>NW_024962263.1:24636707-24775780 GCF_019238085.1 Lagopus leucura
CCTGCCTCCCGCTCACGCTTTCTGATACTCCTGAACCTCTCAACCTCCTCCTGGAGTGCAGCCACCATATGGAGCACATCATCCACCTGCTTGCACTTCAGGCTGCTTGCCTTCCCTCCTGCCTTCTCTTGCACCAACGGACTCAGTCACTTGCTGCAGCTACAGACTTGAACTTCCACTTTTTCAGGCAGGGGCTCTCAGTCACCACTGTATTTCTCCCCAGGCTTTTCCACCTGGTGGACACCACGGTGAGATACGTTGTCCGGGAGGCAGGCAGTTCTACTAGTGGGCAGAGATTCCAGGCCCCCTGCACGCTGCCGTGCCTCCCCGCTTCTCTGCCCAGCCCACTGCCGTCTCGTGCCCTGTAAGCTCGCCCTGCTCGCTGCGCCCCGCAGCAGGTTATACACGCAGGGGCGGTCCCCCGCTGCTTCTGGCTGGTCCTGGCTCCGCCGCCTCGGCGTCAGTTCACTGCTGCCGCGCGGAGGACAATGGCGGCCGGCTGTGTTCTCTGATAGGGCCACCCGTCAAGCCGAGGCGATTCCTTGCTGCAGCGCGGAATGCGTCCGCTCCGTGCCGAGTACCTGTTAAAGCAGGTTCCCTGTGGTGGGCTACCCAGGAAAGCGTCCAGCCTGGTTCACTGCTCTGATAGCCACACAGTCAAGAAACATTCCCTCGTGTTCGCATGGAATTTCCTCTGTTCCTCATTGTGCCCGTTGCCCCTTAATCCTGGCTGTAGGCACCAGCAAAAAGAGCCTGACCCCACCCACTCGACTACTGTGCATTAGATATTTACAAGCGGTGATAAGATCCCCCCTCAGCCTTCTCCAGGCTGAACAGGCCCAGCCCTCCCACCCTTTCCCCATGAGGGAGATGCTCCCCAGGACACGGTACTCCAGATGTGGCCTCACCAGGGCAGGGGAGAGGGGGAGCATCACCTCCCTTGACCTGCGGGCCGCGCTGTTCGGAAGGCAGCCCAGGATCCCACTGGCCACAAGGCGCACTGCTGGCTCACAGCCACCCCGTTGCCCACCGGGACACCGAGGCCGTTCCACACAGAGCTTCTCTCCAGCAGGTCGTTCCCTCACCTGTACTGATGCACGCTCTTATTCCTCCTCAGGTGTCACTAAACTCTGCTCGTCAGGCTGTTCAGATCTCGCTGAATGGCAGCACAGCTTTCTGCTGTGTCAGCCACTCCTTCCATCTCCTCTCCCTCTTTAGCTCTTCTGAGCTCCCCTTTTCTCAAGAGTTACACTTCTGCCTGCATCTTGGCTCAGCACTGGAGTCCATAAACCCAGGGTGCACCTTGACTCAGAGCTGCCTGCTTTGTTCATACTTTCGCCTTCCTGTTAGGAACTTGAGGCACCTGAACCCTGCAGCCAGCACGTGGCAAACACCTGATTAAAACCATTCAACCTGACAAATCAAGAAGTGTTGTAGGACCCTGTTAGGCACAGCTTAGCAACTTCTGATAAAGTAAAAACATCTGCTCTCACCTGTTTGAAATGACGAGCAATTAGAGCAGAACATCTTCAGCTGTGAGTTTGCAAGATTAGTGTTGTACAAACTGATTTATTTTGAGGTCTCAGATGTGACTACCCACAATATGTAATGAAAACCATATGGTTCTTGTGGTTATATTAGGTTCTCAAATCCTAATTAAAGGAAGAAAGGCATAATATTTGAGAATATTGAGATTAATCCCAAATTATTGGGATATTCAAAGGACCATCTCTTCTCCAACTGCTGTGAAGTTTCCAAGATGTCAGACAATCAATGACTGAATCACAAAGCAATATGCAAGGTGGTCACTGACAAACCAGATTAAAGAGTAACTAAATTAGCAGTGACTTAAGTCTGAAGTTGTCTGTAGTTCAACTTTCTTGGTGGGAAATGGTTCCTCTGGTGGTGGTCTTCTTTGCAGGTGCAAGGCTGAAGTAGCCATTTGGTTTTAAACAGAATTTTATGCTTCTGTGCATGCATCAGGATGAAAGTGCTGCAGTTAAAGGCTGCAAAGCACTTGTCTGATTTCAGTTTACTCGTAGGTTCAAACGCATTTTTTCAGTATTTTGCAAGGTGAACTTCATGCTAAAAGGCTTCACGGGGGTTCAGACATTGCCTGATCATGTCAGATACTGTCCATTTCCTGTAACTAATGTGACACCAGCACAAACCTCCTATCAGGCACAACAATTATTTCAACTCTTACATATTCCCACCTCTGACCCAGATTAATGCTGTACTTGGGAGTGTGCTGACAGCACAGGGACCTGCTGAGGAAAACACCTCAGGCCAGATTTGCAGGCATCATTTTGCACGTGCCGCAGTTGCGGGTGGGTTGCAGTAACATGCAGATGGCAGTACTGCTCTGCCATGGGGCAGGCTTAGGGACACCTGTTCACCATGATTCCTTTTTTTTATATAATGCCATCCTCTTGTCCGTTCCAAATGTAACACATAGTGAAATAACTTTCTTCAAACAAACGGTTGTGCACAACTTCTTTAGATACAGGACATACTGAACACAGATATTTCCACAGAACAGTGGAAACAGAGGCATTTTATTCTGTTTTCCTTTCAGCTCTTCTTAAGAGATGTTTAATGATAACCCCCCCAAATAACCCAGAATTAAGACAAGAGATAAGCTGTGAACACAGACACACCCAAGAGAAGACATTCATTCCAATATAAAATGAATAGCATTGTATTAACGTTTATTTCTAATTACAAGAAACAGAATATCAGTCCCTTATTTGTACAAAAATACCTGAAAGATTACAATTAGGTTCACAAGCCAAAAAGCTATTTACAGTATGAAGCAAAGCATATTGAATAAAGGTTTTGTCTCTTAAGTTAATACCTTTTGCATTCCCTGAAACTTTAAACTTTATTCCATTTTACAGTCACTAAATCTTGCATTGTGACAATATAATTTACGATAAGCAAGTCTTGCCACTGGAAAGGTGCATTGATTGGTCAAACTGTCAGGTATTTAGTGCAGAAAAGATAAGACAAAACATCTAAACTGAGGCACGTGTTTCTTCAAGATTAATTAACAAATAAAAAGTTTTTTTGTACTTTTAACACCTATCGTAACATAACTTAACTAGTAACCTCATTACCAAAATGGTTTGGCATTTTCCTTCTCAACATATTCAAGATTGCTACATGAAGTATTTATTTAGAAAATAAAATCACAGGCAAAAAGATAAAAATTCAACAGGCTCCAAAACAACCCTGAGCATCCCCTTTACATTCATGTCATTTAAATACAAAAATAAGAGTCAAATGTCCTTCAGTCCTTGGTATTCTGAGCTGGCAGCCAGCTGAATCTGTTGGAAAACTAAGGTGGTATCGACTGTTTTCCAGCAGAAAGAAGACAAAGCAGTGATCTGCTTAAGTAAGATTGTTGCCACTTTGAAGGTGGTCACTTTCTCAAAACAGCTCACTTTAGCTGGGAAAAGTACAAAATACTAAGTCAACCATCTACATACAAAAATCATGATTCATAGTCAAACTTTTATTCTCAATTTAAATAAGATGCAAGTTTTTCTTTTTTTCTTTTTTTATAAATATGAAACACTGCAAGTACTATCCGCCTACTGGGGAAAATGCATGGCTGTCACTAAGCTATGTAAACAGAAAAACTTAAAACTACAGCATAAATGGTCTTATTAAACTGGTAATGTAGTCAATACAAGAATCGTTTTTCTCCTAATAGGGGCCAAATAGAAGCATGCAAAGTGAAGTCAGACTGAAGTTAGCTTAATTTCAAGGTTTTAAAATACATCGTCTAGAAAGCAGGAACACTCGTTTCACTATGTACAATTTAAAAAAAAGTTTCTACTAAAAACAAAATCAAGTTTCTTCATTTTTATATCTAGACATTAAATGGAAAAAAATACTAAATGTGTTCTGTAAACTAAAATACAGTGTTTCTATACCATTGACATAGTTATAAGCTGATATGGATGACTCAGGCAGGTTATGGTTTGTCTTAAGCTATTCTCAACACTACATGAAGACCTAAAGGTGTGGAATTTTCTTCCTTGTCTACCCTTTCCGATGGCTAGGATTTCAAACCCAGTGGCAAACATCAACGAGGATGAACGAGTCTGCATAAATCGTTCTCCATCTCAAGAATGCTCCATTCTGCACTACGTTCTCAAAGTTCCCAGGCTAAAATATTTCACACTACGGATAACCGCATGAAGTGTTGGAAAGCTAATTCAGTAACAGTTCCTGCACGGACTGTGTTGTTCAAAGAATGCTTTTTGCAATTAAGGGAGTAAAAGGGGACTCGTTTAATTTCAGTACTGATTTATCTTCAGAAAGAATCACTGTGTAAACATTAAATAATTGATTTAAGCATTAACAGTAAAGTAATTCTGATGACAGACCAGCACCAAAGCAGGATATATGCTTGTCTGCAGTAGGTACCGGTGTGCATTAGTGTGTACGACACAGGAATCACCAGTTAGCTCCGTGGATGGTACTGCCAGCAGCTGGTTCACAATTGCAAATCCCAGTGAAATCAGTTTCCATTCTCAGTATGTTCTTTCTCACCATGCAAACTTTCGTGGCCATAGCAAAAAGCAGAAGGGAGATACTTCTTCTATGCCCTATTCCCCAAGAGAGCTTTGTGTCACTGTATCTTTACAGTATGGAAATTGCTCTTTGAAACAGTCCAAAAATTCAAGGAGCTATAAAGCTAAAAACTGTTGTTTTTGTTTGTTTGTT
Source organism: Lagopus leucura (assembly GCF_019238085.1). Lineage (NCBI taxonomy): Eukaryota > Metazoa > Chordata > Aves > Galliformes > Phasianidae > Lagopus > Lagopus leucura. The sequence continues at coordinate 24,641,445 of NW_024962263.1, forward strand.
TTCATTTTCCCAAACTAAGACTACCTGCAGAAGAATCTTCTCACAAAAATTTCAGATACAATTGTCATTCAGTCCTATTCTATTTAGTAACAGCAGGTTTCCTCAGGAGAACAGTCAAAAGGCTGTAAAAAACAAATCACCACTTCAATAATAAAAGTTTGTGCATAGAATCTAATACAGTCTTCGCATGACTGGGTGCCACTAATATGCCACCAACATACTACAGCCATAATGCTACAAGTCAACAGTTTTGAGAGTGCACGCATGGTGGTATGTTCTTTTAGAATTGTATCCTCATTGCTTCTTCAAAGACATCTGCAGATCATGGAACCTCAGGTCTCCAGAGAAGTTTTGAGACACACACGCACACACACACACAGACACACAACACACACACTTCTTGATTTTCTTCTAGATCCGTTTAGGCTGAAGCATTCCATACATTTTAGGGTGCAGATTAATACCCAACTCCTGCATGAATTTTAAAAGCCACATCAGCTCCTAATATAGGCTGCATACAATATCCAAAACAAAGAAGGAGTGCAAAAAAAGTGATCAATACAAAAAGTAAACACACTAGTCTTAATTGTCAAGATTATTCCAGGGCAAGAGTTCTTTTCAAAGATTTCTCTTCACACTTGTTCCTGTTAAGTGGCCCAGCCAAGATAGTTTCCAGTTTTGTTTCAAATTTACTAATGGTTGTACATACCCTCCCCCCCCCCATTTTTGGGATGCTGGGACACTCAGCAGCAATCACTCTTAGGTGTTAGACAAACCAGTAATGTCGGTCTGTTGGCACCTGTCGAATCCATCCCTTTCAGAGTCCCAAGGTGCTTAATATTTTTATTTATTTTTACCAACTTACAAATCTGCCAATTCCCCAGTATCAACGTTCTCTTACAATTACTCTTCTAGCAAATCCAGTCTTCAGTGAGAGTCAAATTTGAGGTCATAAGGCCACTCGGATGCAGTGGTGTTTGAGTTTGCAGGGCAAGACTCCTTTGTTTAGTTGATAGAATTCAACAAGCTGGATTAGATCACTGAATTTGGTGTTCCCATCATCCAGGCTGAAAAATATCTGTCCATCATCCTCACACTGGGGAAATAAAACGTCCTTTTCAAGTTAGCACATGAGAAGATGCAAGCGTTGCAAACACAGGACAAGTAAAAGTGTGTGACGTGACATAAATGATGGGCACTGCACAGAAAGCCCAGTATGTAGAGTTCTGTGTGAAACCAGGCACAATGCTAGAAAAGAATTTATGCTAAGCCAAATGGAAATCTTTTCTGCACAAAAATGAAAGCTGGTGGGCAGAGTAATTCTACGTTGTAGAGACAGCACTGTTTTTTTTTACATAAAACAAAAATACCACAAAAATAATTGATGGCTGTTTCCAAAATTAGCAAGCAAGACAAGATGAGAGGGTTTGGACCAATAAGCAGGTCTACATGATCTTAAACTTCTGCTGCTCTTTCTGGCTGAGACAAAATCAACCAGCTCTTACTATCTCAATAGAACATTTTTTAAAGCTCAACATTAGGGAATAAAATTCCAAATAAAATTTTTAAAACTTCCTGTAACTTATTCTAAGGTTGCCTAAGTGATATGGAGGCAAGTGCAGCTGTTGCTGCCAGTCACAGAGCACAAGTTGTATTGCATTACTTCTATACCTCAGTGACTTAAATCAGTTTTCCAAGTAATGTTAAGATGGAATTTGATTCAGACATTTGACAATTCTAAAGAATTACATTTCCTGATGGAAACATGCCTGTTCATGCCATTAGTAGGATAATGACAATACTGTACATGTCAAGTACTGTACATGTACAAGTGATGTGTACAGTACAGTACTCTCTGGATAATGCCAATACTGTCTGTTTAAAGTTTATTTTTTATGATCAGTTTTGAAAGGAAAAAAAAAAAGTTACTTACCGGCAAAATTTGAAAATGCTTTATTTTTTGATGATGGCAAAGTGTAAGTACAAATGCCTTTGGATTGCTTTGGCTGTCCCGGAGAAGAAATAGCCTAGGAGAGAATATTTTTAAGCACACAGTAAATACAATAATCCATTTCTCCATTAATAATCAGAAGTACTGAGTAGTTTCGCACTGCTGCCTAACTCTTTTTCAGTTGCTTTAACAGGCAGTTTGCTTTTCATTTCTATACCAGGCTTGTGAAAGACTAACTGAAGAAGAAAAAGTGAAGAATGCATGTCATTATTTCTTCCCTTATGTATGAGGGCTGCTTCGAAAGTAATGCCTCCTATTTTATGATGTTGGCCCACGATGTCAAAGGCAGATGGTGATGGTATGGCAGTAGAGGTTGAACATTCCCAGCAATATTTCATTACATTTTGCTGCCGTGCAACAGATGGCAGCAGAGGGGCAGTCTGACAGAATGGCATCTGATGTGGAAGTGTGGATGAAGCCAAGTGATTAAGTCACTGAATTCCTCCATGCAAAAGAAACTGTACCCACTGACATTCACTGACGTTTACTGAACATTTATGGAGACGGAACAGTGGATGTGAGCACAGTGAAATGGTGACTGATGTGTTTCAGCAGTGGCAGCAGTCATGTGGAAGATAATCTGCATGAATCTCCAGAACATAACCACAGAACTGTGTATGGAGCTGAATATAAGCTTCAACTGCTTTGGAAACTATGGTGGGAAACCGGAATATTGTAAAGTTTACACCAAGTGGGCTCCCAAAAACTCAAATACAGAGGCAGAGAGAACACGGTGTGCAAGGTTGTCAGGACACTGAACAAATAAAAGGCTGAAGGCGTCAGCTTCATGGATCACATTTTTACCGGTGACAAGACATAGTGTCACCACTACAAGCCAGAGTCAAAATGGCAGTTTATGGAGTGGCAACATGCGAATTCTCCATCAGAGAAAAAGTTCAAGACACAGCCCTCGGTGGCTAAAGTGATGCGTACTGCCTTTTGGAATAGGAAAGGGGCAATCCTTCTGGATTTCCTGGAACCCAAGCAAACCATCAACTCTTGACTGCTGCATCATAATGCTGACTAAGCTGAAGGCTCAAGCTTTCAGACTCAGGCAAGAGAAGATAACATTTCCTCTGCAACATGGTAACACCAGGCCCCATAGCAGTTCATAGATGGTGGAGCACATTGCCCATCTTGGCTAGACTGTCCTACCACACCCACCACGAAATCCCAGTATGGCACACTGTGATATCCATTTGTTTAGGCATAAAAAAGATGAACTGTGTGGGCAACAACACTATCATAGCAGCTGTGAAACTGTGGGTCACTTCCACTGGCACAGATTTTTATGAGTGCAGCATGCAAGCTCTTGTTCATCACTGGTGAAAATGCTTAGCTAGTAGTGGTGTTTTGTAGCTGAGAATTTGCTCTATCAAATAGTTTTTATTGTGCTCTTTGTATCTGTGTTCTTTTTCCCACAGAAATAAATAGAAACCATTACTTCTGGAGCAATGGATATAGGAGGCATTACTTTCGGGGTGACCTACGTATGCATGAAGCTTTTGTATTTTAATATACAAGAATTTGTTCCGATTCTCCAATATCTTGCATTAGTTTACAGAATTTCAGTGTTAGTAAATTACATTTAAGCTAAGTGGCTGCAATTCCACAGAAAAAGATCATTACTTTCTTAAAATGATTTCTCAGTTAAGTAAGATCCAGGATGGGGAAAACACACACTGATTTTCCCCCAAGAGACTATTTTTCTTTCAGCATCCTCAGAAAAGAACTTACTTTAGGAACTATAACTAGCAACAACACACACCATGGAACTGTCACTTCTGAGGTGACCCACAAAGTCCTAATTCAATTGTTAAGTCCATACTTTAGCAAGGAAAAGTATAAAGACATTTTAAGTCCTCAAAAACATCTCCTTTCCTTAACATTTATGAGCTGAGGTAGGAGAACCTCTCCATGCCACAGGAAACAAGTATATCCCTTTGGCATAAGGCCCAGAATGCTAATCACAAGTGGACTTGTGAGATGGCCAAGTGCTGTAGTTGGGCAGGCCTCAAGCCCTCTTAATGGCTAACCACTAAGGCAGGAACATGCTCTTTCAAGGCTGAGTTGCAAGAACTGCTTGTACTTTATGGACCTGAAAGAACTTACCCTAGCTTCTCAGAGCCAATTGAGAAATGTCAATACCACAAAAATGCATCATCGTAACCAGGATCACTCCAATACCAAGAGATGGCATGTCTTGCCACTACGGGAAAACATGCTTCACTTTCCTTTTTCTTCCTAGTAAGACAAGATGTGTGGAAAAGGAGCCTAAGACTTTACAAATTGGGATTCATCTCAGCAAGAAAGATCTTACCTGCCCCTGCCCTACTCCAGCTGGTCCTGCAGATATTTCTAAATTACCTTTCATCTAGCTATTTCAGATAATGCAAAGTATCATAAACTGGGGGTACAATGCAGAGCTCAGCACAACTGACCCTGCAGGTGTTTATGCCACTTCTTTGGCAAAAAAACAGCCTGTCTGCAGTAACAATGACTGCATATACAGATACACCCTCAACAAATAGCTTCAAGAAACAAAGAATAGAAGCATCACCTGCATATTTACATCGCTGGATATGTTAACAAGAGCCACTAGAAGCCTTCCCTATTCTTCCCCAGTGTTAATTTTTTAGCTTCCTTTGTTCAAGAACACACATAGCAGGAAAACACACACAAGACTTTTTTTGTTCTGAAAACTGTCACCTACAGATCCCAGAACACACAGGTAATACAATTCCTTTGCTGTAAGTGAATGACCTCACTACAACTGAATGCTAACTAATCTCAGCCTTCCATAGTGACTGAGTTGTCTGAGTAGAAATTGAACAGTCTCAAAGGTGTCATTGATTGTATGAATACTCAAGAAAGCATGGGCTACTAGATTCTTAATGCATCATGTCAAAATGGACCCAAAATAGCCAGGCAGTTCTGTTATGAGAGAGACCCAGAAACTCAGCAGATCAGCTGTGCTCGCCTTCAGCAGTGCTCTTTTGCTTTCACTGGTCTGATAGCTAAAATCTTTTTCATACAAATCTCAATAGCTTTGGGCCACCAACACTGACCAAAAAACAAACAAGCAACCAAACAAAAACAATTAAAAACACTGTTTGATGAATGTGATGAATGTGCACAAGCAGTATTTCTCTAACGTGTTTCGTTCTCCACAAGCCATGAATCAAAAAAAATTATTTATGCTCCCGAGTCAGAAAATGCTGTTGCAAGGTTTGACTCCTCAAAAGACAATATGGAAACTTCTACCTAAACCCTGCAGGAAGTGAAATCAATGAAATGAAGACAACTATGTTCTTCTCATCCAATAAATAATTCATTGTTGAACTCCAATTTAAGGAATTTCCCTAGAATTACCATAGCTACATGCAACTAAGTGAAACAAAGAAGCTCAGAAAATTCTTAAAATCTCAGCTATAGACAATTTACAGAAATGGAACAGGTACTTTCTTTCATTTATAACAGAAATAAATAGGAAGAAATAATCATTAACTGCTCTGATACATGCAAAAAAGCACAAACAGCTGATTACAAATGTGTGTGCAAATGGATAATTACAGCTTTGTCTGAAGAAATACTTCCTCAATGCAGGTTAAAGTAATTAATTGTTTTCAAATTCTAACATTCTCTAAAATTTGATTACCTCTATTGAAAAAAAAACAAAAACAAAACAGCCAACAGAACAACAAGTTGTGTATTCTTAATGTTTTCCAGATTAAGCGTTAGAACCCACTCCTACAAACATGTACTCAGGCTTTTGGAATACTCAGGCAAGTTACAGTGGGACTGCTAAGAGTCAGGGTACTCATCAGTGCTCACAAACCTGTAAGCCCTTACACCAGAAGTTATGTTCTTATCCATAGTACTTACCATGAAATCATAAATACCAAACAACAGCAATACCTACCCATCTACTAGCCCCTGCTGCTTAATAATCCTGTGAGATTCTTCTCTGGAGATTCTGCCATGAAACCAATGCTGTGTCCTATGAATAACTGGAGGTGAGAGGGAAAAGAGACAATGGTTAAAGAACAGTAAGGTGTACCAGTTACTTCCACATGATATTTATTTAAACATTTTAAAAGTGGGTATAGTTTTGTTGCAGAACATGAAATGTCTTTAATTGATTAGTATAAAAATGAATCATTATGAAGAAGATGCACCAGCTGTTGCATAACCATGATAAACCAAGTGCACAGGCAGCATCTCCATGGACTGCAGGATTTGCAGATACACGATCAGGGTAGTGATACATTGCCCTTTCACCATTTCTTGAAAATGCTGCACCTGAACAATTCTTGGAATGCAATATGTGAGCTAACAAGGTCGAACCCAGTCCCTTTAACTCTAGAAGAATGAAAAGCACTTCAGATTGTGCTTTCGAGGGTGCAGTTATCCTCAGATGTTTTTATTATTGCTTCATTGTTTTTCTAATGATACGTTTAAGTTCTATTCAGCAGAATAAAAACTCAGAATACCTATGTTCCCTCTTAAGGAATGCAGGACACTAATATGCAATTGGCTATTATTTTAATAAACTTACAATGTCAAAGAGACGTTCAGGGCTCACATTACAGGTATCTGTACTCCATGCAATCATTACAGAATAACCGCTATTTTGAAGACTCCTACTTTAAAGATTATCAAATCACTTGTTGACCTTCCTTGTTTAAAATGAAGAACTGACTTTTGGATTTTTTTTTTTTTTTTTTACTGGAAACATTATATAGTCTCAATTTTTGTAAAATCTGGGTTTCAAAAGATTAAAATTGAAGCAAATCTTAAGCGTGCCTTAAAGGAAAGCTAATTTTCTTCTATTATGTCTTTATAGGTAGGCATGCTAATGACAGAAGTTACTCATAAACATAGAACACAGTATTTCATATAAAGACATTAACAGATTGCAGTCTATCTTTGCAGGAAATGATCTTTTGCTTACTCAAAAAAGCCTCTTACACTATGCTTACAAACAGCAGAATTTACCTGTACTCAGTGTGGAAGGGTGGAGTGGACTTTGGCTACCCAAGATGTTCATTCTTGTGCTACGTTTCTATAGAGAAAATGAATTACCATTAAATCCAGACTAAAACCTCAACAGAAGAGAATTAGTGCACATGCAATACAGATTTAATTTACAGGAAACTTGGGGCTCGGCAAGTTTAGTGCCAGGATGAGAAAAAGAAATGCAACTTTGAAGGGAACTAATCTACAAGCAGCAGCTCAGTTCAGTTGGCTTAAAACGCAAGCCAGATGTTAATGGTGAAAGCTCAGTATCTTTAAAATAAAAAAAGGAAAAGAAAAAATATGACAGAAAAAAAAGAAAAATCTGATATGTTTCTGCTCAGGCAAAATACTGGGCACTCAGTAAATCAAGCAGTATTTCCCTCCCGTACATAAAGCACTAGCTAGTGCTTCAGTGATGACTCCTATTCCCTAAGAGACGAGCATGGGGGAAAACTTGTACTGCAGCTGTCTGTCCACAAGACACTATAAACAAGTTACATCAGTTTTCATTGCAAGAGGTTCTGCCTCTTGTATATTCTGCAATTAAACTTACTGGGAGCAAGCCATTAGTCAGAGCCCCAGACTCTTCCATGTGGGGAAGCATTTAATTTGACATATTCCTCCTCAGAGACTGGTTTTGCAAACTGGCAGTAAAGTTCTGGTGAGTCTGCTTTCCCCCTCAACTTTCCTCTGGACACTAGGGGGACAGAGAAGCAGTGGTAGAAGGTTGTTGTGAATGTGACAGTTTTGCTAAAGATGGATATTGACTTTCAGATCTGCATGCTTGCAGTGTGATTGTTTCAGGTCGGATCTAAGCTATACTATGACCAGCACTGCACTAGTATCATAGCACACTCTGTGTCTTGGCTCTCAACAGACACTGATGAAAAAAAAAAAATAGAAAAGAAGAGAAAATAGCTACCCTCCAAGCATGTCCTTCTTCCATGGCAGCACTCTGTGCTTCAACAGGATTTTCAATAACTCTTCCTATTTGCCCCGAAAAATCCATTGCTACTAGTGAGTTTTCAGATACACTTCTCTGAAAAGGAATTTTCACTTGTTTCAAAAAACAGGGAAAGAAAAAACCAACTTGATAGAGTTTCATTTCAAAATGTTTTGCTTTCAGAAGACTTTCCAAAGCTATCCTTCAACAACACAGGAAACATAGCTAATTTTCTTTCCCTTGAAAAGCATTAACAGACACAAAAATACATGGTGTTTCTTCATAGGCCATATGGGATGGAGAAGATCCAAAGTTTCTGTTGTTCAGGTTGCCCACTTGCCCTATTACCATACCCCACTCATTTCCAGGGCCAGCTGGGATCCAAATATAGCATCTTCAATTTTAGATAGCTAACAGTCAGCTTTTGGCCCAACACTTTTTATGAGATTTAGGAGTGTGTTTTGCCAGACCTAAGCTGGCTTCTGCAGGGACAGCCAGATGTCTCTGTGCTGTACATCTCTTAAGTGCCTGGCATATCCAAGATTTTTCACTCACGTGGATAATGTAAACCTAAGATAAGTGGAGAGCCAGCTACATAAATTGTACTCATAAAAAATGTGAACTTTACATTGATATGCTACATAATGCTGAATTCACATTTCTTAGTGTAAAATTTTCCACTTTTAAAATGCAAAAGTAAATACATCTTTTTAAGCAGAATAATTAGGGAAACAAAGTTCACTACTTACTACTGGAGTGGAAAAGTGTGGAAGCATGGCTTTTCTCTGCTGGGGAATTCTGTAATTCTGATACAACAGCATTCCATACTGTCAACAGAAAAGTGAATAAATTGTTATTCAAAGGTATGCCCTAGAAAAAAAAATTGTAGTGATTCCACTTAAACTGGAACAAGGTGCTGTCAGTTTATTTCCATGATCAGAAACTGTCCCAGAGCAATTTGCATTGAGGAATAGTGATTGGCAGGTGGGAACAGAGCAGTAAGTATGCACAATAACTTTATTTAAAAGGTCACACTTGTACAAGATTGAGCAAAATACACAGCTCATCTCTGCCACTCTCACTATTAACTTATATTCCTTATGGAATACGAGCTTTCACTCAAGGTCCAGATATCACCTCCTCCTCTTTTTACCTTCCAATAATTTGAGATTAAATATATATATATATATATATATATATATGCATAGGAAGTTTACTAAAAGATAACACAAAGATGAAATCAGCTTTCATGTTATAATGCTTTCTAATTCACTCGATGTTTTAATAAATTTTGACAGAAAATAACACTTCCAGTATTTTTCTCATCTTTAAAAAGTGAGTGAACTACTCATGTCCCTCCTTCACTGAGATCAATTTTAGAAACACTAGTAGCTAGGACAGTAGGAGAACATCTACTCAGTGCCCTCCCAAGAGGGGCATAACTGAAGTATATCAACACTGCTTACAGAATGTTCTAATTGAAGTTGTATATGTAATTTTATTAATGAGGTAAAACTGTATGATTAGCAAAAGCTGAATCTGTAGGTAAATAAAAAGGAGAGCGACAGCCATAGCCACGAGACATAGCCTTAATTTTCCCTGACTACACGCCTTTAATCATCTTTCACTGTTTCTTAATAACAAAATCTTTTTTTTTTCCTGGCATAAGGGTCAATGTTAGATGCCAGTGCACAGAAACTGAATGCCATACTGTTTTTGCCACAGGTCACACTGCAAAGAAAGACGCCTCTGAACACATAAGATGCATGTCTACACATTCAGTATGAATAGCTAACTCTACACTGGGGAGGTTCTTCCTTGCCATTCCAGGATTGTAGTGTGTTGACCAGTACACCTAAACTCTTCTTTCTTTTGATGATACCATAACTGATAATCTCAAGGCACAGTTCACTACAATTAACTGATCCACTCTTTCTGCAGTTCGCTCACAATGAAAAGTTAAGTATAAATCAGAAATAACAGTAACAACAGAGGGAGAAGGGCATTTTGCTGTAGAGGTCTGGAGTGGAGCGAAAGACACAGATTTTGCTGATGTGGCCTGCTGCTTAGGCAGGAAAAGCAACTGTAGTCATTTGGGTAAGAGACCAAGCAAATGGAGCCCACAGCAGCCTCAAGGAACATCCTGGCATTGCCTTGAAGCTGTGTCCCCATCCTAACGGCTTCCTTGCAGTGCTAACGATGACAAAACATCTTGGGCACAGCTTGGCAGACAGCAGTCACAGACAGCACACGGTGTCCAAGGAGGACCACATCCTGGCCTCATTCCCACTGCAGCATCTGGGGCCAGCCCTGCTCCCTGACATAAAGTAGAGGGATTTTGTGGTTGGCTCTTTCCAAGTATCTGGAGTTATATGCTTACTATAGAGAGAGAGCCAAAGTTGACTGAGTTCAGTGTTTCCATTTCTGTTTTGGTGGATCTAGTATGGGGTACCACAGTACCAGTTTCTACATGCCCATACTTTTTAAAATTACATTTCTTTGTTAGATTTTGAAACAGAATACTAGAGATAGGATAAATGCATGGAAGAGAAGTGGGATTTTCATGGGCAACCCATTAGAGAGAACTGGTACATATTTTATATATTTTATTTTTTTATAGGTGTATATTCCCTTTAACATGATGTAGGACTTAGGTACAATGAACAAAGTAATAGTTGTTTTTGAGGCAGCATCTTCAGGAATAGATTTAAAAAGAAAATAATTTCTGCTTCAAACAGCACAAAATAACCAACTTTCTCCTCAGTTCTTCCTACAGTAAATTTGTTTAAAAAGTACTGAGAAGCCTCTTTCCATATTATCAAGAAATTTAATTATTTAGTCTCAGGTATGAATAACTTTAATATACAGACAGAGGGGCTTATTTTTGTTATTTAACTTATTGCTGAACCTTTGAAAAATTGAAAAAACTAAGAAGTGTGTAGAAAGCAGTCTGTTCTAGGTGAGATATTCACTTACCATAACCAAAATGTTTTCTTTACGGTACTTGCAAATAAGTGTCACACAGTTTTGTTGGTTCATTCACATACCTTTGCCTCAAACTCTGAAATTATACTGGATTCACATGCACAGAGGATTCATCTCAGTGCAGTGCTTAAAAGTTCGGGAGGGACAGTTCTATCAGGCATGCTGCTCTTAGCCGTTATTTTGGAGGTAGACGACATTCAAGAACATGTAGATATTTTTTAATGAGCAAAAAAATGGCAACTGCAACTTGACAACAGGTGTAGCTCTATTTACAGAAGAAATCTGATACCTTGAGGAGTCGAAAGGCAGTCATCCAGCATGTCCTGCTTTGCTCATCTTCAGCACACAACAACCTCAGTTCCTTCGTTTCATTTCTTACTCTGTTGGGCTATAGTGGATTAGAAAGAATTCAGCTCCATTCAGTAAAAACCAACAACACTGTAAGTTTACTGTAAGATAAAGGCAGATACAGTATATGTCTACAAATTGGACAGAGAAGGCTTACATTGCTCTGAATTCAGCCTCATCAGAAGCTGAACAAGTTTTGAATGAAATTCCTTTCTCTGCTTGATCCAGCAAGATAAACTTCAGAGCTCTGTAATACTTGCAATTCTTGCAGTTTGTAGGAACAAGGTACTCAAGTCATTTCAGAATGAGAAACAAAGAGCACACCTGATTTTGTTTGTTTGGAGACCCAAAGTTTCAGTAACTGATTCTAAGACACTCAGAAGCCTTCAAAAATCAGATACGGAGACCAGATCCTTCCCTACCACACCCTCTTTGCTGTACCACCATCATTCCGATACAGTCATCACTCACACTGGAAGTTCTCCTGCAGTTTAAAGCTTTTCCTGCTGTTTATGTTCAGATTTTTATGCATCTCCCTGAGCAGTACTCTCATCATCTCCACATGTGGGCCTCCATGTTGCAAGCATCACAAATCAGCCCTCACAACTTTCTAACCTAATGCACTCAGTTGCTGATAGTGGCAGCTTCTGAAGCTGATCATAAATTAAGTGCCCAGTACCTGTAGGGAATGACAGGCTTTGTCCTGAATGGACCAGAAATGCCTATATTGGCATGATGCAGTCCTGCAGAGAGTGCTTGGGCTCTTCCCACTGAGTACCTTCCAAATGTCTGCTTCCATCAGTTCAGTACATATCCTTAGCCAGCCTCTACTAAGTCAAACCGAAGCAGACTAGCTCCAGAACAGTTGCTAGGAAGGAGATGACTTCATTTCTGTCAATAAAACCAGCTCCCATCCACATTTTCTTGACAGAAAATGAGATGGAGCTTTGAAGTACTTTTTACTGACATTTCAGTGGCAGCACATAAAAGGGACAACTCTGGATGCAATCCGATCAGGAAAAAGACAGCTTATGCTGCTATGCCTTACTCTTCTTCCTCTGTAAGAATAAGTTGTACAAGTATATGCATGTGCTAGAGAATGAGTGTCTCTAAAGGAAGCAGTATTAATAATAATTCTAAATGCTAAGAACTCTTCTGAACTGTTTTGGTTATTCTTGCCAAAAATGCAATCCTATCCATCAGCACAACAGTTTTAGAATCCTTAAGGGCAACTGCTTATTTGTATTTCCATCTTCCATGACAATCTTTCACTTGAAATAAATGCAAACCTCTGGCCCATAATTATGGTACAGTTACACAAGATTACAGTTTGATCTTTGCTGCTACACAGTTCTGGTGCTCACTATCCGAAGAATCTTTCCTGTTTCATCACAGTACCAGAAGAAAATGATTTCATGTGTAAGGTGAACCAAGGCCACCTCACAGGCACACCATGCTTCAGCACTGAGCTGATCCTGCACAGAAATTTCCCAATCCAAAGAAGCAACAGACAAAGTGTTAAAAATGTCACATAAAACGATGGCAAGATTCATAGAACGTCTGCCAAACAAAAGACTTTCAAGATCAGGTTTTCCTGACAGGAATACTTGCTGACTTTTACATACAAACCCCATTTAGGTGGCAGGACGCTGAGCTACTGTCACCATCTTGTATTCTGAAAGAACTTTGTGAGATTTACCTTTATACAAAATCCATACTCGGCAGGTGCATTGTACAACTTCTTGCCTGCTATCAATGAGAAGATATTGCTGTCTTCTAGGTCAGCCAACAATTGCAAATGTCTTGGCTCCTGCAGGAGTAATGTGTTTTAGAACATGTAAGAATAACCTTCTGGAACACCTTGCTGCAAGCTCTGCAATCTTGAAAGACCAACATCCAACAGAGGGCAGTATGTGAACACTTTGCTCCTCTCAGACAGCCAGAAGTGGACATTGCATGCTGCAATTACCAGCCTACTAGCCTAAGGTGCTTCATAGAAGTTGACAAAGTATTTATTCCAATGCACTGAATTGAAAATGGCATAGCCTATTTCATTGCTTCTGGAAACTCTGAAAATAAGATAATGCAAAATATTTTTTGAAGTAGCATTAAAAATAGATTAACCAACAACATGTTTGAAAAGTAAGATTTTTCTTGCTAACCTTGTTAAGGTGACTTCAGCAATCACAATTCTGTTGTCTGGCTAGGTTGGTTTTGTTATATAACACAGCTACAAAGCCACTGTCATAAACTGAGCCCAAGACTTGTTTTCATTTGATCATGGTTTGCTTATCCTTTTCTATGCAATAAAAAGGGAAACACTTTGTGCAAATAATAATAAAAAAAAAAAAAAAAAAATCCACTGTAAAAGAAGAAAATCACATGCTAGTAGTTGCAACTTCTTTTTTTAATCTTACCTTTGAAGTTCCTTTTGTAGAACAATAAAGTCCTGATCTCCTCAAACACACATACAATTTCTTCCATGATTTCCTACCCAGCTCCTTCACATGCAAGAAACCTTGTATTTCAGGACAGCTACTGGAGTTTAGAAAGTTCTGTTGGAGATGAAAACATAAGTGGTAACTGTCCTAAGCATTTATCATGAAATTGACATTTTCCTTTGCAGAAAAAACAGGCAAATTGCAAGTCACTTCACTGACTTTGGGCATTGTTTCACTGTATGCTTAAATTGACCTACATGTTTTAACTGATTTACAGCCAAGATGGACATTCCTTCTCCTCCTATCACATCTACCTGGCTAACTTTCTGCCATTTCCTTTGTGCCATGACTAGCAGCCTTAGTGATGCAAAGCCCAATGAACTACTGTTCAAACCCTCCCCAATCCAGAATAGCTCATGTCTTGACAGATACATGAAATGTGCCAAGACATCCAGTCTCCACACAGTTTCAACTGGAGGCAATTTGGCAACACGGCCAGGGGCACAGAACAGCAATGGCCACTGGCAGCTACAGCTGGACTGGTTTGAATGCAGATGTGAAGCAGGAGCCTTAATTACGAAGTTTGTGTTTCTGAATGTATGTTTCTGAAGCAGAATCTCAGTGTTTATTATACAGCAGGTTTATCTATAGTATGGTAAAAACAGTCAATTCAGGTTTATGACTAAATCCTTCTCTGCATCCTCATTCTACTTGTGCTTGACCTGAAAGGACCTAAAGTAAGCATATTCATTATTTAGAGAAAGTAATAGCCCATCCATACAATTCAGCCAACTAATCTAACTTGGAAACATTGGCCAAAATCTGCAACTTCATCCAAAGTTTCAGAGTGGGAACAGCCTACTGCAGGCTTCCCCATACCAAAGTCCCGTACAGCATACATGCACCTGTCCCAGGGCAAGGCGTATGGCAGGCCTCGGGGATTGGACTCAATCACTTCCCGAGGCCCCTCCCAACCCCTGCAATTCTGTGATTCTGTGACAACAGAGTACATAACTCAAATAGAAACTCAGAGCAGTAAAATAAATGTCAGCAATGATACTACACCTCCAGATCCAGAAGTATTTAAGTTACGTTCCTGGCATAATTAGAGGGACCACATATGGAATCATTTCTTTTGCCGTATGTCAAAGGAAGGAAGTATTAACTATGGTTAACCAGTTGATGGATTGTTCCTTTACTACAGTGGGCTAGATTTTTAAATGACAGAGAGCTTGGTAAGTAATTTAAATGCCAAACTCTTAACAAATTCATGTAATAGGAAGAAAAATTCATAAAACCTGTTGGTCTAGATACCTCTGAAATGTTGTATTTTGGTGTTATTTGGTAGGCAGTGCTCACAGAAAACAAACCAAAAACCACTGCCCTTTGTTAGAATTTTTAGTTGCATTAAAATTTACTCATTTTTTATTTCCCTCCCAACATCTTATCTAACAGACTAGAAAAGCATAGTCAAATTTCTTGCTATTTATACTATATATCTACTTCCCAGCTCTGGAAATTAGAGACCAAAGGAAGGCAATATTCTCTCTAAAGGCAGCTAAGCTATAGTCCAGGTAGATAAAACCAAAAGTAAACTAAGATGCAAGATTTTTGTATATCTGAGCAAGACTAACATCAGAGAAAACAGATCCCACCATTATTAATGCTATTGTTAAGACTAGAAATAATAACTCTTAAAGCTGCACATGATATTCTGACATGATGCTTCATTTCTTTGCTATACTCTGTGTAACTAACAAACCAGCACATACACTCGATGTTTGAGGTAGTCTTGGATGCAACATGCTTAATGACTACTAGATTGCAGGAAGTTTACCTTCAACAAATTACAGCAGTCACTGAAATTATGAACAACAGTTGCATGTTTGTTTTTAAAAGCAAAGGGATATTTAATATAAATGCGTTAAGTAAGATTTATTTTTACAGTTGTACAACAAGCTAAAGAGTATGTATCCATGCTCTCTGCCCAACTCTCTTGCACTGTTAATCCCCATGAGTCAGCTCTTTTCCAGGACGGCACCTAACTGAACCTTCATGGAATCAACTCTCCTATTTCACAGTGTTGTACAGTTTTCCTATGAAATTGCACTAGGCTCCAAACTTTCCAAAATTACTTGCTCTTTTAATCAGTCCTTCTTCTCATCCTAATGAGCAAACTTGATTCCATCACTTAACACTGCTGAAGAGTCCAAGGTGTATTCCCTTCTATTCCAACCAGTTTGGGTTCCTGATTACCACAAGATAAAGCACTGGAAAGAGTGCTTGCCCATTCAGAGTGCTTTCTCTCTGTGTGGGACACGTCCCTGCAGATTACCCAGACTGAATAAGTAGGCCATGAAGTACTTGCGTGGCGACATGAAGGAGAAGTTCCTGCTCTAGAAGTATTTAGTGCGCCATGAAAAGCTGGGTCCTAATTAGAGAAGTACGAGTGCAAAGTTGACCCAAGGACATTTGACTTTGTTGCACGTGAATTTCATTTTTAATTACAGAAACTGTCTGTTTCCCCCAAAAATGCATGTTAGTGCATCAAGCTCTTTTTGGTGAAAATGGAACCATTATTTATTAGATTTTAAAGTGGTTAGAGGTCAAAATGAGCAAACTAGTTCAAAAGCGAGTGGAAAATTCAGTTTTACCGAGTGGTCAATGTGAATTTGCAGATGTGCAAAATGACAGAAATCAGTAGAGTTATTTGTACTTTGTTCATATACTTGAGCCTTCTGCTTTATAATTTTCCCATGTTATTCATGGTACGTGTTATTCACGTCTTTCAGGCACCACTGTCTTACACACTGAATATGGTATTATTTAACAGTGTGTTTTAATTTGGCCTCAACACACCTGTGAGTTAAATGTCTCCTGTTTGAGAAAATGACTTAAAAGTGAAAAAGATTTGACCAGAGGGTTTAGCATAGCGTGCTTAAATGTAAAGTTTAAGTGAACAAGCTACAGGTCAGGGTGGTAGCCCTTCTGCATCGTCCTCAAAGATTAAATGACTGCACCACAGCTACTTCATGAGCAAGCAAGAAACTGTACAGTGACATCAAAACTTCAGTAAAAATTCAGGGCACGTACAAGTCACTGCCACCCAGATTACAGAACTCTAACAACACACAGGGTACACACACCTGTAATTTGGGCTGGGAAGCTTTATGTGGGGTAACTTTGCAAATAATACACCTAGTTTTCTGTAATTATCTGCATGCACTTTGGTTACTTTAAAATATTTTTGGTTACTTTAAAAATACTCGGTGTGTTAGGATTAGGAACCCAAAGCATAATCTAGGACTTCTATCTGAACTACTGACAGAAGTCAGCAAGGGGGGTAGCAGCTAGTAACACAAAAACACTAGAGAAGGAGAGAAAGTAAGTCCTTTTGTGACAGTAATACACAGAGGCAGCTGCCTCTGGGTACCCACAGAGCATTTACCTGAGAAAGCTCAATAACCATGGAACAAATACATATGAATACAGCTACAAATACTTTGTGTTTGTACCTTACATTTCAAAGCCAATGAGTTAGCTCTTTGTCAGGTCCAACATTAATAATACCTGCTAACTAAGCAGTCTTTCCCCAACCAGCCATTTCTAGACCTTTAAATTCCCCCTCCCCTTTCCCCTAACCTCTCCCCTACTGTTCCAAAAACTTGTGCACACAGATAACTTCCAGTACCTGCAAAAGTTGTGACTGTGGAATACTGCCATTTGTTTGTTGGCACCAGGCAACCATCTGCTCTGGAAAGAAATTCTAAACACAAGAAAACAAATGTAAGTCATACTATATTTGAACACTTTTATATAGAATCAGTGAAATTTTGTTCCAGTCATAATTTTATCAAACTATCATTCTTAAATCAACTTGGAGATCTCTTTTCACACAAAGTAACACTAGGGCTTTTAAGTGCCATTCTTTCCTCCCTTCTGGTCACCAAAGCTGTAAGCCATGAGGCCATGCAGCCAGAATCTGGATTTTTAAACATCCTGTACACAGTACTTCCTAAGTTCATTTTCCCAATGCTTCCTCTTCTCCTGAGGGCTTTCTGGGTCTTTAAAGGCCTCTACTTTCTAGGGAGGGACAGGAAAAGTGATCCTGCAGGTTGGGTACTCAACAGCTCTTCTTTATTGCACATTTTGCCACTGAATTTCAGTGTTTACCTCTCTATCCAGGAAGGCTATCACAAACTCTCTGTAACTCCACTTGCCTGCAGAACAGGAGAAATAAAAGGATATCTCTAACTTGCAGAGCCAAACAGGATGAAAATGCATTAAAAGAAATCTCATGTGGAAATGCTGCAGAATCTCCAGTAAGTACTTTTACCTTCAATAGTACTCTCCTTTTATCCAAATTACAGTTCTTAGGCATTGCATCTGTCTGAACCTAAAACTTGCTCAATTCCATCAGAACACTCCACATGAGTTGTCATTCAAGGCTTATGTGTGACTGTTGATGCTTTCAGTTGGTTGTTCAACAATGAGTTTACATTCAGGACTTCAAACTTTTCAATCCATCTTTTGGAAAACCTACCCCTATATCTATTTGCAGTTCAGGATAATATAACACAGCCCACTATTTTTTCTTGTAACAACCAGTCGGCTGTGTGTTCTAGGAAATGAAATACTAAAAACTTAAAAAGGACAAGTGCAACGATTCTGACTGATGTCACATTCCCTGTTTCACATGCTACATTTGAATAATGTCAAAGTAAGCGTCTATTCTCTTCTCCCCCATCCTGTCATCACAAAGCAAATATTGCCTAACACAAAAACAAGGTGCTTCTGCAGACATTTTAATTTTCAGCCCTTCTTCACAGTATCTCATTCATGCTGAATCTTTACATCACAAGTCAAACAGCTCCTTGCTAAATAGATTACTTGATTTACATTTTTTTCCTTCAGTTCTCCTTTTCTTTTACCATGTTTAAAAGTGCTCATGTAATTCAGTACAATTCCGTTAAATCAGTCTTGAAATATTTCAACATTATTTCAAGCACGAAGACATGCAGAAATGCCTGAAATAAAACGATGACTACAACACAATGAATAACAACAAAAAATGTTCTAGTTGAAAACATTACCACTCTTCAGGCAATATAGATTTCAGTCTTTAAGGCATAAAGAGAAGCACTGAAGAGAAATCACTCTTCTGCCAGGTAGGTTGCACAATGAATTATGAAAGCTAACATTTACCAGCTTCTTTGAGAAGAAACAGTGCCATATGGCAATAGCTAATGCAATGGATAGGAAGTGTTTGCATTCTTAAACCAAAAGAATGATTTATTCTCAGATTGCAAGAGTCTGGGACTGAATGCCAAGCATTCTGCGTCTTACTCCCCTACTCTGTTATTAATTAAAGCACACCACATTAAACTGTGTGCTAGCTCTTATGATACCAAACGTTCCGTAAAACATTCATGTGTTTTACAGTGAACATTTACAATGAACACTCAGGTGTTCACTGGTTATCAGATGGGAAGTTCAACAGAAGCGCAAAATTACAAACATTTTGTGTGCAAGAAGGCTTCAAGCAGTAAATCAAGGCATGAGCTCCAAAGCAAGCACTAAGAAATGACAAACGTGTGTGGAGGAACATATGTGAGGATGCAGCAGTTGTGCCTGACTGTCCATGAGAAAGGAAATTAATTTCTCACCTGCAATAACTTCTGCAATGAGTTTTCATGTGACCTCAGGTATCTTTTTGCTTCTGGCACCAGAAATACCAGACTGACACAAAATCTGTTCTAATCTAAACCTTCTTCAAATTGCCCTCCCTTCAGCAGTTTAGATGAGCTGCACCAACTGACTTAGGTTCACGTCACTTGCCTGCTCCCACTTAACTGTTCAGATAAAATCTGAGAAGTAATTCCCAAATAAGCAACTACACTACAGACAGTTGAAAATTACATCATTCTAAGGGCATGATAAGAGCAGTGTTACACACAGTTATGATATACCACTTACTTTTCTAACATGCATAAACATGAGGGCATGGAGAGGGTGAGTTTCAACGAGTAGCAAAGACAGAGCACACTAGTAAGGCACAGCCACATGGGAAACAACATTCAACATATATATACCATGAAGAACCGTAAATTCCTTGTACATAACAAGGGGTTACAAAGAGATTTTTTTAGTACTGCTCTCAGAAATTAAAAACTTGATACTGTATACTATTTGATCAACTTGCATCAAATCAAGGAACTTTGGGAAAGAATGAGAAAATTTGCTTGTTTTTCTTGAATCAATAAAGATTTTTCTGTGTTGGTCACACTCCAACACAGCAATGGTGATTTTTAAACAAGTATATAAACAAGTATATAAAGCCTCAACGTAGAAAAACAGTTGAGGCTTTTAGGCTGGGAATAGAATACAAGGAATATAAACATCACTTACAATTTCTTTGGAAAGATTTCTGTTTGGTTTTGTTGTGCTTTTTTCTTTTTTTAATAGATCTTCTAAGACCTAGCAGTGCCCATCACTGTTACTGCAACCCATCCTCCTCTGTGGTACAAACAATGAAGTAGAAAGACTCACCATGGGATTTTTGAAAAATTCATATTTTGCGTAATTCTTCCTGAACAAAAATTTACTTTCACTTCCCATTGTGGACTCAACTTGAACTATGAGCTCATGATCTTCCAAGCATCTCTCTGTGGAAAAAGAACATAATGTTAACACACAACCAACGAGAAGCAGCAGCAAAATCAACTTCCAGAGAATATTAGTGAAAGCAACTTAGTATAATTCCATTATCTTTATTGAAGTTAACAAAGCATTTTATAGCTCTCAAATCATACTGTCATGAGGTTTTAAAGGAACTAGGGCTTAAGCATTACAAAGTTTAATGTTACATGGCAGAGTTTGTTAAAAATATCTTTTGCTGGGGCTACACAAGCATGGACTTCTGAGAAAAGAAGAAACAAGATTTTTTTGTGTGCCTCACTGTCTGTCAGTAGCTTAAATAATACACACTAATCTCTGCCTTGTTTTTTTTCTATTTGCTGTGGAACTGGAAACATGGAAAGATTTAAGGGGGAAAAAATTGTGAAAAGGCCACTGTTAGGTCTTGAACTATAGTGGAAATACAGTGTCTTATTTGACTACGCTCTATTAAAATAGTTCATTTCAAGGTGAACTTCAGGCCTTTATTGTAGATGCTAGACAATGGGGTTTATTATGAAAAAGGTCACAGGATCTACTTTACAAGAATACTGACAGAGACAAATGTTTTGTACACATGACAGGGCAATTTTCTGCTCTACATTTGGTTACAAGGTAACTCCCCATAACCACTATTTCTTTGGTCAAAAGAATGACACATCAAAGCATGATCAGATAGCTTAACAAATCCAATTCAGTGAAAGCAGTAACTCAAAAGAGGGCAACCGGCCTAAGTGTACACTACTAAATGAAATCATTATCTTGGCAAATCTTCAAAAGTTTCTAAGAAAATACGTAATGTTCTTCAAAAGTCTCATAGCCAGTACTTTCCTCTCATATGTAATAGGGAATAAAAAGTGAAGTCAAACAAAAAATGACTTTCATGTAGCTCTATCCAAATCACATCACTGGCTGACCAAAAAAGTTTGGATAGCCCCTTCCCCACTTCATATTCCTGCATCCTGCATTCTCACAATTAGAAATGCCAGCCAGCCCCCCAGGTTCACTTGGGGAATATTCTGGATATAAAGCAACCGGTATCTCAAAAAGCAGCACGTTCTTGAATGTCACTTGAATTATCTGAGTTGGCATAATGACGCTAAGTTCTTTGAAAATTTAACTCCTCCCTGAATGATCCCATTGTCTTTCATCTGCACTTAGACTGTCAGTCATCACCATCTCATTGATGAACTCAGAATTTGCCATGCTTTTGCAATGTCCAGCTTTGCTACAGATTACATTTCAACACTGAAAATTTTCCACATTGGGTGGCTTTTACATTAAGAGCTGCTTCCTAATGCATTAGCCACAACACCACTTTTAGGGACAGTTCTTTGACTAATGTACACTGGAACACTACCACTGATATAACTTAATGACATTTCATACTACCAGAGCCCTCATCATCTGAATCCCTCTACATTATCTAGAGGCTTCACAGGTGAAGTTTTAAATATTGCCACTGATTTATTGCTGTTGTCATGGTTTGCGAAAACCCCTTAGGTCAATCTCCTCTCTTCACACCATGAGGAAAATGATGGGACTCTGAGGGTGGATGGTCTTTCCGTTGTTTTTTTTTATTGTTGTTGTTGTTTTTTTTTCTCCAAAAATTGGCTAAGTTATATTGATAGTAATCTTCATCACAGTATGAACCCCGAAAGAAATGCTTTACTGCTGGATGCTTCTGTTACCTCACAAAGTTGTGATCTTTGCTTTCCTAACACACTGTAGACTTGCCTAAAGGCAAGGACAAACCATGTCTCCTTTCTTCTGCAGTACAGAAGAACAGTTGTCAGTTTGGGATTCACAGGTCAAGTATGTGAAAGGAAGTTAGTCTGGGTTGGCCGCTTGGAAAATCCTGGGCAATTTGCACTAGGTTAGTACAAGTGGTATGGAATGCCATTTGATATGCCAGCAACTAAACTTCAGCCCTGCTTTGAGCTTTCTTCTACAAAACCAGAAGCACAGATGTCAGCCTGTTAAGTTCAACAGGTTAGTCTGTCTTCAAGTGTCATTGCAGCAAAAGTGACCAGAAATATCTCTTTCCTTATCAGATAGGATTGACTCAGTCTCCTCTAAGCAGGTGCCGGAGGGACAGAACATACTTCTTTTTTTCCTCCAAACTGCCCTCCATTACCAACTAGACATATACAGAAGTGTGGAACTGACACAAGGTGGGAACATTAGTCAGATTCCATACTGAACAACACACAGGCATGTCCCATAATTAGTGTGAAAAAGCCCACCCTGTTTTTGTATTTTAGCAAGCAGTGTGGGTTACACTTTTAATTTGTTCACATTAAAGCAAATCAAATTCAATACACGTGTAAACAAAAAATATATGCATGAAACTCTGCATTATTATTTTTATTAATTTCTAATACAGATATCTCATCCTATTCCTAAATTAATGATAGTTAAGATTGGAGTAGCACGAGGAGAACAGCACATTTTAAGAAGAGCTTAGGTATATATTTCCAGATACAAATGAAATAACATGACCAAGTTTCACACTGCTTACATCTTGACCACAAAGCATTTTAGATAGATACTATTTGCAAAGTGCAGCAGCAATCATTTACACATGTCAAATCTAAGCGAGTCTCATGATAGATTGCCACCATTGCCTCCAATGAAAGTAAAAATAATCTGTGCAATCCAATAGCTGCTATTTGCAAGCTTGTATGTTGTTTGGAAGACAATTGAGTATGTGTGGAAAGTAACCAGTCAGAGGAAGGCTCCTTAAAAACTGGGACCTAGAAGATCACCATAGTGATAACTACGTGGTAGCGCTGAAGATTTACTCTTGTCCTCAGTCTGACCAGTACTAAAAGATGAACTGGTTCTGCAAACAGAACTCTTTTGAAACAAACGTTAGGCAAGCCCAAGAAAAAGATGTTAAATGAAAGGAATTTGCTTCCTTTGGTGGGCTTCTGGATTGCCACCTGCAGCTCCAAATCAGCAAAGATACCTCAATGTATCTTCTATAGAAACATAAGATCACAGGATTCTCGCTGCTCTGAAAACATTTTTCTTTCCACACTGCTAAATTTCTATCCATCATGGCTTCATATTTCTGCTACATCAGATGTGCTATCTTAATTTTAGAGGGAAAAATATGGAACTTCGGTCAGCTACTGGTATCTTCACCTGAGGTGAGGAGATTAGTACCTTAATCTGACAGTATTTGACATACACAGGGAGGCACTTAGGTCACCAAGAACCTGAAACTATGCAGCCACATAGCAGAACTCAAACTGCAACCACAAGAGGGTGAACGCCTAGAAGCTGGTATTTGAAATTCATTGCGTATGTCGCAATGAACGCTTAGGTCCCCAAAAGATGAATTTCTATCCCCTTCTCTGCCCACACCCCTTCAAGCACTAAACATGTAAATTCTGTATCGTGTCTTTTCGACACTTGAAACGTTCGCCTCACGCCCTCAAACAATGCGCTGCTTTGCCTGGCCTTCAGCTATGGAGCCTGGGGACAAAGTCTGGTGGCTGCTGGCGTCATCGCCTACACCCCTACTTCTGTGGGACAGCCTTTGTGCTCCGCTGAGAGCGAGAGCCCCGAGACAGGCAGGCTCTAATGTATATAAATGCAGCTGATAAGTATCTTGCTCTTTTCCCATCATTGTTAATTACCAAGTTATTTGTGTGTAAACAGAAGCTTTTGATTTCCTAATCAGCCTCCTGCCCGTTTCATTCAGAGATGTCACACACCAGAGTTTGACAGCACAATTAGTCACCATGGAAGCTATTGTGATGTCACAAACACTGAATTGTGGCATCATTGAATGAATCTGGCAGGAGAAGGATGTTGGTCACAAAGGAGAAGGCTTCTGTTTACACAATACCTTGGTAATCAGCAATGATGGGAAAGGGAATATAGCAAAAGGGAGCCTGGTAGTTTAATGAGCATTGATAAAACTCAACATTTGTAAAGGCTGTTACAAGTGTGCATATGGCACATGAAGCAAAGGACATAAAGATTCTGTAATTTATACCTTAATTCTTCACCCTCATCCTACGTCCTCAAAACTGAAAGTATACCACAGCCATATACAAATGCTTCCTGTTAATTTTTTCACAGATTTATATATTAGGAGAGATACTCAATTAAAATCCCTGAATAATCAGAATATCCAACCATTCCTCTTCTTTGTTTTCTTTTTTTCTTCTTTCTTTTTTCGAGTGCTATTCTGTGGAGCAGTGAATCTATGTTAAGCAATGTCAACATGGGGCACTGTATTTCCAGCAAATTCTTTTTTATTCCTAAGGATTCTGAATTACGTTTTTAGAACTAAAAAACTCTATTAGCTACAGACAGCAGTCACAGTCCTAGTGCTGTTGACTGCAGCTTACAGTTTGTCTTCCTTTATTTTCTAGAAAAAGACTCACCATTAAGCACATCGACTAATACTCCAAATGCTACGCTTTTCTAAAGCACTGTCCTATGGCAGAATTTTAGACAGCACATCTGAACAATATGTAGTTGCATACTGTGCATCAGAGCCACGCAACTCATCAGAGCCACAAAATAACAGGAAAAGCAAGACTGAATAACACAAGATTCCTTCGGGTAGTGTAATTAAACCGATTTGTGGTGTTATTTAACTCCTCACAGTTTTTCTTCTTGCTGCCTTCTTGGAAATGTAACCATGACACCTTAATTCCAGTCAGGTGAAGAATACTGCCTGGGGAGCAGATGCCACCACTGGTCCGGGGTCTGCCCATGTACCTGGTGGTGCCACTGCTTTCCCTTCCTCAGGTCAAGTTTGGCAGCCCCCTGCTCCCCCCCACCCCCGCTCCAGCTTCCATAAGCACTGCTGAGGGCATGTGAAACCGAGTGTGCTCTCCAGGGCTCTGACTGGTGATGAGCTGAGCTGTTCACAGGACCAGCTCCATGGATCAGGCTTAATTTGCCTAAGCTGTTTATGTGCAATAGCTTCAGACACAGCAAGGTAGCAACAGAGCTCTAGCATGAGGATTAGGCAGTTACTGTTATTTTTTAAAATAAAAATAGAAGATGGGAAACAAGAGAAAGGCTTAACACAACAAATTGCAATACACAAAGGCACGTATGTGGCTTCAGCTAATGTCACAAATAAAAGCAGTAGAAAGGAAACGATCCAGCTGAAAGCGCATTCACATGAACCACCCGTCAGGTCCCCAGGTAACCACACCACCCCTTTAACCATTCCCTACCTAATCCTAGGTGAGGGTGATGCTCCACTAGAGTCCAGCTGTTATCATCCACACAATGACTTTTGTAAACCAGCAGCTGGCAGAGGTCCCTGGCTGTCATGTCTGCTAGAATCTCGACCACTTTGCTCGTTCCATCTTCACTAAAGACTTTTACATCCTGCAACATAAAGGGTACACTTACAGATCAGCAGCTCTGGAAAGAGGCAAACCGCACGGCCGCCGCCGGACGGAGCGAGTCCTCGTTGTGCCTGGGCTGGGGGAGCTGCAGCAGGGGCACGTCGGGTGGGCGTGTGGCACTGGGCAGCACTGGTGGCGAGGCCTTGGCCTCCTGCCCCTCCCCCAGTGCCTCCCTGCACCAGACAAAGATGAAGCAGCGTTAATAGGACCACATAGACAGGAGCAAGCCGGCAGCAGGTTCTTTATCAGGCTGTGCGAGGAAAGCAAATGTGAAAAATGAAGGGAGTGAGCGCTCCTGCAGGGCACTGGGGTGCAGGAAGGCAGACGTGGTGGGCACCTGCTGTTCTCCCGTCGGTGCAGTTGGAGGCCTCTGGATGCTGGCGGAGTGGCAGGCCAGGACCCTGGGGAGAAAATGGCTTGTGGAGCCCTGCTAACTTTGGGCTGCCGTGCTGGGGAAGTGCCACATGCGGCTCAGTACACGCAGTGCTCTCCTTTCCCGACTTCTCCATCCTGGATTCCGAGTGCTTCGGAACCAAACCTGCCTGACCCACACATCCCAGATAATAAAAGAGAGAAAGAGCAAGTCAGGAACCTTCTCCCCACCTCCTGGATTACACAGATGCTCTCCTCTTGGCATTGTTCTGCTCAGACACAACACAGACACACTTGCTGTGGAATTATGTCCCCCACCAGCCCGCAGCTTGACGCTGGAGAGGAACTCCCCGCTTCCAACGCCGCATTCTGGCCGGAGAAGACAAACCTAACAAAAACCCGGAGGGTAATCCGAGACGGAAAATCTTACCTCAGCAGCACGTAAGAGGCAGCAGTCGGAAGAACAAGATGGCATTTTAAACACCAATCGCCTCTTGGCAGAGAGTTTGCTCTGCTGCCGGCCTCGGGGCCGGGCCGGGCCCTGCCCGCTGAGCACCTGTCGCCTCCCTGCCCGGGCTGCGGAGCGAAGCGGCCCCGCCGAGCTCCGCTCAAAGGGTTACACGCAACCTTTGCGGTAGTGAATCAAACCACACCGCGCAGACCAATCCTAGCCCTCCCTCCGACTGATGTAATCGTTTCCCACACACTATCAGACTTCCAAATTATTCCCGCCCCCCCACCTCCCCCCCCCCACACCCTCCCATACAACAACAACAAAAAAACTTACAAAGGAAACTCGCTTTCACGCCCGCTGCCCTGCGGGCACCCCTCCGGCAGCCCAAAGGGGAAGCCCCGCGGCCGCTGCAGCCTGGAGGGAGGAGTCAGCCCGGACAGCAAAAAGTTGTCTTTAAAAAAGAGCGCTCTGATCGGGCCGGCAAACTGCAAACCCAACAGCAAGCGAGACAGAAAGTTGTTGCTCCAGTTTGCGGGGAAAGAGGAGGTGATAGTACCCATTTAATTCTATTTCTTTACTGACTACTTTCCCGTCACAATCGACTGAAAAGAATCCCCTGCTACTTTCTGCGGGGACACCAGCGGGTGCTGTCCCTCACAAGCAGCCCAAGCAGCTCCTCACCAGGCCTTGCTGGGCCTGGGGGGCTGAGGCTGCACTCAGTGCCTGCTGCTGACCGGTTCCAGGCAGGAGGAAAGCTCTTCTATCAAGGGTGCCTCTCTCATACCAGAGTAAGCTGTACAACCACCCTGCTCCTATGAATGGTAAGTCTTGGTGGGGTACCGCCAATGGAAGAAACCTGCCACTGCCTTTCAGACCCACTCAGGTCGTGCTTCCTCGTGCTCCCAACCATCCGTCCTCGCCCTGCGTGCGGCCAGACACCGGGCTCTGGGGAAGCACGCTGGCATCTCACTGCACAGACACGAGCCGAGCTGTGTCAAAAACCCCACCACGCCTATGGCCACGGCTGATCGCAGCAGTGCTCCATCATGGTGCCTTTAAAGCCAAGGGACAGGCTGCACGCAGGAATTAAGAAGTTAACATCACTGACTATTAATAGTGCTGAGTTTGCCATCAAGGACAGTGCAAGGCCGCGTATTGCCACTGACATCAGGGATATAAAAGACTCCATCAGCAGCAGACGGAACGGCCTGAGCTGAACCTCACAACAGAGGACAAGAGAGAGGAGTGATGTGAAACCCCATCCCTCTGCAGAGGCGAGA
Source organism: Lagopus leucura (assembly GCF_019238085.1). NCBI lineage: Eukaryota > Metazoa > Chordata > Aves > Galliformes > Phasianidae > Lagopus > Lagopus leucura. Next base: position 24,669,360 of record NW_024962263.1, read on the forward strand.
CCGCCAAGGTCCCAGAGAGGCTGATGCAAAGTGTAAGAGGATGCCTTGCCCTGCAGAGTGCTGCAGAGCATGACCTACAGCCACAGCAGAGCCACTGACTCACAGTAAGGAGTCGGCTCAAAACTTTCGGACACTTCCAGCAACAAAAGAGGCAGATAACGATATTTCACTAGCAGAGGGGTCCTGAAGTGAGTTGGTTCAATCCAACCCTCACACACTCCCTATCGTGTCTCCCCTCCCCCCCCTCCTTTTTTTTAACCACTTAAAGACATGAAGAGATCCCCAACCAAACTTCTTCCATCAGAAATATTATTTCACTTGCAAAATTTATTTGGAACTTAATATCCGCAAAAGAAAATGAAGCAGAACTCATTCTGAAAAAAGCACCGCAATAATGAAATCGCTTAGCTTGCAGCGGGGTTCAGAAAGTTAGCCTGACACTTCTGCCCTGCATCCCTCAGAGAAATGCAGTAAGATACAACAGCACTGCCTGCAACAGTGATTTACAAAAGGCCCCAATTACGTCAGCAGCACAAGGCACCTTCTATTCAAAATTAAGGTTAAGAATGCTAAGCCAACCAGAGCACTATATTGGCTGAACATTCAGTGCTTTACAGCGCAGAGGAGCAGATAACAGACTGCGCCATTGTTCTGCGAGGAATTCTTCCCTCCAGCTTTTTTTCTTTTTTTCTTTTTCTTTTTTTTTTTTTTTTAAAGACAAAGGCTTAAAAATCAAAAATTTAAAAGAAGATTAATATTCACCACTTCACTAGTTGCATATAATGGGTTGTGTATCAGGAGTGCCCTCATGGCTATTTCATCTCCCAGCCTCAGCTCCTCAACCTCATAGTACCAAGCGGAGCATTTTACATGCATCAAGTAATGCAAACAGCATGCACTACTAGAGAGGACAAAAAAGTAAGCCCAGTTGTGTCATGATTACATTACTTTCCTCCTCCTTCACCACTTTTATATTTGTGCTATCTTCTTTCCTTTTTGTGCAAAAGAAATCTTAAAAGCGTATATAATCATCACAAAAAAAAAAAAAAAAAGACAAACCCTTAGGCTTTGAAGAGAAGTTATGCTGACAATCTTTGGAGCAAATGGATCAGCTTTTGCATTGTACAATCTGAAACAGATTACAGTGTAATTGATGCCAGTGCCAACCAACCTCTGCTGTCCTGGGCTCTAACTCCCAGCTGAGTCTAAGGAGAGAGCACTGAGGATGAGAGACCATCTGACAGCAACCTAGCAGAGAAAAGGCTGCTGTATGTTAGTTCTTCACACGTTTTCCTTTGTAATAGCAAACATCACAGGAAGCCATTAAAATACACCAAAGAGTCATTTCAGCTTTCTATTGTACTAAGAGCCACGCATCAATCCAGCAAGTTTCGATATTCATCTTCAAATGTCACTTGTTTGTTCAGACTTTAGAAGCATACCACCAACGATGTTAATAAAAAAGAAAAGTGAATTGAAATGCATGTACTTTGTACAAGCAGAAAGAGTGACTTATTCCTGATGGCACTTATGTCACATACAGGTACACCAAGATTGCACCATTTTGATGTGATCATTTTTCTGAAAGCTCTCCGGGTTCATGGGCTTACAGGGGTAGAATCAAAGTTGGAAGTGCAGGGAAGCTTTTGGTCAACCCAAAGCTGCTGAAGGCAGCAGCTTTGCATGCACGTTACCCTTGAACTGCTAATTGCCTAGCTGAATTGTAACAGAAAGATAGTCGGGTATGCTTCTTGGAGCTGTAACCTTTGGTGAAGAAAAGCCCCTTAAGCACACTCTGTGCACATCTGCAAAGCAAGCAGCAGCTCAACCAACCCCAGCCCTGGAGTACCACCCAGTTCCCCCCCTCAGTGCCCAGCAGCACTGAGACAGCTTTGTGAAGTGAGGGAATTTCAAGCGCTGCAATGAAATAAATATATAGGTCAATCTTGTGGCTCTTTTTGCCTCCTTTGTTGCACAGCTCATGCAGGAAAGAAAGCCCTTCAAACAAACTGCAGCAGTAATAGCAATAATTTGGCAGATAGCACCACTTGTATACAGGTCATTGGACAGCACTTATTAAAAAAAAAAAAAAGTGACTTATTTGATCATTGCTTTTTTGCTCTCCACATACAAACATAAAACCCTAGGAAATGCTGAGGTTAAGGTTCTCATAGCAACATTAACTCTCTCCTCTGGCATATACTATATTTAGGTACACATTTAGCAGCCTATGAACAACAAAGGAGAACAATTGTTGTAAGATCAAGATCTTACCCTTTGACTTTCATATTCAGAGTAGCAATCAAAAGCAAAGGAAAGAAAAAAAAAAAAGATTTGTCATATTTGTTATAAAATCCTTGTTCTGTCCGCCTTTGCTGGGGTATCAAATTTTATATCCATTTCCAAGAGCCAAAAGAACAACTTGACATGAAGGTGAGTTGTCACATGATCAGCAGTCATCAAACACTGATATTAAAGCCATCAAATTTCTGAGGGTCATGGCAACAAGGCAGGTTTTGGGAACCACAACAAGATGGGCAGAGAAGGACATGGTGGGATTAACACTCCATTGGAGTAAGAATCTATATTTGTATGCCAGTGCTTCAGAACTGCTCATGTACAAACAGTCCGGCCCAGATTCACCCCAGGTAATTTTAGAGAGTTAAATTCCTCTTCAAGCTCAGGGACAGAGAGAGGGTAACTTAAGAGCTAAAGCACATGATAAAGGCATTTGTCTCTGCTCACCGCAGAGACAAACCAGGCTCCTATCTTGGGACCTCAGTTGGATGCCTTAAGCTACACTGGCTGGATTCAGGCCTTGGTGACTAATCAAGCAAACACGTTTCCCTACACGACTGGCATCACTACAGACTCAATTGTTGACATTTGAGCTTAAAAAAAATTATCCGGTGTGTGATGTTGCATATACAGAAAGCACATTCAAACAGAGCTCACAGGATGAGAACATTTGGTGTCCAATTAAAGTTTAAAAACTAGAACACTGTGAAAACAAACCAAAGCTTTCTCTCTTCTCATTCAAAACCACATGTGAAAATGGCCATTTGTTATAGATACAACCGACAAAGCCCATTCTTAGTTTCCATCTTCCCAAAGCTACAGGTTTGAATGCCCCCTGTATAAGCTTAGGCTTGCACCATAATTGTGCCAAGGCTTCAAAAATCTCAGCTGTTTACATGGAAAGGTGTGAACTTCACCATGTGCTTTAAAGAAAAAAATGCACCGTGCACATTTTCGTGACACAGGCACTGCCTGTGCAACAAAAGATTTATTCCAGCATGTACTCAACATATTTGAAGGCTGAAGGTTTGAAAACTGCAAGTTGCTACCCTGTAATTTCCATATTTTACAAATAAATAGCAGAATGCAGATTTAAGTGCTACATGCCTACATACAGACAACACACTGATTTTCTGTCAGTATCTTCTAAAGCTATTTCTTTCTTTCCCTCTTTGGTTTAATGCTCACATGCTCAGTTAAGTCATTTGACCTATTTGACATTTTTCTGTCTTCCCACTCGATTCCTCCTTTGCCTCTGGTAATTTACAGGTAAAAAAGAGAAAGACTGATTTTCAATCCTCGCAACAGAATAACAATAGGCCTTTATGAATTTTGCTGAAGCTTCTGGGTATCTGCAGTGTACTGGTGGTGAGAAAACTGAGGAAGGAATTCAGACAGGCCTTGAAAAAGTTACCAGCTGTAGAGGAGGGAAGGCACCCCATCCACCAACTCACCCAGTCCTGATCTGAGGCCCAGACTGGTGGTCACAGCACTGACACATTGCTTGTTCCTCTTTGCCTGTGCCCTCCCCCACCCAGCACTTACCATTACTTTTGATCATCAGCCTGCAAATGAGTTCTCTTCTCTCCACACAGCTCCTCCCAACTGCAATTGCTTTTCATGCAAAAATGCTTTCTAGTTCCTAGATCCTTTATGTAAGTAAAAAAATAGTTACACTGTTACACTCCTTTGATTATGTAATGAAGACATTAAGTGGCGTTGATGGCATTAACCTTTATCTGCCATATACTTTACTGTGCAATTTATCCCTAGATAGTTTGCAATCTTCCTCAGCTGTGCTTACAGAATGCATTATTTATTGCCTGAGTTTGCTCCAACAGAAAGGTTTAGTAAAAAAGTTCTTGCAAACGCAATTTAAGTCCCTAACAATTCTAGAAAGGGTAATATAAAAAAAACCTAATACTTTCTTGATTAAAATTCTTAAGTAACCAAGCTAGTTACCAAGTATTTAAAATTGTTTTGTCATCGTAAATTACTCTTTAGAAAAACAATTATTACCACATCTTCCTTGCTATACAGGCTTTCGACCACAAGAACCACATTAATTTGAAGCTTGGCAGGCAGCGTAACAAGGCTCCAGGGAGCAGCCTTCCATAGGATTCACTAAAATGGTGCAGGCCCTGTCGGCTTGGACTGCTGCTTCCTTCCCATTTGGACACTGCAGCAACAGCAGCTGTGGCCCTCGCCAACTGACAGCCCTGGCCATGCTCTGAGCCAAAGAGCCACCTCAGTATAGGGTCTGGCAACGAACATTTAGCTTCTCACTATGACCTACTGCAGTCCAAGAACAACTTCCACATGGGCAGCCTGCAAAATCTCCTTTCCCTTTCAGGCTTGTCTGAGGAAAAAGGAGCAAGGAACTTACAGAGTAGAGCACAGGAACACCATGAAGAGCATTACATACAATCAGACTGAGCTCCAGCCCTCAATCTCCAGTCTCATAAGGTTGGTAAAGAAACCAGAAGCCACCTTTTAAGATACCTTTGGAAACTGAAGATGAGTATTAGAAAACACTTTCATTTTTAGTGCATAGGAAAATCTTTAGGGTAGCTCCATGTTACATAGTATAGTAAGAACCCAGGTTTCTGACTGTGGTAGACTCAGTAGCAGAAATAAAACCCAATCCAGCATCCATGGATGATGTGCTATAATGGGAACGTCCAGACATGACAAAACAAATACATTTGTTTTAAGAACTGGTAGTTATGAAACTGGCCTTGAACTACTGCAATTCAATTTACATGGACTAATAACAAAGAAATGTAAGCAAGTACCATATTTTTGAGACCCAAACATGTAGAGATGGTCAGAAACTACAAATGCAATACGGAAGAAGACAAAGGCAGACCCTCTTCCCTGTCCTGTATATCCCTGGGCAGCTTGGTCTAGTGGTTGGCAACCCTGCACATAGCAGGGGGGGTTGAAACTAGATGATCACTGTGGTCCTTTTCAACCCAGGCCATTCTATGATTCTATGATTCCTCCCCTCCACTCCCACCCTCTCTGCTCCATCCTTCCAAGAAAAAAAAAAAAAGTGGAGAAACAAAGGGCATCTGAGCCTGCTTCCTGGTACAGGCAGCCGTAGTGTTCCTACGTTTGTTTTCTACAGCTCTGGGGAGTAAAAGAAACTAAAAAAAAATAATTAAACCTAGTCCTCAGCTGAAGCCCCAGATCCTGAATCCAACATTTCTTGCCAGAGTTAAAAGTACCAGGATAAAGAAGAGTGTTCACAAGTACAGAGGTGTACTGAATTACATGAAGCAATTATCTGTCTTTCCAGGAGTCACTTTACTACTCTCCACATCCAAAGGAAATGATGTTGATGTCTTAGCTCAGGAACTTAACTCAGCTGCAAGGAGAGAGGGAGAAGCTAGAAACTAAAACAGAAATTGAAACTTTTTAAAGAAGTCCATGAGCTTGAAAACATGAAGATGACAGCAACTTAGGGCAGTGAAAAAGGTAACACCAGCTAAAGGAAGAAAAGGCGAAAACTATAGAAAGACCCTTAGTGAAAGCTGGACAACACTTCTGAGCACACAAGTAGCAATGACTGTTTAACAGTGTTGACCTGAAGAGTACTGGAAGTACTGAAAGTCACAGGCTAATGGCCTCTGCGTGCTCTGTGTTCCAGTGTACCTTGGAAACAGAAGTTTCCTGCACATTGATAGCCTCAGCTGAAATTCACAACAGATTTTCCCAACAGGGCTGAGTTTGTCCTGCTCAAACAAAATCGGGGTGCTTTGCAGTCAGCTTAGCTGGGGCAGCAGGCAAAGCATCACTGATGCCTGGCCACCAACTCCTTCCTCGCTGTCTTCCACACTATTGGTAACTTTGAGCCATGAGCATTGGCTGATTATTGCTACCTTCACCATTCAGGATGTTTTATAGGTTGGTTCGTCACACACAGTAATGCCTCCTCCAAAGCTGCTCACATATGGACGATGTTTTTGTGCAACTACGTATGCATCAATTGTGTGAACAGAATGAACCCCTTACAGATAAGAGCCTGACAAAGCTTGTGTCAATGGGAGAAGAGGGCTTGTATCATCCTCTCTCCAGTACGCATACAATTCTCATTTTCCACAATTGCTTTCATCAGATGCTGCTCCATAAAACTGTTTGCTCCACTGTTTAATTTGTACTAAATTTAGACACTGGAGCAAAACAATAGTTTTCCACAAATTCAAGAATGATATATTGAACATTTCCAGGACTGATGCAAAATCTGGGGATATGTCACGACTACACTCGAAATTTTCTCTTGAATGCAGCAAGTCCCATGCAACTCTCACTCCCTTCCAATCCAACTGAAGAAAAAACAAAAACGACCATTTGAGAAATTGATTAATAGATGTCTAGCTGCCTTTCGTCAAAGCACCCTGTGCAGAGAGAGATGTCAGCAAGACACTCTGACATCTCCCCTTAAGCTGCCCCATTGCTGTACTGGCGGGACTGACTCATGGACAGTTCTGGAAAGCTTCACACCACTCATCTCTGTGCATCTGTCCCAAGGTCCATCTGAAGGGCTCACTCCAGGCCCATCTGTAACCCCCTTCCTCCTAGTGGGAGCACTGCAAACAAAAAAAACAACAACAACAACAACAAAAAAAAACCACACAAACCAACCCTTTGCCGAGCTCCCAGGGACAAATTCCCTGCTGCCATGGTTACCACTCCAACTTGTCTGGTGGAACTAGAAATAAAAAACTTCCTTGAGAACAGAAGGCTATATAATGTTAGCTCTTCCTCCCTCCCCTCACTCATCATTGTTAGCCACTAAATCAGCTACATCTGGCATATTTAATTTGGGCTAAATAAAACGTCACTAATTAAAAAGATGCCGAACAAGCAATACATGACATTATAGAAATGAAGAGCTCAGTATCTGAACACAGCCTTTTAGGAACTGAAAAGATTCAGCTAGTTTTTACTAAAAGCTGCAAAGCAAAGGCAACTAAATGGCCCTCTGTGCAATCATACTCATGGCAGCATCCCCCAGCAACTCTCCCTTATCACCCGAGTGTATGGAGGTTTCCAAGCATTCCTTCCTGGAGCAATGGCAAAGCAGCTAGCTCATCACATACCGTAACAATAGGCTGCAAGTCTGCAGCTTTAATTCTAACTTTTGAAAAGAAGATTACTTTGCTAAAGCTACAACAGCTAAGCCGTTCGGCAGACCTGCATGTGAGCTGCATGAAAGCACCTATGGCCATGGAACAGATCCTGAGCAGCAGCCTCCCCCCTCCTCTGAGAACAGATCTGCTAAGTGCTTTGGACCAGATCCCCAGCATTTATACATCAGACCACTGGTTCCTCTCTGGTTTTGCTGGTCTTTGCTTATGCTTTCAATACCATTGCTTAGTTTCATTCCTATTGATAGTCAAGTGAGATTCACATATACAGCACAGACATCCCTCACCAATAAAGTGAATTTTAACAGAATTCTCCCAAGATGATTAAGTAAATCACATTGATAATGCATCTATACATAAGGCTGTTGATATGTGCTAAGTAAAAAGATTATTCTTTTCAGAGTAATCAGTATTCATAACTTGATATTCATAAATAACTTAACAGTAGCCTTTATCGTCACCATTCCAAACCTCAATGTTAGGCATAACAGGAAAGTGATACATTTCAAAACCATCATATCTTCCTCTGCTTTCTGTTACAAAAGCCTAAGCAGAATCACAGAATGGCTCCACCAGAGAAACCCAGAGCCTGTGCTGGTGCTCAGTCACCTGCACAGCACAGAAGTGAGGCCTGATGTTCAGAAGGAATCTCGTGTTTCTTTGTGCTGAGTCATGCTATAGTGGCTCAGAGTGGTACAGAAATACTTGAAAGTCCATTCATCCAAAGCCAATGAATATCTCTTTAAGTTAAAATACAAGGCAGCATGCTGAAACCAACGTCATCATTTAAAAAAATGCTTCCTGATATAAAACTAGGTAACATAATGCTAAGAGATTTGATGCCAGATCTTGCATGAAAGAAAATGCCACTTCTTCATTCAACATCTGCCTCAGATTATTTTACATGGAAGCTGCTGCTGCTCTGAAGCTGTTAAGACACTCAGCTTGCAATTAAGCTATCTTACCTTTGAAGCTGATGGGAAGTAAAGCTTTCTACTCCCTATAGACATCTCCCTAAAATAAGATAATCTGAGACAAATTCCAAATGCATTTATTCTGTGTTGTCCACTCAATTAAACATCTTGCTCAAATGCAATCAACGAGTCTTCTCTCTAATTGAAAAGCTTATCCAACAATTTTCATGAGACTGCCATTAAACATTTAAAATAATTAGCTGAATTAGAAAGACATTTATATTCAAATAGCTCACAAGCCTAGTTTCTTTGTTTAGCATAAGCAAATGAATATGGAAAAGATCCCCAGAGAAAAAGAACAAATATTGGGTGAATCTTTTCTTTAAGACAATAGACACTCCCTAGAAACCAATTCTGCACGGTATTAAGTGGGAAATCTTTGAACAACGGCTTTATTACTGTAATTGACGGCAGAGAAACCAACCATTCGCAAGACTGAGACAACGACAAGAGATTTTACTCTGTATTTTTATATTTTACAGATAATATAAGTCGATATGTTCAAGCATGCTTTGTTCTTCCCCCTCCCCCTCCACTACTAAGAAGTGAAAGAAATCCACAATGCAAAGCCATCAGTAACTTTACTTCCATCCTGACACAAACAACTGGCTTCACATTTACATCATAGATCTTCTTTACAAATTATGCTGAGAAAAATCTAGGTCATCGAAACCTTCTTGTAATGAACTGTGTAGAAACTAAGAGCGCTGATGTCAAATTTATTTTGCCTTTCACAAGCTCATTTTCTTTTTTTTCCAGATTGACTGGAAGGTAGGTCAACCTTTGGACATCTTTCTGATTCTGAGGTTTCTATGAGTGAGTAAATTTCATTTCCATCCAACAAAAAACATTCTGAGCAAGCTGCATATATAAGAACAACTTTAAGGCAGCTAGACTTGAATTGCCAAAGTACAACTTACATCAACACAGACGATAAGCAAACATCCCAGTTTAAAATTCTTGACAACATACTGCATTTAATATTCTTTTTCACTCAAAACTTTATTATCTAGATAAATAAACATATATGAATGAAAATAGCATTTTGCTTCTTCCTTTTTTTTTTTTTTTTTTTTTTTTAACAATTTTTGGCATGAACTTGAATTCTTAACCAAATTCTATTTTCTTTAGAATATATTGTTACTGTTGATCTCCATTTATCTAAACTAGCAATTTCATTCTACAGACTTCAACTTAAAACATCTGCCACTTCAGCTCAATCATCATGTCTAATTTTTTTGCTTAATTACATTGCTGAACACATTTCAAAACTATTTTATTTCGAAGTGTCCATTAAAACAGCTACTGTGAGAATTTCTAACTGTCAAACACAAATCTACCCTGACTTTAGCCAATATATCAAGTTCTGAATCATCACTCTTTGTTCACTCATTTGGAGACAATGCCATTTGTGGGAAAAACATCATTGCCTCTTCCAGCTTTAGAAAATTGTATCTTTCTCCAGACATACAGCAAGCCTTGCAAGCTGAGATTCAAGAAAGGACTGTCCACAGTTGGAATAACCAGATATGTTCATTCACCTACATACCACTTTCGAGCAACAACAAAAAAATGCCAGCACACAATATGAAAAACAAGGCATTCCTACTGCTTGTTCAATGTGCATAACGACTCTGAGTAAGTCTTGCATTAATGCACAACTTTTACAATTCAGTATCTAAGCAAAGTACTTATTCCAGATATTAGTACTTTAGCTGCAGCATATAAACCTAATTTGTAGTCACATTATGAAAAGTCAAATATGTCCTTTCCAAGTACTGCTAGTGCTCAGAATAACCCAAAATATGGTTATAGTGAAAAAGGAGAATCTCTCAGCCTTCCAAAGGACCTGTTAAGTCAGTAAAACTGACCTTGTGAAAGTTTGCACCAACAGATTTTTTTTTACTTGAAAATAATAGACAAAGCCCTTTTATATAAGGAACCAAGTTTGCCACTGAAACATACAGCTGCGCTATGTAATGTAAGTTGCACTCAACTCAGAATTTAAATACTTCTCAAATTTTTCTACTGATATATTTATTGAACTCAGTGAGACTTTACTGGTTTGAAATTCCTTTTAAATACTGTCACATTCTGAGGGAAAATAAATTAGTTTCTACTTCCCTACAATCACGGACTTTAAGAGGGAGTAACAAAGCACCTCACAGAGAGAAGTAAGCACTTCCTCCACGCTCTACTTCAATGCCCTTACCCAGATATTGCTTTTAAGCAGTACCTCCTGATATAAATGTACATTCTGAAGACACATGATTGGTAGAAGAGATTAAATAAATGACATAGAATGCAGAGGTTACTGCAAGCTCATAAAGAAATGCAGTCACTGTGAACGATGTCTGGTACTGTAAACATTTTTTACATTATTTTTGCTAGAATTTTATTACTCTTCCTTTCCTTAATGGCTGCTGAATGTAGGAGATTAGCACTTGTAAGGTTCTGGCTTAGAGGAAAAACATCTTTTGCATCTACAACATCGTCAATCATTTTGCTAGACAGGAATCAGTTAACAATCATAGTTTTTACAGCTGTATGTTAGAGAAGGCTCGAGAAAGAGGTAAAGAAGAAAAATTGATGTGAGCATGTTTAAAGTGCTGTAAAATTTATTTAATCATCTGCAGAACTACTAGATTGTTTATTTATTTAAGGGATGAAAGTAATATATAGAAAGCTTTCTGCAGAAACTTCATGAAGTTCATTCAGCTCTTTCATTTTAATGGTTATTCCCCAACATAGCAAAGTCTTTCAGCTTAGACCCATTTGGGCATGTGTTCGATGGATGAACTGCTAGAGATATTCAAAGCCAGCAGCTGCCATGCGAGAAATTTCCTGACCCACTCACAGAGCCCATCGTGCCCATATCACCTCTTGCAGAATTTCCTGCTTCAGTTAAAAATCCTAAAATTTCTCCTAGACCAACTGTGTGATTGCTCAAGTGCTATTCCAAGCAAATAAGAGAGGGCAATCAGAATGAAGCCTACACACAGAGCAACTAGAGCAACCTTGTGCAGCTCTCTAAGTTAATTTCTTGTTAGCTAGATTGACTTTAAGTTCCTCTGTATTGCTCTAAGTGTTGCAATTAAGTACTGCTCTAAGCTATGCTTAATTAGCTTGTAAGCAAATGCTCTTTTGTAACTTGCAGTGTAACGCAGAACTAAATGTTCACTGAGAGCAAAGGGAAATCACACTGAAGGTACATTTGCAAAAATATAGCTGGTTGCCTCCTGACAGACTTTGCTGTCTTATTAATATCCTAGAAAATATTAAGAAATGTGTCACACTGTACAAATAGTTTGAAATATATATTCCCCAGTCTTGGAACTGAAAGCAGTGCTTTCCTGCCAGCTCCAGCTCACAAGCACTCTATTGCTCTCAGAAGATGGAAGATTACGTTTTTCATCTGTTTAGTTTAAGAAAAAAGAAAAAAAAAAAAAAAAAAGTTGGGGGGGGGGAGGAGAGACAAGGACGCAAATTATGAAACATACAGATACTCAAAATAAACAAGAAGTATGAACAATCTTCACTAAAGCACAATTAGCCCATTAGTCAGAGTAAAATCCAACATTCAGGAATAAAGCTGAACTTCAGCACCTCCTGTGAAATGCACAGAAAATGAAATTAGTATGAGGTTCTTAAGTACATTTAGCATCTTTCTAATACCACAAGCAAAATGACATTAGCTTCGAGCATAGCTCCAAGTCTGAAATTGAGTCTGCCTATCAGAGGATTTGACAAGGCTGTAACACAAGAGCCAAGGCTCAGTCTCACTTGAACAAGCTTTACAGTGCTTTGCCAAACTACTTAGCATGTTAAAGAAAAAGGTACAAAGGTCATCTGTGGAAATCATTCATAGAATAAAACTGTATTTAACACAGAGAAATATTTTCAGTATAGCAAATACAAGGTTTTATTGTATGATTGTTGCTATTCCCGTAATGTCAGCTTTCAAGTCTTTGTCTAATGAAGAGGAGGGTAATCTGTATGCCTGTTTCTTTTCAAATTGTTCCACAGATTATTTAGAAGGTGTGAGACAGCACTGCAAGCCATCTATCCTCCAGTATATATATTTAGGTGTATGTTTTTAAATGTTAAATGTATATATGTGTATATGAGGATATATACACTTAACATATAAAAACACTTAAAAATAACTAATCAGGAGTTTGGGACTACTTAGTGAAGAACATTGTTAACTTAAAGCACGATAGGCATCCTTCTGTGCTAAAATTGTGTACCTGACACTTGTCACTTACCATAGACTACATGTCCAGTTTATAACTGAGTACCTGGGGAATGAGAGTGGTTGTAAATATGTGTAGAGGTATTTAAAAGGTCTGGAAATACTGTGGTTTGCTTGTTTTCAGTGGATTTTAGTAAGCAATAGGGAAAAGTGTGACCTCCAGCAGTATGGCAAATTACTTAAGAGTAATCAGCTGCTTCTAACAGCTTGCAGGCAAGGACAAGCTCAAAAATGACTGAAAAATTAAAACTTGCTGTTCTACTACCAAAATGTTGTTTTTTAGCTTAGAATATTATTTTCTGTAATCTTTTTGCACCTCGTGTTATTTTATTTTTACTTTCTTATGTAATATTTTTTCCTTAGGGATGGATAGCTTCTATTCCTATTATCTACTCTGTCAAGGATGGTGGGAAACATGTTCTGGAAAGGTAAATAACAAGGTGAGTAGAGGAACACATGCAAGACTACACACAATAACTTAAGCTTCCCTTGCTGCTGCAGAACACAGACACTGAAGGCACCTGAAGCCATTTCTTCACACCCAGCTCCTGCATGACAGCTGAGCGTTCTTCAGTATGCCTGACAATACCTTCTGAAACATTCTAAGCCTGTTCCTGAGGCATGAAGCAAGCAAAAGGTGCAGGAGTTGATGATAATAAACTTATGTTTCTGGAAATACAGCACACACTGAGGAAATTGCATGTGCAGTGGAAAGTAGTGTTGAAACCATTCCTTGAGAATGGGCAGGTGCCATACCTACATATCCCCAAAAAGCAGAGCAGTTTCTCAGTCTGGCCTGCTGGTGTATCTAGGTGGATAAAGGGGGTAGCTGGAAAGATGGCTCCTGTTTGGTAAGAAACTAACAAAGCTCTAAAAGCTCTTGCCAGCCTTCATCCTCTTCCCATCACAAAAACTCATGGAAGATTTTTTGTTTTGCTGTTAATGAAATTTCACTTATTATAAGCCTGCTGGGATAAAATTACTTTTTCCACCCTACCCAGAAACACTCTGTGCTCAGCACAGGCTCACATCCCAACTCCCAGCTGATGGCTAATTCACTTTGCTTCCAAATGCTAATCGTTTCCCCCTCAGGAACAGGAGAAAAAACACACTTACTCTTCATATCATCATGAAGACATTTTCAACTCTTGCTTCCTGAAATACAGTGGGATGGACAGGCTCCAGTAACCCTCGCAGCAGCAGGATCTATCACTGGACGGAATAAGCAATCCTAATGCCAGTGGAGGAATATGACGTGCAGCTTTTATGAACTGGTGATGGCTTGCCTCTTAAAAGTTCAGATTGAACTTACTTTTATGTACACTTTGTGAATGACGTTCAGATTGCAGTCAGGTTAAAGCAAAAACTGAAGGTACTTACATAAATTAAACAAAATCACTTTTTAAAATATTAATTCTGCACCGTAAGGAGAAACAATAATAAAATAAGAATTTGATAATAATGAGACTATAAATCAAGAGAACAAAGAACTGAAACTTGTCCCATGATGACTTAACCAACTCAGCTGTACTCTTCTAATGCAAAAATGTTATTAAATTCCATCTAACATTCCTTCCATTTAGGAAATGGAACAAAGACATACATGTAAGTCTTAGAGGAATGCATAAACATCCAGTTACCACACCGATGAACTTGGAAGTTCATTCTTCCTCTCTGTAACCACACCCAATCATCGCCTAAGCAAAGACAGAAATTTCAAACAGATTGCCTTTTTTAAGTGTGGGCACACTTCACTGCTACAGGTAATTACTGCAAGTCTAAAAAAAAACTCTCTTCCTGCTGAGAATGAGCAGCATTAATCCCAACACTTGTGCAGCCACTCTTCTGAGAGTTTGGAAGTGAACACTGGACACCGGCTCTGCCCATTGTCCCTAAAAGTGGATGCCAACAATCAAGCTAAAAGTTGGGCACCTTCCCAGTCCCACGCTGTGCACATCCACAGCACCCACCAGGAGATTGCATGCAGCTCAGTAGCAGGCGCTAGCCCTGTTCTCTAAGGGCTGCCTTGGATCACCTCAGGTTTCAGAAGCAACCTCATGACCAACTCGCCTGCTGGTCACTGGAAACAGCATGGTGCTGCAAGATCACATAGGATACATAGGGGCAAAGTTCCCTGTTTCAAGCTGGTGCTTTCTTGCATCTGTCCTACTTGGGTAGCAGAGGTCCAAAAGGTTTTTATTCAGAATGCTTAAGTAAGATCAGAATCTGCACCTTGAGTCCAGACAGCACAGAGGGCAAGGGGAGCTTAGACTTAGTGTAGCAATGCTCATGATGTTGGGTAGCTCCTTAAAGGCTATCAGTAGGAAGTTATGACATCTCTAATTCATCTCAGACATTCACTTACAGTGTAATTAGAATCACTCAATATAGCTCTGCACTTTTTTTTTTAATTCCCTACTGCATTGATGTTTATATTAAAACCCACTTCTGTCTGCCTCACTAAGAATTACAGTTTCTCCCATCTTCTCATTTTTTCCCACACGTTCAGCCTGGTAGCTTCTCACTTCTATCAACTCCTGATCAAAGTAGAGGATAGCTAAATTTTATTTTCACTGTACTATTACCAAAAGAAACCAAGAATACTGTTACACGACAAAAAAACGTGCAAGGCCACTCCTAAGCTATGCAGACAAAAGCAGTGTGAATATGGCAGTGCAGAGCTACTATAGCTTATGCTACAGCCCACTCACTATTTACACAAGACAGTCCTGAAGGCTAATTGCAACGGTGCTGCTACTGCACAGGGGTTGTTAAGGCAGCTGCAGGCCATGCTGCACGGCAGCAGTCCCGGGGGGCTGCCAGTGCAGGCGGTAGGCCAGGCCTAGCAGAGCGTCTCCCACGGCGCAGCCACACTCCTCAGCACACAGCCCGCCTGCAGCATGCTTGCCTCTGGGTAGAGAGCCAGAATGCGCCTGGGAGCAAGGCCAGGTTTGCATCATTAAAAACAAAACCAAAAAAAACCTCCAGCAAATAACATACTTTTCGGTTTGAATGCGAGACGCTCTTCATATTTCCCGTAATCAATGTTGGGACTACAGCTACTGTTCTGGCACTTCCCAAAATCAAGTATGTGAAGAGACTCGATTCTTCCTACCAAGCCTCATGATCAAAACAAGCACGAGGAAGAAGAAATAGCGGCTTTGAATCCATCCTGATCCTGGGCCCCAACAGCCTCCAATCCTCTATCCAAAAAGCCTCCAAACACCCATGGACCGTGCATGCACCATCAGCACTTAAGGCTGCACAGTCCAGTGAACTCATTACTACTTCCTTCATTAGTCTCATCTTCGGTAATGAGCTACTGAGATTTTCAAAACCACATGAGCTCACTCCCTAATTTCTTCAAGAGTAATTGGACAACACATCCGCGTGATACAGGTCACAAGATGACAAGAAATGAGATGCCTTTCCTACATGTCATCTCAGTATTTGTCCACTGCACTTAGTTCATCTGGTTTGGGAAAGTGTTGTTTCTCCAGGTAAAAGGTACCCAGGGCAAATACAAGGTCCAGTTTTACACAGATAGATTACAGCCCCACCACAGAGGCCTGATCTTTCCCAGTCACAACTTTCTCTAAAAAAAATAAATAAAAAATAAAGAAGTTAAATACGCTACAGAGTGATCTATGTATCATTGAATTATATAGCTTAAGAGTCTTCATTCAAAGGAAGATTTGAGGAAGACAAGATGATGCATCACGGCCATGGGAACACATTTTATAGTTGGGCCATAGGGAGAGCCCTTGAGTTGGACCTAAGGAATTGCCTCAGTTAATCTAGGTGCAGGATTTGGCCTGTTTAGAGAAAGTAAAGACTTGTTCACTCATCCTCTTGTCAACAGTTGTTCTCAACAAGTCTTGATAGTAAGTGTTATTTCATTTAAAGATTAAGTAAAAAAATTGCTGTCACACATGTAAAATTTAACTTGGTACGTGGAGTTTTCATTATTAAAAAGTTCATACTTTTATACAGCTTCTCTTTTCAAAATCAACATTCTTGTCTTCAAAAGAGTCAATATGAAAGCTTTGCGGGAAGAAAAAACAAACAACAACAAAATTATCGTAACATGGAATTAAAGCAAAACTAAAAAGTCTGTTCATATGAATTCCCTTGAAGGGTTACTAAATCTGGAAAAAAGAATAACATAAATTCATACCCACTTGTGAATTTAATTTGCTAGAAAAGAGTAAGCAATTTTGGTGCATCAAACTGCTATTTGGAAGTTTGCCTGGGCTGTATAGAGGGGGGATGTGAGAAATTTGCCCTATTTTTACAGTTGAAAGCTTCATTGACTCACACGAGATACTTTAGACTAATATCCTGTGGCATCACAGTGACCTACATGTAATTATTGCATACTTTTTCCAAAATATTTGTACACAGCCAAAAATTATAACCTAAGTTACCAACCAGTTCTTAGTTTATACCAGCAACACAGAGATGGACTTCAATTAGTGGTAACCTTGCTGTCTGATGCTTTTAGCAATTTTTTAGATGAATGTCTGGTCTCGATTTGGTGTAATTTTCTGGTCACTGTTTTTCCTACACAAACATATTTATCCGGTTAAGTAAATGATGTTTAAAAACTTGCAGCTGTCCTTCCTCCATACCCGCAATCAGTGCCCCCTCAGACGTGCAGTGATTTCATGTTTGTAGGTGTGCACACTTCTCACAAAGACAGACATGGGAAAAAGGGTCTTGAGTGCCCCCATCGAGCAGGACTTCCTTCCTGCTCCTGCCTTCACCCATCCTTCCCAGGGCAGAAAGCAGGGGCACTGAGGCAGTTGTGAGATCTGCTGGAGTTTCACTTGGCTGGTGGCCAGGCGCTGTGGGGAAGGCGGATGGGTGGTGCTGGAAGGACATGATAAAGATAGGAACACTTAGTCCCGCAGTCTCTCCAGTCAGAGCTCGCCTGCCAAAGCTCATGGACAAAACTTACTCAGTTCAGACGTTTAGTTCATACTTTATGTTTAGAAAAAGAAGTTAAAAGCTTTTTGGCAGTTACTGCTTGAAAGGTCATCATTTTTCCAAACGTGAGACATCTGAAGTATCTTGCTCATCACATCAGTAGCTGATGAAATTACAACCATTTGCAGTCATGTTTTTTCTTAAGTAGCTATTGATTCAGCAGCCCAGGTAGTCAGTTTTTCCCACCCCTGTGCTCACAACCTTGTTGACTTCAGGGGTGCTAATTTATCCAGAACTGCTTGGGTTGACATCTAAAACTTCTCAGAATAAAACTTAACATAAAATGGGCTTTTTCCACCTGCAGAATTGTAAGAAAGGATAATAACACTAATCCTCCTAGGAGCACTTGTCTGTTTAACTACAACATATTTTTTAACCTCTCATGCTAGGAAGCATTTGGTCACACAGCTGTATTAGCTCAGACCTTCCCCAGACCATGGATGTTGGTCAGTGCAGCCAGCAAATAATATATCTACATCATTCTGTAGCCCAAGATGACTTGGGGACCTCTAGATTGTCCTCTGTCTATTCCGTCAGATAGAAGCTGACCAAAGGAAACATTTTGCCCATGCCACCCACGTGCTTTGACATAACTTGTGATTAGAGCTTTTGGGGCTCAGCAGTACAGGCTGCGATTGCTCTTTGCCTACTTGTCCCAAAGGCTCAGCAGGCTACAGGGAATCCCTTTTCATTAACACATCGCATAACCCATATAAGCAGAACAGCTCATTCCAATCTCCAATTTTAATCCTTGTTTATAACCTGCAAGCAGAGAACCTTACATTTAGCATCATTATGTTTGATCGTGGTTTGTATTCAGCATTCTAAATCTATAGCTTGTATTCAAGTTTTTTGTTGTTGATGGTTTTGTTTTGTTTTGTTTTGTTTTTTTTTTACGTGGCTCCTTTTCACTAAATGCTGGCCATTAAAATGTGCTTTTGCAATCCTCCTTTAACTAAACTTGTCATTTACTCTGTTAACCAGTAGCTTATAACCCACTTATCTAAACAAAAGTGTATCCTAAAATAATATATCAAAATTCCCAAAGTTTATGTTTGCTTTTTTTTTTAAATTGGATGAAGGTACAAAAACTTGTAACATTTCTCAAGATTTTTTTTTAAACCAATTATGTTTCCAGATTCTGTTGAATGGCACTACTACTGGATTAAATATACTTAAGGTGCTCTGGGGAGCCTCAATGGGCAGGTTTTTTTGTTATCCTGCAATACTTCACATTTATTTGAGATACTGAACAAAATGTTTCTCTTCATGAAGAAACAATTCACCAATTCACTTTTTTTTAAATTATATGAATATTCTAAAGCTAGAGGATTTTTTCAGTTCTGTTTCTACTATTTTATAGAAGAAAATGATGACTTCCTGCCTTTCCTTCGGTCTAAGCGAGTGTTTCTTATTTGCCTCCAATCAGTTGATGAACTGAAATGAGCAGTATATCTGCATTTATAGAAGTCTTTACTACCTAAATGTTTCAGCTCTTCCTCTTACACCCTACAACTTTCACAATTACAATGGTTTGTCTGATTAAAAATTTGAGCAGCATGCACAGCTACACAATGTAAGTATGTATTTTATTTTAGGCCTTGGAATGGCTTGTCACAATTTATCATTGTAAGATTAAGTATATTTCTAACAGAAAATTATGAAGTAGAATTTAGGAAAAAATGCTATTATTCAGTCTTTATAGCCAGTTCCTTACACATGCTAGGGTATATTTACTTTTACTTTATACAATTTAGGGTATGTTATATTTTAAACCCTTAGTTTCTAAATATCACCAAAAATTACACACAGATACTTAGGATTCTGAGGGCTTTGTAGAGCAATTCTTTTGGTGGTGTGGTAAGATCTAGTGAAACAAAAATAAAAAGCAATGAATCCCTGAAACTGAGAAATATTTAGACAGATAAATGCAGGTTCATCTGTAACTTTAGCTTGCCTCCAAAAGCTGCCATGCTGTTGGCAGTAGCCAGCACACACAAGAGAATTGCCCATTATTTTCTCTCCCCAGAGTCAGATTACCACTCCCTTGGCAGAACAGCCTCTCTGCTTAGCAGTTACTGAGGACTCACACAAGACCACATTAAATTTATAACTGCATGACTCAGTTTTCTCTTCAGGCATTACTTGGTTATCTATCTCAACTTTTGTATGCGTAAGAAATACTGCAAAACCAAAGAAGATGCACTGTATCTTTCAAGAAAGCTGACAGCTGTTTATAGAGATATAAAATAATGCAGAATATACAGGACTATATGTTATGGTCTACTGCTTGTAGCTGAACCGCCTCCCCAGACCCTTTTATCAGCCATACCAATCATAGGAGCTACTTACAAACTAAACCAGCAGCAATACAGAACAACATCATGTTTGTGGGTACTCAAGCGCAAACCCATTCTAAGACAGTATTCAGTATAAGCAACACTTTGTTGTTTTTGTGTTGTTGTTTTTTGTTTGTTTGTTTTTTAAATCCCTGTGCAAGACAGCATAGTTTACAAAATTGTGAAGAACTTCATTGTAATGGACTTGGGAAGCTACTCAACCATGGGACAGTTCTGCTCATCGGTCCCATTAGAAGGAACTGTGCCTAGTTACATGCTCTAAGAAGTGTATTTTGCTTCCTGAAGAACAGCAGAACAATAAGGCACCATGTCCTTAAAGAAAACAGACAGCTTCTTATAGAGGCAATGAATTTTAAATGGAAACAGGCTGTTAAATGGCTTTGAGGCAACTAGACTTGTGTAACATTCACAGATGCTGCTCCAATCCTAACCTGACATCTGAATTAGTAAGTCATTACCTTGGGTAATGAAATTCCAAAGATATTAGGCATTACTGCTTCATTGACAACATGCGTATGCTTGAAAAAGAATTGCTTTACTCTTACAAACCTTTAACAAGAAACAAAAACTTTGAAGCCTCTCTGAAGATGTTCTCTTGCTAGTGCTGCCCTACTCACAAACGAAGCCTACAGACTTTTCTAGGTATCTGGAAACCTAGTCTCTGCCTTCAAAATGAAATTGTTCACTGCGGGTTTGAACGCTAACATATGACAGAAAGCTTTGTTCCATACTCACATGCTTATTAGCAGGTTGACTCTGAGGTAATGATCCAGGGGCCAGCACAGGAGAACTTGCAGGACTGCAGAGTTCTGGAAATGGATTGGGTATGGCTGGCAACGACGATGTTCTGAACTGCTGTTCTTCTTCTTGTAGACGCCTACAGACATAGAAGCATTAAGAGGAGCAAACTGGCATGACCAGGCCTGTATCTCCTGCTCCACCATTCAGTGTACTGACATTAAAAAAAGAGAAAAAAAAACGACACCTCTATAGCTACAGCAACAGCAAGCCCAATTTAGGTAACTGTATGTGAAAAAACAACCAGTCATGCATCTAGTTTGTTTTGTTGTTTATAACTTGATCACTTGGGTGAATAAATAAGGTAATCGTACACAAAAGGTAAACAGAAATATCAGTCTATACCCTCTGTTGTAAGCACTAACTTACAGGCTTAAGCTCCTCCGTGTGTCAGAAAGTCATTTCAGACCTAAAGAAGGAGGACATAACTGCAGTAATTTGGAGCCAAATTCCACATGGATCTGCAAACAATCATGTCTCCCAGTAAAGCATGTAGGCTGAGGTTGAAGTCGATACTGTCACTTCATTACAATATGACATTCTATTTCTAAGCAATTCAGCTTGAGCAATAAACTGCAATTACACTATCCTAGCTTACACTACTTGTAAGATTACTGTTTAGACAAGTTTTACATGCATCTCCTGAGATGCATCTCATTAAGTCTAACTAAGGCCAACACAATTTCAAGTTCTAGTTTGCAGTACGCCTGTACTGCTCACACTAACTGAAGGTCTACTAGTTAACACAATAATGTTAGAAAAGATGTAACACCTGTTCATAACCATACAGACTGCTTTAATTTTCCTACTGGTCCTGATACTAGGTAACTGTCCGGTTTGTCTCTAACTCCTTTGCCGAATGCACCACCTAGTGGCAACTGTAAAAGTTTCCAAAGGCAATCAACTAACTCCTGTATTTGAAATGCAAATCACTCAAAACTCAATTTGGCTACTTTTTTTTTTTCTGTATGTTCTTCAGCCTACTACCTTCAGCAAGCTCTTATCAGAGCCCTCTTGGACACAACTGTTAGTTTTGCCTCTAATAACACGTCCCATTTTGAGTACGTTTTCCATGCCTACAGCAGAACTGCAGTGCTGATAAAATCACTAACAAACACGGAATCTGCTCCACAGGTAATTCTATCCCCTAATTAAGTTGCCTTGGTATTCCATGAACGACCCAATAGTTTTGTTTCTTGCTGCCAATAGCAGGTTCCAACTGTAACTACGAGCTACGGAAATGACTGCTTCCTTTTTTGTGCTACCCGTGTGCACACTTCTGTAAAGCATGAAGTAAATAATTGTGTAAGATCTCTTCAGCACAGTGGACTTAACGTTTCAGCAACTGTGTAATAGTTCTTTGTATTGCAAATTTTGGACTACATGTTTGCAATGATCCCCGTTATAAGAACTGGAATTACAGATTACAGAAATGAGACAATGCTGCACTCTGCTCTGCATAGAATGCTGCCATGCATCATTTATTTTATTACTGAGCTAAACATAAAGCAGTACTTTCAAGAGTAATAACCATTCTGTTGTGGCTGAGGAAAAGACACAGCCACTGCCTGGTACTAGAAAGATGTCTAATTAAATCTGAATAAAAGTTTTGCCGTTATTTTCTTCAATGTTAAACACGTGATGCTCCATAGGATTTACAGAAGCACAGAGTTCAGAAAGCTGGAGTGTCTTTCAAAGAAAGTATCAAAGTTTAGAAATGCCATAAACAATTAAAAGGAGTGTTTTGACTACGATACTTAGAACAAAACATGAATTATACTGCTCTAGAGAGTGAATTTGTTAATACAGCACTATTCAAGGTTCAATCTGAAACTTGTAAAAAAAACTGCATCATTAACTGACTTGGCTGTAGCACACAGTTAACTGCATACTACACTTTCATACAGCAAATCTGCCTGTCTTAAGAATATAATTCCCATAGGAAATACATCAGTGTAAAGAATTAGGAGCAATCCTTATTAGATCTTGGATTTTTCATCTACTATTATTGCTCCCCTCTTGTCTTAGAGAATCCTTTGTCAGCTAGAAGGAAAATTCCAAATATACCTGATTCAAGAAATATACCTGCACATACTGACCTTTCTTAAAAAGATTTTAAGAATCTCAGTGTTATCTACAGACTCTCCAGTTATCACCAGTCTGTGTTGTAGAGTATTCCACTTTAAGCCTGAATTCAAGTCCCCATCCTGACAACAGAGAGACAACCTAAACACTTCTTTTTCTGTAAGTCTACCATAACGCACTCGAGTGACATAGAACGCTTTTAGGAAGCACTTTAGGAAGAATGGTTAGAGAAGTACAATGGTTAAAGAAGTGCAACGGGTTCATGTTTATTTGTCTTGGACCCAACAGGAAGCCTCCACTAAGAGAGGTATTTTTATATATCAAAACCAGCTGAATGCAACCTCATTTAACTACTGATCATGATATATAAAGTCAAAAAGCCGTTAATTGCCAGTACTGCCGGCAGAACAGTTTTCAAACATTTGGATTTATTTCCAAACATGGACATTGCGTCTGAAAATTGATATCAATACTACGCTTCTGTGCATGTCTGCTATTAAAGGCACAGCAGGCACTGGTGAAACAAGTAGAAGTGTGGCACGTTTGCATTTTACAAAATACAAAATCTACATGTAAAATCCATATCCTCCACCTACCCAGTGAATCTTTCCTCCTGCGCAGCAGACCGCTGTGACCCTACAAGAACCCTACTGGGGTTTATCTCCTATTTCAAAGCATAGTTCCTTCAAAGCTGCTTCAAGATGACTTGAAGCAAACAGCGTGCAGTCCTCTGGTCCTACCTGACCGCCATAATGCGCACAGGCTGAGACCTCTGCACTTTCTGCCTGGGAGACGTGGGCTGCAGGGCATTGGATCCTGAGGTGGGCAGCGGGCTGCGGTTAAGCTGGCCATTCTGAAGGAGTGGAGTGGTTTCTGACTGCATGCTGCACGTCGAGTACAAACTTTCAAATGATGAATTCATGTCATTTACCAAAGCTTCTAGGTCCACGTCGTCATCTGAAAGACAAAGTAAAAGCAGCATAACATACGTGAAAGTCGCAGATAAAATAAATTTGGGAAGATGGATGACTAAATTTCCGCCAAGTTGTTACATATTCTGTAGCTATAACTTTACAGTACAAATTTTTATTTCTTTTACAGAAAAAAGAATGCAGCTAGTAACTTACAAAAACACTGATGATCACGTCTGTCTTCTTCAGCAAAAAGCTGAATGAAATATTTCTACTATAATATTTACTGACCTTTTTAGTATATGTATAGTGTTCACTGACAATTGGTGTGATTTTTAATACCAGTGCTGATGTGGACCACCACTTAAACTGACAGACATCCATTTCCAAGAACATATCACAAATATCTCAGTTCAGCTTGTCAGTGTATCAAGCTCAGACTGTCAAACAGCATGATAAATACCACTTGGAAGATCCAGTACCCTAAAGACAAAAAAGGATAGTGTTGCACAAGTCAAAAGGTGAAAGATGAACGCCTCCATTGTATTAAGTGTGAAAATCCATTGCTATAGTTTCTTGAAAACCCCTCATCTGCACATTTGCCTATGTTTGAGATACAGTACTTTGAAGGGTGATGGCTTTGAAGGCTTTGATGAGTTTTTAACTGTCATTCCATTGACTTTATAAGAAGTTTTGTAAGCTTATTCCTGAAATGCACTGAAGAGACTACTGCCTTAAGGAGCTTAAAGTAAATCAACCAGGGATGTGGTATGCATGGTTGGAGGAACATCATTAGTCCATAAGAAGTACACCAACCCTCCTGTACATGCCAATTTACCTTCAAGGAAGTAACTCATGTTCATTTGTTCCTCTTTAACAGTAATTACCCTGCAAGACAAAACTGGGAGCCTTTTGAACTAACCACTCTTTGAACTTCAATCTCAGTCTAATTACTCCCTAGCCACAAGTTACTCTGTATCAGAAGTTCAACACACCGAGGAACACACAGATACCTGCTTTTGTTCAGATGCTCACTGTGAAGTAATCAATCACTTCAGACCAAAATCAACTTGGTTTCCAACAATTTGCCTTTCTTCCAACTATATCAGCTGGCCTAGTAAAACATAACACAGCTGCCTCTAATTTCTCAGAACTGTTCATGACAGAGATCGCAGAGACAACCAACAGAGCTAGCTAACATTTACAAAGCACTAGGAGCTAAAATACTATTCTTGCCTGAAACAAGTACTTACGTTGATACTTTGGCCACATTTTCTAGAAATTGTAGAAAATCCTGAGCTGGAAGGGACCCGTAAGGATCACTGAGTCCAACTTGACCCAACAGGAACAATTTTTCACCTTATGACCCACTACCAGATTTTTTTATTTTTATTTTTTTGAGATGACATAAGTTATCTTGTACCAGTGCCAACTTTCTGTAGGCATTATCAGAAACAGTATCACTGCACTGACACTGCGTTTGTTTTGAACACTGACACCCATAGTTCTCGGCACTGGATGAACTGAAAAATCTGCTGAGAAAAGGTGCTGGTCATGCACATACATCTGAGCTCCATGTCATTACTAGAAATATTACATTCCTCAGTGAAAGTTAGGACAACCAGTACTAAAGTAAGAACCACTTGGCCTCCACTGAAAATGTACTCATAGCATTTCTAAGTTTGAACATCTATTTAAAACAAACAAACAAACAAACAAACAAACAAAAGAACAGCCCTAAAACCAACCACCACCCGCAAACAGGTTTCTTCTTTTTTATTTCCTCATGGCTATTTCCCTCAGACTCTGTACTTAACAGGTACTATCCAACTATTAAGATACCTTTGCTAGGCTACACCATCTTCTCTATCTGCCAGTTCACACATTTTTTTAACAGTCTAGTCCTTGCTTTGCTTGAATAAAGTCAACAATAATTTTCAGGCTATTTTGAGGGATCTTGAGACAGAGTTGCAATTTAAATGTCATTACATCCTCCACATTCTTATCCTGTTTAGAGAACACATATCTAAAACACTTCTTGAGCAATCAGAAGGGAACCACAGGAGTAGGAGTACAGAAAGGGAGAGGCTGGATTACGTGGCTTCTGAATTTTATCATTCATCTTTAGAACCAGAGGACTAAGCTGTAGGGTTTCAGATGTCTGTCAAGTAAAGCCTAGGGATTGGTGAAGGAGGTGCAGAATAAAGACCCCGACCACACAGTCAATGAGTGAATTACAGCTGCTAACAACTGTTTAGCAGAAGGGAAGAAACTCTAGGCATACAATCTGAGGAAGTCTGTATAGCTCTGTCCCTGAGGGTGCTAATTTATTAACAACCCACAGAAGGCTATGAGTGTGCAAGATCATTAAGTTTTCATTCAGATGATTGTAACTCATGAGGAACAATTAAGAGTCAGCACAACCTACCTGACTAACCAAACAGACACAAAGGTGTAATACAAAGTCTTAATAAAGCACAAAATGAGGCACTTCATGCAAAACAGTAAGCAAACCTCTTAAAGCACTGAATAGCCATTAGCAGGCTTTTAAGCATATCAGTTATACCTCTAAATTCAATTTCCAACAAGACAGGCGAATATAGAGCTTTCTTAATAACATGTTGCACTGAAGTCCACAGTCTGGTCCTCTAGTCAGTTCCTTTTCTTGAGGGATGAAGCACTGCTAATTAAAGCCTTCATCTATACTACAAAACTTTTGCAGGAGTGCAGATCCTAAAGCTTTGTGGAGATAAAGCCTTCAATCCTGAATTTCATACAGTTTCATCTTCATACAATGGCATTTACTATTAAGTACCATTATGTTCTGGAGAGATTGGAGCACATTGCAATAGGGAAACCTCACTGCTGCAGCCTGCCTCAGAAGTGCCAGCAGATGTCTCAGCTGCCAAGCAATACAGCGCTATTTGTGATACTTCTCTACAGAGCCCAATTAAATAAAAATAAAACTGGCGATCCACGGGATTTCTGAGATAAGCTTTAATCATTTGCAGGTATAGTATCCAAAAGGAAACTGCAGATACAGTGCAATCCTTCAGAGTACCCTTCCCTACCCATCGGCGAGATTCAACCTCTATCAAGATCACACATGGAATAAAATGCTGACTGAGCTGGATTTTGAGGAGACTTACTAGCTAATAACAAAATTTAAAAATCATAAGCCTCTGAGTCAGCGTGTTATCATGCTGGGCCTCCAAAAACACACACATCCAAATACCGTAACTGACGTGGAAGGATTATCTTTGTTGGTTATAGCAGGCAGAGCTGCAGGTAGCCAAGGAAGCTCTTTCTTTCCCCAGCTATCTCTCAGAGGTACGCTTCCAGGGATGCTGGTAACTATTTTCCTTAATCCGCATTACATTCTGCACTGGAAGAGGATATTTAACGTCTGCTTTTTTTCCTCTGAATTGAACTGCATAGAGGCTAGCTTATCACTTCCATGCACAAACATGGAAGCAGCCTTGAGCTTGAGTTGTTTTTCAAGGAAAACATTGGCGAAAACTAGCTCTGACAAACTCCCAGAATCTTTTTTATTTTTTTTTATTTTTTTTTATTTTTAAATAAAAGAACTTTCAATGTGTATTTTATTTTTTGAGTAGTAAGTTTTTGCTGGGGGAGAAAATGCTGGCAGTTCTGGAGACTTCCTATACCCTATACTTGGCATGGCAGTGAGCAATACTGGCATGCTTTTCCCCTCCCCAAGTAGAACTAAAGTGCACTCTTTGGCAGCAATTTGAACGTAATTTTGCTTTTTTGCCTACAGTTTGTTAAACTTTGGCTTTCACAAACCAGCTTCACTGGATGTTGCAAGTAATATTTTTGATAAATTAGATCATGATTTCAATTACAAGAAAGAATTAAAAAAAATCAGTCCAAGGCAAGAGACAATTCTGTTATAAAAATAAAACCACTATTGAGTTATTAAGTTAAGCTCTCACGCTCCATAAAAATTAAAGCACTTTGAATACCATTTGATTGTTTTTGAGCACACCATAGAGGGATGACAGCCACTCAATTAGGTCTGAGTAAACTTCACTCCATGCCTAACCAAAGGACTTCCAAGTCCCATTTATCTTTCTGCTTTCTAGCCCTCCCCTGTCTCCTAGATCCTAATTTATTTACTTATTTTGGTCTTTCTTGGCCTTGATGTGTCAGCTCAGTAATGGGAACAAGCAGGATCCCACTTAAGTCTGAAGCAGGATAATGCTGAAGTGAGTTCTGCTCAGCTTCATCTGTGGCAGCCTCCTGAATTAAGCAGGTATTTCTACAGCTGTCAAGGGGCTTGTTACACTGCAGAGCTTCTGTTTACTGAAAAAGAGCTGAACATGGAAAGAATCCTGGCTCTGGACTGGAGACCAGGTTACATTTTATTTCTCTAAATGGCAGCCCAGCAAACAATCAATGGGCAATCTGGGCAGCTCATAGGGAATACTATGAAAAACACTGCAGGAATTAAGTGAGCTGTGATAAAACACTGTATACTTATATACGTAATTTCCTTCTTTGCTCATTTCAGAATTTATTTCTTCAGCCTTACTTCTCATATCATTTCACAGAAAAGACCAATGTGAGTGCTACTAGGAATACAGCAGAAGATTTACAAGAAGGCTATACTACCTCTCCATCTCCATGGAAGTGTATTTGATACTATAGGTAACATAACAGTGTGTATATAAACAAGTACTTGATATTACAGTAGGACAGCTGCTGATTTTGATCCTCTGTTCCCATCTGACAGCCTGTGGTAAATCAGTTTGCCCAAATCCGTTTCAGTGCTGAATATTCAGTGCTCAGGTTAGATACTAAAAACAACTTATTCTCAGAAAGGGTGGCAGTGCATCAGAACAGGCTGCCCAGGGCAGTGGTGGCATCACTGTACCTGGAGGTTTGCAAGAAACGTACATAGGTGGCACTTAAGGACATGGTTTAATGGGCATGGTGATGATGGATAAATAGCTGGACTAGATTATCTTAGCAGCCTTTTCCAACGTTAAATGATTCTATGACATTCAAGAACCTACTTGGCAAAGCTAAGGTGAAACTAAAGCAAGATTTAACCCAAGTTAAGCTGAAGGATGATGTTTCTAAGGCACTTTGAACACGTATTAATTGATCCTCAAGGAGTCAGAAGGAAACACTGAAAGAAGAGGAACACACACAGTTGCTTTGATTATGCAGTGAAACGCTATATAAATTGTAGGCAATACAGGAAAAATATTCTTATTTTAAAATGAACAGAAGGTCTCAAACAGAAGGGAAAAAGACATCTAAAATATCTGCAGTATCTACCTCAACAGAAAGAGTGGGTGATGGAAAGCAATTTCCTACATTTTTCTTTGACTCTTCCTCCATGACCTCAACAGAGATGCCACAGCTTAGTGACACATCCCAGCTTCCAGTACCAGCTCCACTTCCACACAACCACTCCCTCCAACATTAAGAACCGCAGACAGGCAGATTTACACAAGAAACAAAAAGACCAGTGATTTAAAACATCTGCAAATTGCAAATCCTATGCATTCATTCTGTTTTCCAGGTCCTCTGCTGTAACCAACTCCAACAGCATCGAAAGACTAAATTTGTTCAACATTAGAACCCTGGAGGTTGCTATGTTTGTGTGAAGACACAAGCTCAGGTCTGTCTCCCACAGTCATCGTCGAGTTCAAAGTGATCTAATCTGATTTAAAAATGCCAATCCTGCACCTCTGAACTCCCCATTTCTGTGTACCCTGTGTGCCCTCATGGGACTCCGCACTGAAGAACTCTCTACTTTCTAAGTAACATCCATCACCTTAAGTGAAATCCTCTACTTCACACTATAACTATGGTTGCTGGCTTACAGAATGTCACATCAGTGTATGTGCAGCTTCCCAAATGCTAAACATGCCATGGAAAGAAGAGAAAGAAGCAGAAATGATGGTCTGTAAATGAGCATGACAGTGAGACAAGCATCTGCAATCCTTGAGCTCACTGAAATGCCACACAGAGAAATCAGGGAATTTGTAGCCACTCCTGCATTCTCCAGGTAATTTTTTAAATTCCATGTGCATCTAATTCAATTTCTGTCAAAAAGGCTGGAAATGTTAATGCAAAACACAGACATGTTAATTAGTGGTGGTGGGGAGAATTCACTTTATAAACATCTTGCTAAAGGTTTATGGTTAGACTCCAGTATTGCTCTTACAACATGCTTTAAAAACTTCTTGACACAGAAGACAAACTAAATTGAACAAAATTAATGTTGCTAGGTAACAACTACAGGAATTACATACGTATGAAGGGTATTTGTCAAAATCAAAGCAGTAATGATAACAGGAACAACTAGTTACAGGTGTCCTACAGAAGAAAATAATCACAGAATCACCAAGGCTGAAAAAGATCTCCGAGATCATCCAGCCGAACCATCCACCTACCACCAATATTTCCCCACTAAACCACCTCCCTCAGTGCAACATCTAAACATTTCTTGAACACGTCCAGGGACAGTGACTCCACCATCACCCTGTGCAGCCTGTTCCAATGCCTCACCACACTTCTGAAGAAATTTTTCCTAACATTCAACCTGAACCTCTCCTGGAACAACTTGAGGGCCATTCTCTCTAATCCTACTGCAACTTACATGAGAGAAGGGGCTGATTGCCACCTCACCACAACCTCCTTTTATGTAGTTGTAGAGACCAATAAGGTCTCCCTTGAGACTCTTCTTCACATTAAACAATCCCAGTTTCCTCATCTGCTCCACATAATATTTGTGCTCCAGTTGTAATTCAGTTGCATCCTCTTAGACTAGTCTTGCTCGCATAAAACTAGTTCTGGGAATTCTGATGGAGAGCAAATGCAGGGTTTAACAACGAAAAATTCAGCTCTTGCCTAGTTCTCACACCTAACAAGTAGTCATCATAAAGAGTGAAGATGACAAAAGATGACAACCTAAGGGATAGAGGGCATGGATAAGGAGGCTCTGTTTAATTTCAGAGACAAATCAAGGTAAATAATATCTCTAATAAAGGTTTTTAATGGTTTTGTCCTTTGATGAGTTTGCAGTTATTCACAGATGACTTTGAGAAGCATTTCCAAGTGTGCACCTTCCCAATTGTAACCTAGGAACTGTCAAGTCACGCTGGCCTTTCATTGCAAAGCACTTACGTTTGTCATCTCAACTGAAGGCTATCTGCAGTAGGTTGCAACATCACCTCTGAAACCTCACTTGGTTCTAAGACACAGCTGCTGAAGCACTAATGACTTTGCTGTAAGACAGAGTAACCTACAAAAAACTAAGAAAACATCTAGAACACCTAGAACAATGATCATACACATACCTATGAGCTTTATTACAATTACAAGGGAGACGATAAAAGAGCTCTCTTACGGCCAGTTCCTTTTATGTATCCAAAGACTTCAGTTAGGGAACGCAAAGTTGGGATTCAGTCTTTCCAGCATGCATTTTCTAGGAAAACACTAACAGTTTAAAAAGAAAAAAAATGGGGGAAAAAAAAACATTCTTAAAAAAAGCATCAGGTCAAAATTTGAGCCAAATCCCAAATACATACACCAGTTGATTCAGTGTTACTGTGCAGGTAGTAGGAATGACCAACTGCTGGTCAGCAAACGTACCACACCCTGGTTCCAGCAGCCACTGATGGCAGAGCTCCTGTCAGCAGCAACCGCCAGCCTTTCAAAAGGCTTTTTGCACAGCCCATGTTTGCAGAGGCAATGCTGTAGAGTAAATAGTGAGTAAACAGATCACTTAAAGCAGTCTGAAGTTAAGTAGACCTCTGGGAGATTATCATTCCTGGGACGGTTACAAAATCCAGTCATGATTAATTTTCAAGAGACTGGTAACATCTGCAATTTTCTTCTATGAATGTTAGTTTCAGTGGTTTCCCGGACCCATTTTATTGTGTCACCTGATTTTAACATACTAGTTAAAGAAAAAGTCTGAGAAAGCTCTTAAACAGAAAGTATGTGTTTGGTTGAGCTTGTAAAGACGGGAAAAAATAACCTAAAACCCAAAATGCTTCAGTTACACAAGGGATAGAAAATAACATTGATGAGAGAAGTGACCTTCCTCTGTGAGAACCACACAGGACACTGAGGTACTATTTCCAAGGCCAAACCTGGAGCTGGAGGAGACCAGTCCTCAGGAAGCCCTACAGAAAAGTACAGCAGTTCCATCAGAGAAAACCTTGATACACCATGGGGTGCGCAGACCCCAGAGGAGAGTCATGATCATGTCGTAGCCCTTTACGTACACAGGTGGAAAAAAATTAAAGAGAGCAAGTGAATGAGTGCATGAGGCAATCAGACCTACCAAACAACTAGCTCAGGGATCCTCAGCTCATATCCCATCTTAGTGGTAAGGTGAATTGGGTACCTCAGCCTTGGTGCATCATCTCTACAGCAAAATCAGGAAAGAGAGCTGTGCTGTTGCATTTCTAAGTCACAACTGTAAGAAGGCTATCATTTATCCTTCCAAAGAACACAGCTGGGTAATTCCTGGCATGCCCAACAGAGCAGAAGAACTGCTGCTAGGCTGTGTAGGCCACACAAAAATTAACAGAAAATCCACTTTGGCTTTTCAGAGAAAGGGGAAAACAGCATTAACCTACTGACCTGTTACAAGGTACTTCCAGTCCAAACTCAGGAAGCACAACACCGGATAGCAACAGATTGATGAATTGAAATACTGTTTGCTGGCCACACAGCAAACGCTTGGCAGACTGCATCTTACATTAGAAAGTCGTATTTATGGGTGAGCAAGTTTAAGAGGATATCCTGTATCGGCAAGAGCTGCAATTTGACACAGCAAAGGCCAGGCTTGCTTGAATGTTTATTAATACTGCATATTTTTACACTGAGAAAACCAAAGAAATGTTTTAAAAATAGTGTGTTCTCCTTATGCTTGTATGAATGAAAATGATTGTTTTTTTCAAGTTTACTCTATCATTTCCTCATGTACGTATTTATATCCGTGACACTAGTTTAAGATATCTTTTTCTTATTACTCATTCCAGAAAAAAAAATAGTGCACAAATCAAATAGACACAAATAAATAACACTCTGAAAGACAAGTCAGAGTTCAAAAAGTAGTTAAAAACTGAGACAGATGAGAAGAGTAACCACATGTCTTGCAAGTCCTAAACCCTTAAAGGAAAGTAAAAAATGCAGTCAAAGCATCTATCGCTTTCCTTCAGGGAATCTATGCTCTCTCCCTGATTAATGTCATAATGCTTAGCCACATAATCCCAGCTGAACACTACTTACGACCTGATATAAATACTCCCGCCAGGATCAGTCACTCCCACCCTGCCAAGAAAGCCCAAGCTTCACCCCAACTCCAGGGTGCAACAACACATAGCCCTGTACAGAGCTGCTACTCACCCACAGCCAGAGCCCCAAAAACCCCACTCAGGGCTGCAGGGCAGGCTGGGGATGGGGGCTGTGTGCCTGGAGCAGCAGCATCATTTTGCTTCAACAGTGCTATGCTGCAAGCTGAGCAAAGCTTCCATGTGATATAAGCTGGGGGTTCCACTAGTGCATCCCTTCACGCAGGGGCAAAGCCTGAGAGCCAGCACTGGAATATCATCATCATTAAATAAGGTTGCTACCTCCTCACACCAGATAATCAAACTTTTGGTCTTTGGCTCATTAAACCACAAGTTTTTAGGATTTCCTTGGAACAATTTTATTGTTGGCTTAGGGAGCGCTTTGAAGAGGATGTAATGCAAGTTCCAGAAGTTGCACGTGGCAATTAATGAATCAGCTACGTTAATTAAAGATTGCCATTTCAAAGCATAATAGTTACCTTGCTGTGATCCACATACCAGCAATACAGACAACAGAAACACATATTCTAAGGCACTTCTAGTCAGAATTTAGCTAACAGAACTGAAGTCATGAAAAAATACAGTTCTTTAATACTGGTGTAATTTGGGGTTCTTTTACCAGCTGCTTTAATAGTTTACTATTAACTCCAGCTGTAACTTCAGTAAATCATCTACAAGAAACTGAGCTGCAGGAGTGTCATTCATAATTTCAACATAAAAAAGTCTCCCAAGAGCCTCTAACTGGTGACTCTCTAAATTCGCAAATGAAGTAACAGCGAGTGAGCTGTCATTTTATTATAGACGAAGGCAGCTGCTGACAGATATTCTCTTGTTTCCTCAGCATAACCTGCTATCAGCTTTCTTTACGTTTCTTCATCCTCTATGGACAAAGAGTATTTTGGGGTATTCGTCTAGTTCCATATGCACATGGATACCTTGCCCTTGGGTCAAAAGCCTGTTTCAGCCTACTTTCTTCCCATCAGTTTAGCTCAGGAGTCAGCAAACCAAGCAGTGCTTTCAAGTGCAAAACTGGCTCTGCCAGTAGAAGAAGCCAAGCAACAGGAGTGGATAATTTC
Source organism: Lagopus leucura (assembly GCF_019238085.1). NCBI lineage: Eukaryota > Metazoa > Chordata > Aves > Galliformes > Phasianidae > Lagopus > Lagopus leucura. The sequence goes on from NW_024962263.1 coordinate 24,703,603, forward strand.
AGAATTGTAACTGTAATAAAGTACGAACCTCTCTGCCGCCTTAGAAGGGAACACCACAGCCCTGTCACACAGATTCGCAGATGGCACAGCATATTGCTGTGTTCGCATCCCAAATGGCTGCCTGGAGACACTGCCGTGTGCACCCCAAGCCAGGACGTGGGAGCTGGGCTTGGAAAGAGGAATGGCCACTGCCAAATGGCACCTTTCCCCCTGGTCTCAAGAGCTCCTATTGGAGAACTTACTGGTTTTATTTTTATTTTAAGTATAAACGGAGGCTAAAAACAGGTCAATGAAAATGAAGAACACACAAAAACAGCACTGATAAGGAAAAACCAGAGATGCTGAGATGACATAGAACAGTAAAGAAGTTTCCTCCACCGTCCAAAAATCTCCCTACTCCTGTGTCACACTGCATAACCAGACATTACCATTCTAATTGATATTAACTGTTTGCAGTCAGTCATCTGAGACCAGCCACAATGCAGAAGAAAAAACAACCAATTTACCAATGTATCTAGGTCCAAGGAAAACATGCTATTTGCTTCTTCTAGAATCACAGAATTCTAGACACCCCAAATCAAGTTATCTTTTTAAATCAGCTACTCAAAAACTTGGTCCTTCATTGTTTCACATCCTGTAGGCAAGCTGCACCACTTAAAGTAAGTTAGGATCAGGTTAACCCAAAAGTGAAAGCCACAGACATGCTACAGAGAAAACCCGCCATGGCTCTATATGACTCAGATCTCAGTGGGCAGTGACGCTCTTTGTCCTTAGGAGACCCATACACTCAATTTCACAAGGCGCACACATTCCCAGTTTGGTACTCAGGACGTCACGTGATTCCTAAGGACCAGTTTGATGCTCTTCTCCACCCCGTTCTGTTTCACAGTGTTGTGGGCAGAGACCTGGGGCTACCTCCATGCATACACAATATACACAAAACAATACTGCTAACTGGGCAGACAGCACATATTTTCTCTTGCCTGTATTCTATTAATAAATTATCCCTTTTTGCAAGGCATCCTCCATTTTCTCCACTCCAACAGCAACCAAGCTGTGTAAGCCAGAGGCAGCTGCATCCATGACAGAGGACACCCAGGGTCCCAGGGGCATCAGCACTGGCCATAGGAAATGGCCTGTTCACCTCACTGTGTTTTACATGTGAAACAAAGCCCAGAAAGTCAGTAAAGACTGGTTCTTCCCCCAAATGCATGCCCACAAACCGCAGACCAAGGCCTAAAAAGAGGCCACGCATGAACAGGACAGAGCTTAAGGTGGGCAAAATGTGTAACCATAGAGCTGTAAAGCACTTGTGTTCTGATGGACTTCCACTGATGGCTTTTTAACAGCAGCAGCAAGCTCAGGTTAACTGCTACAGTAGCAATACCCATCATCATCCAAGCAGCAAGCTGCTATTGCTTCAGTCACCTGAATGGAGAAACCTGCAGCCCAACAGTGCTGCCACAGCACCTTAGAGGTAGACCTGCACTTGGACCTTGTTATAGATCCTAGATCTGTGTTATTCTTCTACCCATTCTCTAATACTCATCATTATCTGCTGAAGAATATTTTAATGGTTATTCACGAGGGTACAAGCCATACACCTGCACATCTTGCTGTGTTCACTACATCATCCACTTGCCATTCAGCTGCAAACCTCCTGGGTTAAAAACTCTTCACCTGCAGCTCTTGAGATTTTGGAAGAACTATTTAAGTAGGCCTGAGCTCTCCAGGATTTTTCAACCATGTAAGCACAAACCACGAAAACCCAAGCAAAAAGAATAACTTGGGTGTTTTGTTGTTGTTGTTGTTTTATATAAATAAGAGCAAGCTCATAACTGAATTGCAAAAACAAACTCAAAAAATAAGCAGTCCCATGATGCCTTTTTAATATACAAACTTACAAACATGCAAGCTTATAAAAATTTGTGCGTGTAAGCTTGCAAGCAATAGATACCTACCAAGAAGCACTAACAAGATGCACAGTGTAAAAGATGCCCTTGCGCAGTAACAAATCCACTCAGACAGTGGTGCTATAGCATACCATAATCGTGCGTGGCTTCCAGCCTCACTCTGTGCATGTCACAAACTGCCCACAATCTTGATTTGGACAGAAAGACTCAAATGTTGTTACTGCAATCTCAGCTTCATTAATGAAATTACATACTAATTGCTTTGGTCAATAGCACCTTAAACACTTTAATTACTTAAGAAGCTGCTTGCTGTCAAAAACAACAAATGCAGCTGTATCTTCCATCCTATATTTTGGTTTCTTACGGTATTTTTTTGCCCCACTTTAAATGTGTTGTGTTTTGGTTTTTGCTTTTGTTTTTTAGCTAAAAGCATCATTAGTTCAACAGAAGCTTATCCAAGAGATTTAAGTCAATTAACGAACTCAGACTGATCTTCCCTTGAAATCTCTTGGCTTTAGGAAAAGTGCTGCAATCTTCTGCATCTCGAATGCAAGAATGTCAGCTGCTTGGGAATTATGCATTTCTCAAGTATCCTCACATGACACAGCTCATCATCCCACTTGCAGCACTGTATTTACGTAAAGGCAGAAATAAATACTCCAGCGCTTTATCACAGGTAAGTTGGAAGACAGTGATGACTGAAGTTTATTGCTACAATGCTACACTGGGGATAAATATTACTGCACAACTGATATCAAATCACAGCAGTTCTATTATAGATCTCTAGTTTATCAAACTAGAAAATTTGTCAATTTTTCTCTTTTATCACGAGCTTAAAAAATGTTTGCTTTATAAATGATAAAGAAATCATTGCATTGCCTCCAACAAGAAATCACAGAAGGATACTGTCCTAATTCATTTTGGAACAGATTTAATACCACAAGGAGATTTTTCAATGCTAAAGGCACTATAAATAATGCAAAACACTGCAATATCATCAAAACGATTTTCTTTGGAGCAATAATGTGGTTCCACTGATGATATACAATTTTTTATTAGATCCTTAATGAACTTGTAGACCATCTACATTCAAAACAAAGCAAAACAAAAAAGCAAGCATGTTGTCTTCTTATTTGGCAAATACAAAGTGTAAAGTATAAACCACAGCACTAGCAGTGTTACATCAAAACATACAGTTATCTAAAAGTATTATAAAGTTTTAGGAGAAAAAAGTAAATGAAGTTTGTTTCTGTTTTCTCATGTGCTTATACAACCGTGAATTCTTAACTAAGATCATAAAACGGATGAAACTCCAACACAGTTTGAAAACAGGCATGTATGAGCACTTCTACACTACAGAAAGTGCTAGAACTAGCTTCATAGTTTTCTCCATCTGCAACAACTCTCCAGTGTGGATTCTCCATCCAAGCTTCCTCCACAATCTCTGGGAACTCATTTTGCAATTTACCTTGCATGAACTGAAGGGCAGCACTTCCTTTTTTTACCTGAGGTAAGTAAAATTCAGATTCTTGTCATCTTACTATTCCATCACGGAGGCACTTTGTCAATTACAGGCAATTACTTTCTTGCTCTTTGCTATCACATTAACTTCTATAGTGTCCCCTCTACCAACAATCCTAATTTTGTCCCCCCCTAGGTAACTCTTCTCCTGATACCCCTGCCCCAAACTGAGGTTGTGCTAGACCACTCTGCCTTCCTACATTCCTCAATAAAGAGCATACTGAATTAACCTGGACAGGGCACATCATGTGTTTTGACTGATGTTTTTTGGGCAGATGCTCAAAATAACAAGTAGCACTCAATGGCAGTTGTATCAGGTCAGTGAATAAAACATAGTCTGCTACATAGTAGTATCTTTCCAGGTCAACTTAATCCATATACAAGGACCTACCACAAGTATAAAATACTGTAAATGGACTGCAAACCCATAATGATAATATTATATACATAGAAGTTTGAGATTAGGTTCCTTCCAAGCCTATTTAAAATCTATTTAACTTATGCCACTAAAAATCTCTTTCACTTCATATATTTCAAGCCACCAAAGAAGTATTTAGGTAACAGCACAAAAAACATTTTTCCTCTACCCCTTCTGTGACAGATTTGTGCTCACAATGAATATAGATCCAACACTCGGGGATGAGCCGCCTTCTGCATTTGTATGGTAACAACATCAGAAGGACTGGTTTCAGGCTGGACCTGGGACACATGCAATAGTCAAAGTTAAGCTCTTGAATTCACTCAGTATAGGGCTCTACGTTTGCCTGGAATACACAAACAAGTTCTCATTTCCACATTCACTGCAAACAAACTCACACAAATTATTTTTCTTGCTAAATTATCTGTATTTCTAGCCCAATATGAATATCTACAAATGCTTCTACTGCAGCATTTCATTTCACTTGTTAAATCAGCATTTCCTTCAGAAAAAGTGTTGGCTTTTTTGCCATTACCAGCTCTACCATCAAACCTCTAGGAGACACAAGACTCTGGGGAATGCAAACGGCCTGAGAACAGAACAGCAAACGGTCTGAGAACAGCTTACTTGAACGGACAGCTTTTTTCAGGGAAAAGTCATCAGCGCTGCGATCACAAAGTGCTCCTGCTCAAGCAGTTGCTGTAAGAAAGGAGGCTTTCACCCAAGCAGTGTCTTTAACAAATTTCTCCACAACAGTCTCAATTTGCCTCGGAGCCAACAATCTGCCAAATTCATCTCTGAACTTGTTCTTCAGTGAGAGATCTCTCTGTTCTATGTTTCACCAGCTTAGCGCAGCAGGAGACATGTAGCCTGGCCCCAACTGCTATGCACTATTGCCATACAGAGAGAGGGTTGAGAGGCTTTTTGTTTTGCTTTGTTTGGCTGTTTTTTTAAACAGAAGGTTTACAGAGATACACAATGGTGGAAAGATATTACTACAAACATAAATACTGTATTAGTAGACATCTTGGCTCCTACGGTAATGAAAATGAATTATATCTCATTCAATAGTTACACTCCAGCTAAATGCTAAAATCATCTTAAAGAAACTCCATGGCTTTTCACCATGCTTTATGCCTCAAGTGGTTTTCCCTTATCTCATCCTGCATTTATTCCTTTTTTTTTTTCTTTTAATAAACATTCTAAGCTCAGTTTGCGAGGCTGCTCATGACTCCCAACTTCGGCTTCATATCCCCACACACATACACATGAGAAGAAAGCTTCAACTATCCTTCAGCTTAATTCACATCCCTACTGCAAGTCCAGAAATATATACCTTGAATCCCTCTTAAAAAAGGACATTTATAGCACTTAAATCTGCATTACCTTTCACCACTTCCAAGTCACACGCCGCATACAAACAAGTCACTCTATAGAATGGCTGCACATCACATCAAATTAACAGTCCTTAACTTTCCCTTACACTTGAGATTATATCTTATTACATGTTCACATGTTATGTGTTCTTTCCAAGCCTTTATTAATTACAGAAACAATATATCACAATGAGAATGAGATAGTTTGCTTCCCTCCCTATCAATGAGTGAAGCCCCAACCATAACTTAAAACCAGTTAGGACAGGATAAAACTGTTTTATATTTCTGCATAGACTTCTATGCAACACCTCATGTGTGAAGGCTGCCTTAGAAGTAATGTCTCCTGTTTATTATGTTGATCTGTGACATCAGAGGTGGATGTTGGTGGTATGGCAGTAGAAGATGAACCTTCCCACCAACATTCCATCACATTTTGTTGCTGTGTGACAGATGGCATCAGAGGGGCAGTCTGACAAACAGAGTCTGATGTAGAAGTATGTACAAAGCAGAAGTATGTCTCGGAATTCCCGCATGCAGAAGAAGTGGCATCCACTGACATTCAGTGACACATCCTGAATGTTTCCAGAGACCAAATAGTGGATGTGAGCACAGTAAGGCGGTGGGTGGTACAATTCAGCAGTGGCCACAGTCAAATGAAAGAAAGACAAACCATGTTCTGGACAGCCTTGTAGAGTTGGGTTTTTGTTGTTGTCGCTTCGTTTGTTTGCTTCGCGGGGGGGGGGGGTATTTATTTATTTATTTTATATGAACACGGCACGCAGGCTCTTGTTCACTGCTGGTGCAAATGCATAGCTGTGATGGCAATGTTGAAAAATAGTGTTTTGTAGCTGACAATTTGCTCTATCAAATACTGTCACTGTACTTTTTGTACGTGCTGTAGTTCCTATGGAAATAAACAGGAGACGCTACTTTCAGAGCGATCTACATAATATCCAAGCCTCAAAACAATATTGTTGATCTTCAAAACAGTGGTTGAGGCCAGGAGGTTTTCCATGGTAAGGCACACATGACTCAGAAGAGTTACAGGGGAAACACTTCAGTTTTGATTATGTCTCTCCAGGACTGGTTCCCAACTTAATGCCATAAACAAAACAAGAATTCATCTGTGAAAACAGCATGTACCCTATGAAGCACATCTCAACTGCATACTTGACAGAAATTTTGCAACAACAATATCCTCATTTTGCTAATGGGAAAAAGGTAGACAACCAAGAGTGATTTGTTTCATCCCATGCAAGAGGTAATTTGTTGAACAAGCACTTCTAGCTCCTTGCCCAGCTGTCAACACCAGCAAGTACTGCTCTCATCCAATGAGGATGTAAAGACATAGGTCTTACCAGCACGTTCCTGTCATCAGAACTTGTGTCATTTTACACAGTTCTTGCTATCTTAAGTCTGACTTCAATCATGAACTTAGAAACACTTTTTTAAACACAAAAAATCATTTTGTACTTATACAAACACAACTTTGCCAGCATGAAAGACTGCTTTCATGTTTACCCAACAATAACAAAAAATTTAGCCAAGTATTTTAGTGACATCCATTTTCTTGAGTAGACTGTGGTATATACTCATCTTGACATAACTGAGTAGAGTTATAATTGCTGATATAGACCATGAACACATTCCAATGCAACTTGTTTGAACCAGCTAGAGGAAATACATTTCCATGCTGGAAAAACCTGGAAATCTGCAGTTCTCAGCTTCACAGTACCTGCCAGAACCAATGTCTTTTATAAACAGATTAGAAAACGCATTTTTAAGAAAGATGTTGTTTAAAGCTTTAACTTGTATTGGGCATTTTCTTCTCAGCTACAAGATGCATTCTGTCTTTATTTGATGATTCCAATTTTCCAGTACATAAGTTCCTGCAATTTATCCTACCATACAGAAAATGATACTAAAATCTTAAACTAGTTCTATGCTTGTTCAGACTGCTTAACCTAAATTTGATGTAATTGTGCCCGCCAAGTATTACAACCTTTTTTTTACTTTCAAGTACCAGCCAACTTTTGTTTAGTACTCGTAATTCCTCCTCTAACTTAGACCTGCAAACAAGTAAAAAGGAAGCCCAGTAAGCTGCTGACTCCTAAGGAATTCTGAAGCCTTTGTTGAGAAAACTGCCATGTCTCAAATATGCCTCATTTCCCTCTTGCACACAAATCTTACCTTCCCCCTCGTTCTGTTTCTTAACTCTGAAAATGTTTGTGATTTAAACATTGCTTGATTTTATGTATTCACTTGCTTATTTTAAGGGGAGCAAAGTGAATTTCTATATTTATTCATTAGATAAAAGCCTTGCTTAGGAAATGAAGCTCATAAAAAGAGAAAATAATATATATTTTGCTTCACCTGAGGCACTGGAAATAAGAGACAGAAACCAAATGTTAAGACACTTTATCATCAGGACAAACAATGGAAGGAAATAAAGAGCTGCACTGCCTGTTCCCCATCCTCTCAGCACTTTGATAGAGACCAAAAATACAACCTCAAAGGTCAAGGAAAATAAAAACCTAAAAACTGAATACATGCCTCACAGCACTGTTTGCAGACAAGAGGGCTGCATTGTGTCAGCTATTAGAAATTATCTGCCATCACTAGAGAGATCAAAGGTACATGGCTGATCAGAGGCAGAACACAAATCAGTTCAGTGTTCTTTAAATGGGGGTGGGAGTAACTCTGGTCTTTATCTGAAGAAGTTAAATGGATTTTATTCTGGGAAAAAAATGATATCTAGTCCTAGAATTGCTAAATTTTACTGGTGTTCTAAGGCTGTTGAAAGGACTCTTGCCAAGCCTAAGTCTAGCTGGTTTCGAGCATTCAGGGAGAAAGTAGTTTCTGGCATAACAACTTCCTCCACTTTGCCACACCACTGTTACGACGTTCTTAGAAATAAGTTTTGCAGAAAAGTGGGAGGGGAGTTATATGACAGCAGAGGCACTGTGCTCTGCATATTGATTTCACTAAAGTAGGCAGAGATTTAAAAAAGAAAACAGTTCTCTCTTTGGTCATAGTAATTTCAAATATTGCATGTATTGTGAATTTGATTGCAATTTATCTGCATTTATTTGTATTCCAGTGAACAGAATATCTTTATTTTAGACTCAAACTGAGCAGCGATGAAGCCAGATTAACACCTTCGAGTCTTCCATGCAATGAAATATTGAATGGCAGTGAAAAAGACTGTTTCCATCTTCAAATATACCCCTCCCCTTTACGTGTCAAATCAGCTTTGAAGCTTCAGATTTGATTTTGGGTACAGAGCTAGAATTTGAAACTACTATGATACCAGAGAGACACTGTTTTTACTGAACAACTGCTTTTGTTACGGTGTGACGAAAAACACTGCTACCTAATAAATCAACTTTTCTAGCTGGAAAGTTCATTATTCTGAGACAATTTAAGTGCCCGCAGACATGTTTTGACATTTGGCTATGACAACTTCACTGAAAGGTTCAAAAAGTTATTACATAAAGCAAAATACACTTGAAGACACCTCCTAAGAGGGAAAAAATAAGCAGAATCCATGGACATACAGGAAGATGGTAGTGTAGCACTGGCAAGAATTCAGCTCAGCCACGTTAAAAACATTGTTTCTAAGCTACCAAAAGAGCTTTTGCTGCTAGTATTACTTCCCAACCTTCTTTTCTCAACATCTTGGCAGTACAAATTTAGTCAGATTATGAAAGAAAACATAAGCATAAATATAGGCAATAAAATTATTCCAGAAAACATATGAGCTCATCTCAAGGTTTTACAGTCAACTTACATTGATTAAATTAGAAGAGGGCATTTCAAATCACTCAGCTCAATTATGGACCATTAACTCAAATGGAAGAAATAAGCCACCTAGGAAGCAGAGGACAACTTGAGACTGCAAGTCTCCCCGTACCTGTTGGACAGTAAATACATCAGCATATAAAACAATAAAAAATATTGAAATCTATTGCAATTGGCTGCTTTAGTAATCTGCTTACAGAAAGGATGACGTAAGTAGTTAAGAACATAGATTTGCACAGGAGAGAGCACACTAAAAGTAGGATTTGGGGCTCATTTATTCAAAAAAAAAAAAAAAAAAAAAAAAAGAGCCAACCATGAAGTGAGAGCTCAAGAAATGAAGAAATGAGCTCAGCCCAAATACACGGGAGAAGTGCCTCATCAGAACCAGATCTTGAGACCTTGCTTTCCATCTAGTATCTAAGTTTCCTCAAGCGTATCATTTCCAACTGGACACATGAGCTGGAGCTCCACGCGATCAGCTGAACAGCAGCACTGTTCCACATGGATACCGGCTGTCGTGGTTTCCTGCCCATCACTGAAGCAGACTGCTGGTTTCTTAGGCTCAAGCTTTACAACCTGCAAGACCGCATCCTCAGTCAACATTCCACACTGACAATAGAACTTAACCTTGCTCAAGTTCAATCATCAGCCACAAAAGTGACTTCTTAGCACAATGAAGACTTCTGATGAACTACTATTGCTTGGGAGACTGGGACAGACCAGACAGAGGCAAAAAGGAAACTTCCCGATAGCTTTTCTCCGGATGCCTGCCAGCTTGTGCAAGGTACTGTTACCCACTCCCTCAGCAGCCAGCCTGGCCTTGCATCAGCCTAGCAGCAGACAAGCGCTTGGCAGCCAGCCAGCCCTGCAAGCACAACTGGAGGAACACAGGAGCTATTTGTGATGGCAATGACATCACCTCTCCGAGCTCATAGACCTCGGGGAGAGCGTGCCAACAGTCAACAAACACATTGTTTGAGCATTTAACCTCTGCCAACAGAACAGGTTCATGTACAGAGTAACACATCTACGCACCTAGCAGCACCTCAGCCCCTTCCCAACCGCCTCACCTCATGTTTCACTGTGTTGCCAATAGCTGGAGCACACACTACCAAAATCTTCCACAAGATGCCCAGAAGTGCACTCCTTCCTCCTCCATGAGAAGAGGATAACTTTGCACTGATCCTCTGCATTACCCCAGCTGAAAGCTGGCCCAAGAATGCAGAAGTACAACCACTCCAACGTTTAGTCTTAGCTGCACTTTAGTGGCAGCAGGAAATACACATAACTTAGATTAAGACAAAAAAAAAAAAAAAAAAGTTTTAAGAGGGAGACACTATTAAATAAACAACCCTTGTGGGCATTTTCTTACAGTCATCAAACGCATACTTCAGGCTTATATTAGTATTATGCCAACTTGTTTTCAAGTAAATCTGTATAAGGGGTGAGAGAAGAAAACACCCTCTTGCACAGAGAGACATTTAGAAAGCAGCACCAGATGCTACCCAGATGACCAATTCAGACCTACCCCTCCCAAAGCCTCAGGCAAGAATTTAGGAAGAATGACAAGAAATGAACTTCTAATCACCCTAAATTCACACCTGATGAATCTCCTCCCGCAATAACTGGAATCAGAAATCTTCAAAGAAAGTGTAGGAACACCATCCTTCCGTTTTCAGTATGACAGAAAGACTTAATCACCACAAAACCTACAGAGCTTCAGTCCCTAGGGATGGTGTTATGTCCTTTGAGTAGGGAGCCTAACTCCTCAGCCCAGCTCCCGCAGTGCAACTAACTACTCCTCCCTGGAAACTCTTTTCTCTAACACATCAAGATCTTTGCTTATGTAATAACTTTACTTCTTTTTTTTTCCTTAAGTCACAATAGAAAATAGGCTTAGGATTTACTTTGACGATCAACATGAATAGCAAGCATGTATTCCTAATACCGTAATACCCATTTTACACTTACTTTAAAATCTCACTTGTAGAACAATGAACAAGGGCACCCAAATGATGCCACACTGCGTACTATGAAATCCAGATAGAGGGGTCCTTCCATTGCCACACTGCCCCATAACAGAATATGAGACAACTGGGATATTTGAATATTTTTTTAATCCAAACTCATACTGGGTAGCTTCAGCAGAATACATTCCATTCTTAAAATCTTGATACTTATTTAAACTCCTACAAGTTAACGTATAGTCTTTTTCTCCCTTATTTTACTGTCTATCCCCTAGTTAATGAAAAATAAAAGGCAATCTGTCACCTGCAAATATGTTTATGTGACACACAAACATTTTAAACTGTTCTTAGTCTTTCTTCTCATTTCACTGATTGAATTCAATCATCATCATCAGCTTTTGTACATGCAGAGTTTTCCTGACACTCTATCAGCCAGCCTATTCTGTCATCCTGTAGCTTGATGCAGATCTCTGAAGTTATCTGTATTAAAAACCAACCTACTTTGTCTTCTTTTCATTTTTTAATTTGTTTCAATTCTGTGTGTTCATAGGTTTGGGAACTAATATAATTAGGGAAATTAAACTTCCACAGAGCTATTATGGATGTCCTCCTAGTAACTGTGCTAACAAAATTCATCACAAAGTACAATAGAAGCCTTCTCTAAAACAAGACAAAGGTACTGTAATGAGCAAGGCAGGAAGCAGGAGCTCAGTTCTGAGTGTAATGGTAGTTAGTGTAAATCCTTTTGGCACTAATGGTGTTTTTTTCTAAGGCTGGACAATGACAACAACATTTATACAATACATGAGAAATCACAAATGTCTTGGCAGCTTTTGGTATTGTCTGTAACAAACAAACTATCTGTATTTCGTTCTACATTTTCCATTCAGCACCAGTTGGATTCTGGAAAAAAAAAAAAAGGGTTAGTTCTGATGCAGCAAATAACTGATTCATCCTAGTGGGATCCCATAACTGAAGCATATCAGAGGTAGCACTGGTGCTTGCTGACCACATTCTTTAGCTACAGAACTAATAACAAAACCACCTCAATTTCACATGCCTATCACCAGACAGATGCAAGAAGCAACACATTTAAAGCAAGTAATAATTGTAGTGCTTGAGAAAGAGCCCTATGCAAGACCATTTCTCTAGGTTAAATGAGGAACCATGCTGCTTCATCTACACCCACAGTCATTCAAAAATCCTTATTTATTTATATAGGCCCTTTTTTTTTTTTTTTTTTCTTTAAGAAGCATGTTAGAAAGGTAGACTCCACCATCACTGACTGGTATCCCTTTTACAGAAGCTCCCTATCAATTAGAAGCTAAATGTAAAACTGACCAATTGTAACATGCTCACCATCTTGCTGCAGGTAAGATTTCTACCACAACCAGCCAAAAAAGACCAAAGGGTGAGCCGACTGTTGACTCTAACAACTCATCTCATTGCTGTCAAAGCCAGAAGCATGGCAGCATTCGGCTCAGGCTCTCCCTCTGGGAACTCTTCAGGTCTTCTTTGGGAACTCCTGGGACAAAAAGCATCAAATCCAATAACAGATGAAACAGCTACTAGGAGAGCAAATGCAGAACTAAAAGGAAGATGAATCTTTCACTGCAGACCCATGGCAAAATGCATTTGTACAGATACTGGCAATCATCTCTACAAGAAAATACAAAGACAGCACCAGAACTGCATGATTAATACTTCAATTAAAAGCTCAGGTGACAGAATGCATCTTATTTATGCCTAACTTCAAAATCCTGAATTATAATTAGGTACAGTATCTCAAAAGTACGTCAAGTATTAATGAAAGGCACTGCCCATAAACTTCGCTGCTGGGACTGGAGTTGGCATAAATTACTGCTTGTTAGAAATCCAAACAGAAATATGAGCTCTGAAATGCCTCAATGAAGAAAAGCTCAGAAGTATGAAGTGAGAAGAGAAACAAGCAGCGGCATAGCAAGCAGATTAAGCTTACCCCCTGAAGTCTAAGGGTAAATAAATGTAGTTGTTTTTCCAGTTTTCTGTAGTATGTTGTATTTTGCTATCATATTTCATGCAGCAAAGCCACTGCTAGCTAGCACAAGGAAATCAATTAAGTAACTTTATCTTGCTAATAAAGCATATTGAAGAACAACTGCTGTGGCACCCAATCGAGGGTACTCAACCAAGGGGAATAAGGCTGAGCTACCAGATGCTTGGGGAGAAAGTAGAACCCCTGGGATGGGGCAGGGGGAATGAGTGCTGGAGCTGATGGGCTCTAATAAGGACTTCAGAACTGTCTCAGTGTTCTGAACTCTTGAATGCAAGAATTTAGACTAAAATAACCATGACAGTTTCCAGCTCTGTCCTGTGCTACTGGATAGGGCAGGAATGCTGCAAGCATCCCTGTCACTGTGAAATATGAAGAATATGCAAGTACTAAAAGTTTTACAGAACTGAGACATGGCTAAGTCCAAACTCCTTTGTTTGGAAAAAAATGAAATCATTGCTTCCCTCCCCCACCAAGCATGCTTTTACTTCCCCTTTCTCTCTGTGGGTTTAAAGACAGTAAATAATCATTCTGACCACTTCCATGCCTCTTTCCTTAATTCCTCAGGAAATGCCACATAGGTTAGACATTTTTCTTCTCTATGCTCTAGTTTTTACTACACCTTTTGAGTGACTGCTTGAGAAATATTTGACTTGCTGTCTATTCATTGTTAAATATTGGCTGTTGGACTTTCTCTGGTGGACAAAAAGGCCTGCTGGACTTCCTATGGCTTTCAGTCAGTAGCTGAAGTGTATCTGCTTCTTTACTTCACTGAATGTTAATACTATTCCACTAGATGAAATTTTGTTTTTATTTATGAAGTAGCTTTTGGGAATATAGGTAAGAAATCCTAATGCCTGCTCCCTGGGTTTAGTACCTTTATTATACTTACTTGCAGAATTGTTGGAAAATGAATACTACATAATGGTTATAGATAAAAATGTATGTTATTAGCTTTTCTATACGTATGCAGTTATTAATTTTATTAACCTATTCATAGGAAAAATACCACTCTATCTGCACTCAACTTCCAACATTTGTTTTACCTGAGTATTTTAAGACTCCTTGCTTTACATAAAGTATTCTCTGCTACCAAATCAGCATCTGCCTGAGTAAAAGAATGATTCAGCAGGAAACACGTACTTGAAATACCCTTCACAAGAAAGAGTTTATTCATGCAGGGACAGTTGGCAGGGATATCTCAGTCTCCACTTGCATGCTCTTTTTCCAGTTTGTGTAGAAAAGATTCAGATGCCTCAAAGGAAGCTAATCACCATTTTTATAGGCTGCGGAAAGCAGGGTCTGGTTCAGAATTGTAAGTGCTTGAGTAAAAAGCAAAGGGCTGTAAGTTAATGTTCAAAAGAAACTGGCAAATCTGCTGTGCTGCCTGAGCAAGGTGGCCAGGTATGAATTACAAGTGTATACACTAGAAACAAACAGAAAAATTAACTTCAGAAACTCGTGAGAATAACAACTCTGCCCTGACTTAGAAACAGGCCTTTAACAATCACCATTCTCCGTTAAAAGCATTCTGTGTAAAGATACCTGCTTTGGAAATTAGTTTGGACCATTTTGGACAGACATCTGACTCCAAGCAGCACAAGCAGAGCCACACTCTAGGTGACCCCATATGGATGACCCCATTAATTTAAAGGGGATATTCACAAATAGCTTCAGAAGAAATCACCTACGTAAATCTGCTCCAGAATTTGCACATCCCAAGGTAGGTGAAATTAATGCTATGTCCAAGAAGGGAATTGTGCTGCATGAGAGCATGCTACAATGCACTGCTTCTGCTACTAAGTTTTGGATTTTTCTTTGGGACGACCTGTTATTTCCTATTTTCAATGGAAAGTAAAGTTTTAAACCAAAAAATCTAAGGTGAGAGATTCTCGATATGTTTGAAACCCAAATAGTATTGAGGACCTACAAGTCATGAAATTCCAGTCTTGCTGCAAATCAAATAAACTGGATTTTTAAAGGAAAAGTTAAGCATATAACTTTTAGAAGACTAGGTTCAAGGACTTGATTCCAAGTTAAGCCATCAGGAACCCTAAAGATAAGAGCGCTCACTGATTGACACAGCACTTTCCATTATTCATTATTTCTAAGCCAAAAACTGAAGGTGTGCTAAATAGTCCCCACTATGACAGTAAATATCTTTTTTTTTTTTTTTTCGTAAGATGTCTGGAGTCTCTAAAGTTTTGGTTTTTTTTAAACACTGCAAATGCTGAATTAAATTTCAGTATTCCCTAAAAACAGGATGACATTCCTTCTGCTCGGGCTAGTAAAATTAGCTTGAGCTGCAAGAGTTCAGATTCTTCTAAGTAGGTGCTTAGTGAACTTCATGCACATCTCACAGCACAGTTGTGATGAAAAACCCCACATCTCCAGCTCTTCTACTCCAACCACCCAGAGCTTAATTTCATAAACGAGAAGGAAAAAACACAAAATGGACACAAAACTTTCTCTTCATCCTCAGCACTTTTCCTTCAAGGAGACTGACTCCCACTCATCATTCCTTACCTTGGTGATTTAGGGACATGCGATTAGATGGTTCCTGGAAACCTGGCTCCACCAGATCCCGCCGACCATGAGCTGAAGTCTGATCTACATTGTCCTAAAAAGAAAAGAATAGAAAAATCTCAATGAAAACGGGCACGGTGCTCTCTGTAAGCTACACTGCATAGACCAAATAACACTGACACAAGAAAAATGTCTGCTGTATCTCTCAAAGGAGAAGCCAGTATTGGAGAATGGGGGAAAGAATAGGTTAGTGCACAGAGAGGGGTCAGCTACAGTAATACAGGCAGCACAAATCCAGAATAAATGACTATGCTGATGGCTCATTTGGATGTCAATTTCACATTTCAAAATGGGAAATAGCAATGCAAATGCATTTCCCAGTTCAACAGAAGTTTCTTCTTGCATCAAATTATGCAGAGGTTTGGGGTTTTGTTTTCTTTAATTCCAGCTCTGTGGCTTAGGGGTTAGTAACTAATTAACTGGACTGAAACAGATTCAGTAGTGAACTACCAAACCTCGAGAGGAATCAGAAGTTCAGTTTAGAAAAACATCCATGGTTCTGGATGCCAACCTGAATTTTTTTCATACTAGAACTCTCACAAGATCAGGTTTCACGAAGTTTTAACACAGACTGAATTTGGCTAAGTCTAAAATACCATGGTTTCTCACAGGGCTTGCCAAAAATGAAGACTAAGAAAAAGCAGGAAAATTGAAATATAAACAACAACAACAAAAAAGAAAAGCAAGATAAGTCACAATGGGTTTCAGAAATATAAGTAGGAAATTTAGAGCTGGTACACAGTTTTACAAAGCTCGTATGTCTTTGTATATCCCAGTTCAATGTTACAAAGAAAAACAAAAGCATGTACCTGGAGTTGATTGCACAAATACATAACTGCCCATGACATACACAATGGCACTTATGTCAAAGCACAGGAACCACCTTCATGGCAAAGTATATAATTACAGCAGACTAAGGACATGGACTCTGAGCAGCACTTCAACTACATGTAACTGTGAGCTAAACTCAACAGTTCTAGCTTACAGAATATAAGCTAATTCTCAAAATCAGAACGTACACAGTGTTTGAGGATAAGAACGTAAATAGTTAAATAGGATATTAAATAAATTATATTATCTGTTCTTCAGAGAGACTGCCTCAAACAGCGTATTTGAGCTTTGCTGAAAGAACTGATTGATACCTAAAAGGAGTGCCTCTGTAGCCAGCACCACTGGGAGCAATTCAGGAATCCATAGGCGCTCATAAGACAAGAACTGTCATCACTGGCATGACTAAGTGAGGCTTTTATAAATAAATAATATATGATAAGATGCACATAATATCTATCTATGCCAGATAAAATAGAGACCACTCAGGAGGTTGGCTACCTCTTCCCTTCAGATCTCACTTTCCATAGTTCTCTTTTCCTCTGGGGAACACACAGTCAGCACTGACCTGGACCAGAACAAATCAATTTCAAATTTCAGGCAGGATAGTTGGGACTAACTAGTATGAGAAGATAACTGCAGGAAGCAGAAATCACACAGAAAACAAAGAGCCTGTTCACCAAGAAGTTCAGTTTAAATCCTTCAAAAGCTCTAAGGGCAAAAGTGGGTAAGTTTATATAGGAAAAGCTTCAGTCAAAACTCACAGCTGAAGCTGATTTGCTCCTCAGTTATTTCAAACCCAGTACATAGTCTGAGCTGAACTTTGCAGGCACTGAGAATAAAGCAGAGCATCTTTCCTCTCAGCACAGAGCTCATCTTTGTACATTTCCATCTGTGAAACTCAGTATCATGTATGTTTGTCATGTTGATAAAACCCACAGATGCAGTTGAGCAGCGTTAGTTCCCTCCCTGGAAACAAGTGTGGACAACTTACTCATGGATGCAGCTGTATATTGCCCTGTGCTAGAGGAGAGGAACAGGTCATACCAACAGAAATGAAAAGAGGAACAAGAAAAACAGTTATAAGCTATCGGTTGCAAGCATAAGGTGCTTTCAGCTGTCCCAAAACATAAAAGCCCTTACTAAAAGGCAAAGTACTTGCTTCTACAAGGTAATGGAGGTAAGATGTGATCGGAATGCACCTGTTTACTTTGGGGCACTCACAGCACAACACACAGTGGTTAATGAAGAAGACATTATTTCAGAGATGAAGGCTCACAGCTGGCTGCAAGCACATAACTCCTCAATTAAAACAGATTTTTAACTAGCATTTGCCAGTAATTTAGAGGAACAGCACATCCCTCCTCTGGTATAACCTCACAGTTGCACCAGAAGATGCTGAAAACCGTAAGCCTTATTCACAACATTTAATCCAAGATCACAGTACAATAAGTAAATCAGTGATTTCAGAAGCAGAAGTTTCAGTTCCTAGGCCAGCGATGGGATGCCCCTGCCTGTTTCCGAAGGTGCAACGCTCGCTCAGGTCTGCAGAGTTTGCCCAAAGGTTGAGCCAAGCACAGAGCAAAAGGTTTCCTCGGCACGCTCAGGGCCAGCACAACCCTGTTGCTAACGTAAAGCAGCAGGCCTGCATAAACAAAACCA
This sequence comes from Lagopus leucura, assembly GCF_019238085.1. Taxonomy (NCBI): domain Eukaryota; kingdom Metazoa; phylum Chordata; class Aves; order Galliformes; family Phasianidae; genus Lagopus; species Lagopus leucura. The sequence goes on from NW_024962263.1 coordinate 24,721,707, forward strand.
CACCTGCAAATGCAATGTGGGCAGCCGAGGAAAGGTAAGCACTGGGCAATTTTTAAAAGCTCATGATATTTTCACATGACCCGCCAGAATCTATTTGTGTCAGTTTTTTAAAGACAAATAATGGCAACTCGCCAGCTGCAGTAGAGATCAGACAGACACGGGAACGAGGTTAAAGGAAAGAAACGAGGGGAAAAAAAGTTGTAGCTGCTCTGTGCCAAGGTGCTGTGGCACAACCCCAACACGGCCTCGTCAGGAGCACAGTCACAGCCCAGGCCCCTAAGCACACAGGCACCTGCTTTGGCCCATCACTGCCCCACTGCTGAAACCAGGCTCCCCATAAGTCATGTGTTCCACCATGTCTTAATCCTCAGACCCCTCTTCTCTTCCAATAAACGCTCTCAATATGAAATTAATGCATGTTACTTAACTTACTGTACCATCCAGCTATTACTGTATTTTTAGAAGCTAGTTGAGGCATTAGCCCTCACAAACTTGTTTGCACATACTATTTTCTCTGTCAGTCAGCATCTGTGACCAAGGATGATTTAATCAAGTGACTAGCAAGAGTGTGAGAAGGATCTGAAGCATGGTTTATTTTTGTAGAGTCTCTTAAAGCAGTTAGCATTTTATATAGCCAAACATTGGCATTATAGGTTAGATTTCAATGTCCTTTTGTAAACTGCAATGCAGAATGTTCCATGTTGGCATCATACCAAGGGCCAAAGTCCATTCATAGAGAGTGTTATCTCTATGTATCAGTAACCCAGACAAGCTGAGTCCATTTTTCAATCTATAACCAAGCCTTTCAAGGTACACTCCTTCAAGTTCAATACACTGTTGTCTGCTGCTATTTGTGCTAGCGTAAGTATTTCAGTTATCAAAGAAAACACTGGATCTGGTATTTAAATCAGAGAATCAGTCAGCCGCATACTACAGTAGCTCTGCTGTCTGCACAAGCGTTCTCTAATCACTGCCTTGGGTCCCCACACTACTGTTCCTGCCTGCAGTTTAGCTCAGTGTTTGCTTGGAAGAACATCTATCAGCATGAGATGTTATTCAGCTGACCACTGTATTGCTGCTACTCTCATCCTGGTTCCCCCAGAGAAGGTTATCTAGTCAGTCAGGCTAATCTTAAACAGGGCTTAGACAGGAGGAAGTACATCCAAAAGTACGCATAATAAAGCACCGCCCACACTTCCCTTCTCCCCCACTTCTTTGCACAAAAGGGACCTAAATTCAGCTGAGACAGAGTAGCTTTCTCTTGAGGTCTGGAAATCCCCTTTTCTTGAACACTTCAGCTTTTTCTAACTTAAGCAGTCACTAGAAGTTTAAGAGATTAAGGAAGGCTACCAGCGACAGCAGAGCTTCTCGGAAGCTCCTGGGACTGTGCCCAAACCATGATGTCCAGACCACCAAGATGACAGTCCCTTTTAGATTTACTGTAGCTGTTTGCAAGCCCATACAGCCGTGCCCCTGAACAAAAGGTTCAATTGAGCAAGAGTCACGCATACTCATGCCAGCAATCCCACAGTGACAAATTAAGATCATGACATACTTCTGATGTTTGTACACTGTCCAGCACAACAGAGTCAAGTCAGACATGCTGACGGGTTCTACTGCAGTTTGAGACTATCAACACAGATACGCCTCAGTTTACACACAAGCACTCCTACAGCAATAGTAGCTCCCCTACCTGGTGATGTGACTTAATCATACCAAGTAGATATTTCAAAACTAGTCAAGCATAAACAGAAGATAAACCAGGTCATTACCTGAATCACCCTAGCCTTACCCTGTTTAGGCTACTTGTGTGAAGCAGAATTAAGTATTCTCTTAGTACAGGTTGAAGAAAATATTGCAAAGCACAAGCCATTATTAAAATTCACTCAGGAAGAATCTACCAAAGGCAGCTGAAGAGTAGACAACTCCTGGCCCAGGCAGCCCAGAAGGAGAAAGGATAAACACCTGCAACTTGCTACTCTGAATCAAAGGACAAAGAAATGTTCATCTGCCTCTGCATCTGACCCAGTATTGCTGTTCTTTGTATGCTTCTGTAATTTCATTAGGCAATAAACAGATAAAGAAGCATTTCTGCTGAGGACCATATCATGCAATTTTTTACTTCACAAATGAAACACTATTTGCACGAAAATGAAAGAACTCTGCAGGTTTTTTTTTGTGAGCTAGGCTTCTTTTTTCATACCACAGTTTTGCAGCTTTGGTCTACATAAAGCATTAGATGTACAGAGTCTATTATGGTAAGAACCAAGTAGTCAACTATTCACTAAGTTCACTTTTCTATGGCTTCCTGGTACACATAGCCATCAACATAGCTTTTGTTCTATCATAGACCCTTAGTATACACATACACCTTCACAGGACTATTACAGGAAGAAATCCACCCAACAGAGCCAACTGAGTGTTCAAGTTCTAACTTAAACTTGACAGTTGAGATCAACTGGTAACACACACAATGCTTTCTCAAAAGATGCATGTCATCATCAGCTTTTCTGAAGCTAAATACAGCAGCACAGTTCCCCAGCAGATAGCTGTTTGGTACTGTATGCTTTCAGCCTACCTTATCACCGATACCTCAGACCTTGAGGACATTTTTCTCAAGTACAGTTGTGAGGGAAAAGCCAAGCTCTCAGGTTTGACCCATGTGTCACAGCTTTGCATATGATTTCAAATTTACTCAAAAATATTTCTTGCTGCCTTTTCTTAGAGCATCAATCACATCTTTCCCTGGGCCAGTGCTTAATGCACAGCAGAAACAAGGAGAAAAATAAAAAGGCTTTGCACACCAGGCAAAAAACTTTACAGCAAAGACAACCCACATATTACATAATTAAAGAGCTGTAACTAGGTTTTCTGACTCTAAACTACAGTCGTTTGATTAAGTAAGAGCCAAGTGAAAGGCTCAGTAAGTCAACAATGTAACTGTGAACCTAAAATTTTAACATTCCCATTGCTAAGAGAGCTTGTACAAACAAGGGCTTAAAATACAGCCACTTAGCTCTGTCAAAAGTCAGGCTCTGTCCTAAACTAGCAAAACCATTAACTGCTGGAATTATTCTGATTTTACAAGACTTCTGTTAAGACTGACAGTGATAACCCTAGGGGCCAGCAACAAATAAACCCAGTTTGGGATTATCTGAGCAGCAAAGCTTGCAGCACGCTCCGTCCTGTACTCCACCTGATGCACCACAGCACCTCTGAGCACAGAGGCTGAGAATCACAGAAAGCATGCAGTAACCTGGCAGGGCACACAGAACGATCACTATCCTCATATTCACACAACTCTCAACATATTTAACAGCTCGCTATATACATATGCAAAAAGTTACAAGAAACACAACATATCAGGAATTACTAAAGATAGAAAGAAAATGAGAGACTGACAGACAGACCTGTGTCCAATGGTTTACGTCTCTGCAGTGGCAGGGAATTTGTTAAAGTTGTGATCACAGGAATTATATTACATCTCATGATACACAGAAGGCAGAAATGCTTGCCAATTTGCCCTTGGAAGAACTTCTCTCCTGACCCCCTTCTGAGTTTTAATACCCCACTGCCCAGAAAGTCCTTCAAGTCAGCAAAAACTGGGGCTCTGGAGACTGTCAACACCTAAACCCCATGGTGTGCACGCCCCCAATCAGCAAAGCATTTCTTCTCCTACATCAAGGAAAACAGCTTTCTTAAATACATGGACTGATACAGTTACACAACATGCTGGTATAGCTGAGCCAGAAAGTTATTTTCTGAGGGTGTTTCAGATTTATTTTAAGGAGTATTTCTAGTTAAGGGACTCGTCATTACCTGCACTACTGCTGCTACCCTGGCAGTATTGCTTCTTATCAAGAGATACCACTAGCTACTGGTCAGTTTATCCATTAAAAAAAAAGAAAAAAGTGGCTCTTCAGTCCCAAATCCCAGAAAAAAAGAACTACTACTGCTGCAAGAGCTGGAGCATGATTAGCATCCTCCCAACAGATTTGGCAACAGCAGTCTATTTGTAAAAGACTTTTCTCTGTATATTGGAGTTAGCTGACAACTTCAGCAATGCAACCCTTCAGATGCACGCAGCTAGCTTTGCAGATGTCACTTCTATAAGATAGTCTTGGTAAAACTGGTATTAGCAGGGCTTGCAACCCTATTGTACAAATAATTTGGCAAGAGTTACATCAAACTAAATTTGTTTCATTGTAACAGTTCTCTTTTAGTATAAATTAACCACTTCTGCAAGAATTCAGCTGTCTCCCAGATTCTCCTCACAGAGAAAATGGGTAGTATATTCCACAGTGTGCACTCTGTGGACCATAGTGTCATTTATTATGGTAGAAGAAATCCAGTGCATCATGATTGTTGCCTTTTAATCAGCTAGCAAGAAGCAAATCCAACTGACAGGCTTAGAAATGCTAAAAGCTTTGTTCTATTTTTAATGAGTCTAAAACCACTCCAGCTGTTAAGAGACAGTTTACATAGTTTACAGCTAAAATAAAGTCTTGAAATACAGAGAAGAAACAAGCACAAGATTCTCAATGAACACAATAACTTCTCAGAGCTGTCTTATGCTAGAAAGCACTTACAAAAATGAAGCATTTACTTTCTTATGTCTGTTCTTTTTTGATACATACACTAAGTTCCTTTCCGCTTCTACCTCTTAGTAAGTTTAGTATTACAGGTCTGAGATCTTTACAGTGGATAATTACATGCTTATGTGGAAAATGTATTTCTTCAACTGGTGCCCATAGAACCTGAGAATGAATCTTTAGCCTGTACTTATCCACAAATTTTCCTGACCTCCAAGGCAAGGTCCTGGCACTGACAAGGCTACCAAAATTCTTTTTTACTGCATGTTCCAAACTCTTTGGTTTTGGTCAATATTGACTCCAACAGTCTCTGGAAGATCTATTTTCTGTGAAAGAACTGTATCTACCAACAGAAATTATGCAGACTAACTGAGCTTTTGTTACTCAAAGCATAAAATCAACTTCAGTAAGAAATCATATTGCTCTGTTTTTTTAAAGAGGCTTTTTAGCAAGTTCAGCATCATTCTATTATTGAAGAACTGGTATTTAATAGACTAAATTATGTCATCCATGACAGTGTTGCTACTTTCTAACATACAGAAAGATCATATAGGACAATCATTTCCAACCTGCTGCTCTCCCCGCGCTCATCAGATCTGTGAAATATCAGGTAGCTTGTCTGTTCTATTTGGCATCACCTCCACTAGAGCTCTGATTATAGCAGTGCTGCTTCTAAGAACGCTGGCTTTGGGAGCCAGGTCTGGAAAGCAGCCTCGCACGAAGTGGACAGGAGATGTTCTACGAACCGCCTCGGACAGTCTGTCCCAGGCTGAGGCCGACTCCACCCTGCATTAACCCTGGGAGGCTCAGTGCTTGGAGAGATGACCCGATCCGGTGGCCTCTGAGATTTGGCAACAAAGCAAGGCACTCGTGTGTCTCAGGCCAGGGGAGCGGGGGAGGGAGGAGAGAAAGGAAGATTCTATCTAGGTTGTAGGTATTAACATCTCTACGTAAGCACACGCTCTTTAAGGATAAGACATTCAAGCCTGTACACTCTGGGAAGCAGCAGCTACAGCCCGATAACCTAAATTATACTGAAGTGTAGTCTCTCATAGGTCGTTTTCTCTGAAAACTCAACAGTGATGAAATACTAACAATGGAATGGCAGTAGCAATAAAACACACAACAGAGGAATTTATGTCACTCAAATATGGCTCTGTTTGCTTACAGGCAACAATACTGTCCTTTTTTGCCTTCTTGTTGGCTCAGGTGTGCAGAGGATTTGAGCCCTTTAGGGCAGGTGACAGCAATTCCTTACAGCCGTTGGCAGAGCTGATGAAGCAATAAATCTCCCAAAGGTAAGTGCCACCATGCTCACAGAGACCTCAAAAGCTCACCAGACACTAGCTAACAAAGTAACCCCCAAAGTGCTAATGAGATCTTAGGAACTTCAAATTTGAAACATGATGAATTTCAAATGCCACGTTAAACAAATCTATATATAAGATTGCTCTGATATCCTTACTTGCTTCAACAATTAGCTATATGGTCTTTACTTATTTCCTATCCTATTTGATCAAATTTTGTAATTTTGGGTGTGCTTGATATCCCACCCTTCCTTCCTTCCCTGAAGAGTTATTCTTGGCACTAGATAAGTAATTTAACTAGATCTAGAAGTAGCTGTCCTATCCAATCAAGCATACGATCCCAACTGTACTGGCCACACACCTTCTTTCTACATGGTGAGTTTGACCCCTCAACTAACTCTTCATCCCAGAAAAGGACATCTGCAGTTCAGGTTGCTTGTCCTCAGTTAGATACAGAACTGGCTCTTTAAGCACCTCCAGAACAGCAACTCCCAAAAGTATTAAACAATCTCAGATGTAGGATAGAAAACCACGTGCATCTCTATGTCACAACCATCATGTCTTTCACCACTAGCAATCCAGCATCATATCTCTCACAGAAACGGACCGTTATGCTAAGCAAACATCAGGGTTCCACACTTTGCATTGCTTGCAAAGAAAACTATGGATTGTAAGGAATAGTCTACAATGCATGGGTACTTAAAAAAAAAAAAAAAAAAAAAAAAGCACAGAAAAGCATATTTTTTTTGTTCTGCTTATACTGTAAGCCTCTGGAAAACAAAAACAAAAACAGTTTTATAATTAAACCAGAACATGCATGTATTTGTGCATTTTGTTATGTCTGAATCTCATTTCACTTCCAGAGTTTTAAGAAAGTGACATTACTGTATCTTTCATGCCAGTTATCAAAACAGTTTTCATAAAAAATCTCGAGAACTAAATGTTTATTAGATTCAAAGTCACCACTTCCAAACAATACTGACAGTTGAACAATATTTTCAATACAAATTATGTTGCGACATACAAGTTCTCATTTTGCACACGCATATATCTCAATGCAGTGACTGCCATGTTTCCCTTTTCTTAAGGAAAGTGTGCTCTACCAGTAATCTTGTGTCAAGATGACTTCATCACAAAACCTTCCTTGACTTAACATTCTTGAAAGAAAGTAAATTCTCAAAAGTTTAGCCATTTGCATTTAAATAATAAGTAATTACATGTGAAGGCAAGCTGTCCCAAGAAAATCCAATACAATGCATAAATCTTTAGTTTTTGCACAAATTGGTACTTTGGGAAAAAACCAACAAAACTCCACCTGCCTGCTAACAGCAAGACTGTCCATCACCTTCTCAAAATAGGAAGGTTTTGTTTTCATTTTAACACCTGCTGTTTGTATCAAGAGAACCGAGGGGCACCTTCAAACAAGTATCTCAAAGCACTTCTGAACCTTCACTGCAACACTTCAACACTGTTAACAAGAGCTGCTTTACTTCTACATAAATCCTCTGAGTATGTTAACGTGCGTTAAAGCCTAGACAGATCTAAGAGTTCTCATAATTGCCAGTGTGATACTGAATGAAGGACCAGTGTGCCAAAAACTACAAAACAAGGTAACCAACACAAACTAGATAAGCACAGGCACACGGTCTCCAACACGGGATGCATTTCAACAGACATTTCAAAGCTGGTCAACAGAAAAGCCTAAGAAACCCCCCAGCAATAAGATTATTTGACTGCACCAGTTTCAGCAGTGCTACAGCTACTAATAATAAGAATGTTTCTCTCACATGGCTTTATAACATTCCTTCCATGGAAGGTAGGGTACAACCTCCTCTTTTCCCTGAAAGCGTCACTGAAGATATTGGAGGAAATGACTTTGGGTCATGGGGTAGGTGCTTCCATATGAGTAGTTACCTGGCTCCAGCTAAGCTAGTGATCAGCTGTGGGGTTCAGGCTAGAAACTTAAAGCAGCACCATCACTATTTATGATACTGCTCTCTCTGGTTTTCAGCACTTTTTTTCCTCAACCAAAAAATGCAGATCTACAGAATAAAGGTAGAAAAATCTCCTTGCTGAGATTAAACACTAATTTGAGATTTAAAAATCCCCCAAAACTACAAAAATTGTAGGATTAGGAAGAAAAGAAATACTTGGAACTTGGCTTCAGAAGGAAACTGTGAGTGAAAGAAGCCACCTCTGGATACAGTTGTCCTGAGGACAACTGGCTAAAAAAATTAAAGTTAATAGTGACAAATTTATTGGGAGCTCATTAACATACCAGCACAATACAGACAGCGTGCATGTAATCTCGCATCCTAGAAATCTGTATTATTGTGTCAATATTCCTGTTTCAGAATTTGCTGGTGGGATAGTTTGATGAAAAGTTTCTGGTCTTGTGGGTTTGAGTTTATTTTAATCCACAGGGCAAGCCATACTCTAAAAGACATGGTGTCAGAAAACTATTTTTCCAACATGCTCTCATCCAGCATAGCAGTTATGGTTTGTGACTAAACTATCCAGGCAATTCACATTCAACTACCAGCAGTTTATCACAATTTGGAGGACATAAAGAACTCCAGAAAAACAAAAACACAAAAGATGTCTTTTTCAGAAAATGCTTAGCACTCTTTGGTAAACATTTGCTCATGCCAGAAAAAAAAAAAATACTTCATGGAGAATTTTCATCAGCATGCATGCAAGAAGGTATTCCTCTCAGTGAACTTACAACACACTAGCCTATACTTACTTCCACATGGTCAGAAGTAGAGAAATGAGCACTTCAAAGTCATAATTCACATTCATCTCAGAGAACAAGTTCTGCAAGTGCCTCCAGCTACAAAACGTATGAAGTGATGATCTCATACGTTGAAGACAGTACTCAGTTTGAAAAATCCCAAGTTCATAAGGAGTTCTAACTTCTTATTATTTTCTTTACTTTAAATCTCAGAACCTTGAGTGCAAAAGCTCACAAACCACATAGCAATGGACAGCTTCCCCACACTGCCCCAAGGCTGAGTCAGGGGAGATATGGCTGGCAGTACATCCTCAGAAAAGGCAGTGTGGCAGAGAGCCTGCTTCAATCTAAGCTTTGGGAAAGAAGCTACCCACCAAAGGAGGCGGCAGCATGCTGTGATAGGAGACTGAGTACCAAAACAAGGACAAGGAAGAATGGCTTTAAGCTAAAAGAAGGGACATTCAGATTAGATTTTATGAGGGAATTCTTTACTCAGAAGGCAAAGTGGCACTGGCATAGAAAAGCTGTGGGCACCCCAACCCTGGAGGCACTCAAGACCAGGTTGGATGGGGCTCCGGGTAGCTGGATCTGGTGGGTGGCAGCCCTGCCCATGGGAGGGCTGGGTGAAACTGGATGAGCCTTTTCAATTCAAGCCATTCTACGAAATGCTTGGCTGGGAAGCCACAAAGGATATCAGAGGGCAAGGAGGCACCTAGGCCATGGGCCCTTAAGTTCTCTTTTGCTTCTGTCACATCCTTGTTTTCCATCTCAACAGTTGCTTCCAAGAGGTCTCCACCATCTTGGGGAAATTGAAAGATGGGAGTACCTGCCTTGCCCCGGCCAAAACAAGTTTATTTTTGCAGACAAGCACAAATGATGATGAGAAACTGGAGACAGGCCAGCGAAATCACTTTACTGACTCACTTACAAGCAAACAGTGCAATTCCACATGCAGCCAGCACTGCACACTGCAAAGATTTCTGGAGTGGGCTGAAAATAACTTCACTACACCAGTGATCATTAAGGCAACCAGAGAAATACTCTGCTGTACCAACAAGCTAACAAAGCTGACTCATGGGCAGAGAACAACCACTCGGAGAAAGAAGATGATGGCAGCTCAATACCATCCTTAGATGAAGGGAATAACAATACTAGCAGAATTTCAATGCTGGACTGCAAGAAAGCAGTTTTTGGCTTGCTCAAGGACCTGCCTGCCAGGTTCCCATGGGAGACTGCCCTGAACGTCCACAGGTCCCAAGAGAACAAGCTGATCTCCAAGAACAGCCCTCTCAAAGCATAAGAACGGCATGCAGAAAGTTACAGGGGAATGGCAGAAAGCCAGAATTAATGGACAGGGAACTCCTGCCTCAGCTCAAATGCTGAAATGCAAAGATGGAAGGATAGCATCAGGAATATCAAGAGATCATCCAAGCAGAAGAGCTGGAGCTACCAAAGGATGCCAGTAACAACAAGGAATGTTTCTATAGGTAAGCAAGAACAAAAGGACAGCTAGAGTTACCGTGGTTAGTGCTTAGTTATGGATGGGACACAGCAGCCGAGGACACGAGATCCACGGTTTCTTTGTCCTACCGAGGTTTGCCCTCATATCTCCCAGATCTTCAAGCACAGTGTCAGCATCTGAGCAAGTGAACATTCACACACCAAAGGTGGCATAAGCTAACTGGACCAAGTCCACATGACCAGACAGGATGCATTGGAAGGTGCTAAGCAAGTGGCCCAATATTACCGTGAGGATGGTCTCTCATCTTGAATAAAATAAATACAATTTAAACCACTGTGAGAAATCTGATGACTGCAGAGGCAAACCACACATTGTACTACGTTTCGAGTTCCTCGTGTCATTGCACTTGCTAGGTTCTTCAAATACATAACAAAATGTCACAAGATTGGTCAGTCTTGCAGAATATCTCATTACTCTGATTAGAGATGTAAGCATCTCATTCGTACTTTTCAAAGCAATATGCCTAAGCTATAGATGAAGACCGTAGAAAAGTTTACTTTGAACTTGAGAAGGATCCACTGCAACTGTTTAAGATTAAACACAAACACTTCTTTGCTTCCACTAAAATATCAGTTTTACAGAAACCCCCATGAGATGAAATAATGGCCTGTCACTCTTTTACACTAATAGCTTCAAGAACTTCTCCAAGAAAGGTGCCAGTGCCACTTTGATAGAAACCCCCTTCTGAACTGGGCAAAAGTATTTGGTATTCTGGGGAACTTGCCAGAATGACAGTATTTACTGTATGACTAATATGCATTAATGAAGCACAAATGGACAACTATTTACTTGTGCTAATAACTAAAGCGCTTTATTAGAGCTTAGGCTTCCAGCATGAAGGATTGCCAGGCTCTCCCTACTTGCCAAAATTATGTCAAAAAATGGAACCAGTGTGTAAGACATCAAGAGCTACAGCCAGTGTGTAGTAGTCTTAAGCCATTGTTTAACACTCAGTCTGCAAAGGACAAGTACACTCCAAAACAACTGGCTGTTTCTGAGGGCTTGTCTTTCCATTGTAGAGGCTAGAATTTCAAACATGCACACTGGTCTTACCAATAGTACACAAGCCAAAGCTATCTTAAAATAGCAGTAAAGCTTGAGAGCTTTGCTAACATTTGTGATCTACATTTGATTGTTTGCTGTTCTTTCAAGAGAAGAAAGAGAACACTGTATCATAAGATGTCAGATTAAAATATCAATATTATCTATCATGAAAGGCCATTAATACCAATAATTTGCCACTTTCTACATGAAAGTTTTCTGAAAGCCAATTAATTTGGTTAAAATTCCACCTGGGAAATGCAAAGCCAATTCCTCCAGAACAAGAATGAAGTCCTAGTTCAACTTTGTGTTCTCAATATAAGGAACATACCTGTAATGCCAGAAATGAATCTGTTAAAATGGCAGTTCTGTGGGAATTAAGAGTTAACTGTGAGGTGGTCTGCAAGCACAGATTCAAAATGAGCTCTGCCGTAAGACACTCCATTAACAATAACATTAGGAAACGTAATCCATTGTTTCATCTTAAAAATAGAAAAATTCTGCTCTCAAAGTTGTTACATTTTATGCAGAATTAAGGGTTTCTGTCTGCTTGGTTTTTGTTGTTGTTTAGTTAGTTTTGTTTAGGTTGGAAAACATCATTGCATAAGTGCTTATGAAATAATATCCTTCCTTTGATCAGTTTCCCTTCAGACTGTGTAAGGCAAGAAAAATCTGTTGGGTATAACTTTTAGCAAGGTCTGTGTCTAGATATATTTCTTAGAAATACTTGTGTATAACACAACATTATATCTGTTCTTTACCAAGGACAAAAAATGGTTAGTCAGAGCCAACTGGCATGGACAGTAACACTAAGAATTATCTGAGCCACAGCATTTTCTTGAAAAGTGACAGCTCCAAATGCACAGGAATCTGATATTTCTCTTAAAAAAAATAAAGTTGTCTCCAGCAGTTATTGTTTTCTCATAAGTACAGAACATCTGCTGAAGAAAAGTTCATTAAAAACAACTCTCCCCAAATATCACTCAAGTAATTCCAGTTGACTATAGTAAAGCCAATTTTAAATATTTCAATTATTCTATATTCACAGAGTTTTTTGAAGTATGAAGCCATCTAACATCAACTTCTCTCTCGTATTTTGAGTTGATAATAACTTGCATACGTTATGCAGTAACTATCTTATATAGCTAGATTCAATATTTCCTCTTTCAAAAATAGTATTGCTCCTCTCCAGGTGCAAGACTTTGCTCTTCCCCTTGCTAAACCTCCTGAAGTTCTGTGAGCCTATCTCTTCAGCCTGCCCAGGTCCCTCTGAATGGCAGCATGGCCCTTTGGTGAATCAGCCACACCTCATAACTTTGTGTCATCAAACCTGCTTAAGGTATGCTTTGCCCCACAATCCACATCATCAGCAAAGACGTCAAACTGGACCGGGCCCAGTGGTGACCGCTGGGGTACTTCACTCATTACTGCTCTCCAGCAAGACTTCATGCCACTGACCACTACCTTCTGCGACCAGCCATTCAGACATTTTCCAGTCTGCCTCACTGCATACTCACCTGGCTCATACATCAACAAATTCTAAATGAATAACTTGCAGGAGAGAGTGCTGAAAGCTTTACTGAGTCTAGGTAAATTATATTAACTGCTCCCCCCACAGACACCAGTCCAGTCATTTTATCATATACTTGGATAAAGTTAGTTAAGTATGACTTTTCCTTTATAAATCCATGCTGACAAGTTTTGACGATTTTCTTGTCATTCAAGTACCTGGAAATTTTCTTGCCAAGTAGTCTTGCAAAGAATCTGAATAAATTCCATTATGTTTTCCCTGTAAGTTATGTCATCAATTTTTGACTGCAGCTATGAGACTTACTAAAAATAAAGAAAACAAGCATTACATGCATTTGAATGGAAAAGAATGGCATAAAGGAGACACGTCTTTCAACTCTGTAGTCAGTTGTGAATGCACTTAAAATCTGACTTACTATACCAGGAGCCTTATCAAGGGATTCTTGAGAGAAGCACTGAACTCCGGAGATTTAAACACTAGAGATTAATCAAGAGATAAATCTAAGAGGCTGCTCATATAAAAGTGATGATTTAAAAGACAGATTCTATCTACTACTGTCCAAGCATAAGCATAAAACCATTAATATAAATATGCAAAATTAAGCTTCTTTACTTGTAATTTCCTCATATGATTTCCAATATCTAGATTGTTTCCTTACTGCTGTAAATAGTAATGTAAGCTGTAAATAGGAGGGATGCTTGGCCATTAGAATGTTTTGGGTCTTTTTTTGTGAGTTGAAAATAATACATAAAGAAATCTGGATCTAGTATGCTGAACTTTCTTGTTAACATTTAACTTTGTTTAAGAAGTCTGGTTTTGCTGAGCAACTTCTGTGTAAATTAGTAGGAAAAAGCAGAAGTGCAAACAGTTACGTACAGTTTTTTTTTTCCAATTGAACTTGCTGAAGGAGACTAAAAAAAAGAAGTAACTGGTGGGTATTTAAGAATAAAAACTACATAGTTTTATAAAAGCTTCAAAGGATGATACAAATTTCTTTAGCTTTCTTTTGCCTCATATAAAATATTCAGATCACATGTGCACCACACTTGAATTTCCACATCAGTGGAAAAAAAGTGCTTCTGGGACAATTCTTATAACAGATCTTTTCAACAAAAATGTAGACCAAGGATAGAAATCCATCTCCAGTTGCTCTTCAACAAAATCTACTAAGTAACTTCAACTCTATCTGTAAAAGACATTTGCAATCTGCACTTGGCGAGACAGATTTCATAACTTCATGTTGGAGGCAACGCATCCTGTTAAAACATTCACTAATGTTCTCACTGCTTTGTACTTTACGTCTGCCGCAGTCCGTCAACCCTATACACCATATACACCATGTAAACTGTTAAAACAAGAGCATCATCAACAAAAGAATTGTTGACTGACACCATATTTCAGATATCTGATGACTTTTTGCAATGGCAGAAGCAACATTTCAGCTTTATTTCTTCATACTATACGTAGAATGATGCAATTCAATAAAGGCACTGGTGTTTTTTTGCTCAGCTACAACCAAGTATTTGAAAGCCTGTTTGTACCCTCCAGTTGATCTATATTGCCCCGTTGAGATACAAAAGTATTCTGGATCAAGCTCTTGTACATTTAAGCCCAAAGAGGGTAAGTTAAACCACTATTTTGAACTTTAAAAATCCTAAGAAAGAATGTCTGCATACTCTCACCGTGCACTTGACACTAAATAAATGAAGGTGTTTCCAACAGTGTCAGGCAGATATGGGGGCAAAACATTCCTCTTGACAACTCTGCCCGCATAGGTTTTCAGGCCATGTGGACACAAATTCTGCAAGTGATTTTTCATGCTTTCTAATAAAGCAATGAAGACATTTTATTCACATAAAAATAGCGCATATAGAATCACATACACCTACACTGATCCTGAATATCAGACTATTCTATCCTAAAGTAACAGAGATGAGACTAAGTCACATACGAACTAGGCTTCTGACATCTACCAAGGCAATTCTGAGGTACACATGTACATCATGTGGGAAGAACATAGGAATGCTGTCTGGACTTGCAGAGATAGGATTAGGAAAATCAAGGCACAGACGGAATTAAACTCGGTGAGGGATGTTAAAAACAACAAGAAGGAATGCTACACATACATATGTCAGAAGAGATAAGCCAAAGAGAGCACGTGTCCTCTGCTAAATGGGAAAGAACTGGCGACAACAGATATAGAGAAGGCTGAGGTACTAAATGAGTTCTTTCCTCAGTCTTCACTGGCAGCCAGGCTTCTCACAATGCTGAACGTCACACCCCTGAACCTCTAGGTGGGAACTGAGGAAGCAAACCACACCCCTCTCCCCCACACAATGTAAGGGCAAGAGCAAGCATGAGACCAACTCAAGAGACTGAATGGTTAAAGTCCAAGAGGCTAGATGACACGCATTCCATGGTCCTAAGGGAGCTGGCTGATGTGGTTGCTGAGACACTCTCCATCATATTTGAAAAGTCACAGCAGTCAGACCAAGTCCCTGGGGACTGGAAAAGGGAAACATCACACGCATTAACATGAAAGGGAGGAAGGAGGACCCAGTGAACTACAAGCTGGTGAGCTTTACCTCTGTGCCTGAGAAGATCATGCAATGGATCAGCCTGGAAGACATACTAAAGCACATGAGGGATGAATGGTGACCCAAGACTGTCAGCATGCCTTCACTGAAGACAGGTCATGCCTAACCAATTCAGCAGCCTTCTATGATGAAGTGACAGCATCAATGGACAAAGGAAAAGCAACTGATGTCATCTACCTGGAGTTCTGCAAGGCCTTGGTGTCATCCCTCACCACATCCTTATCTCTGAATTGGACACATATGAATTTAAAGGATGGACTACTTGGTGGATAAGGAATTGGTTGGAAGGTCACAGCCAAGAGTTGTGGTCAATGGCTCTATGTCCAAGTGGAGGCCAGTAACGAGTGGTAACCCCAGACATGTATACAAACTGGAAGAACTCCTTGAGAGTAGCCATGCTGAGAAAGACTTAGGGGTCCTGGTTCATATGTTAAACATGAGCCAGCAGTGCATGCTTGCAGTGCAGAAGGACAACGGTATCCTGGACTCCCTCAGAAAAGGGTTGGCCAGCAGGGACAGGGAGGTGATTATCCCTCTCTTCTTTGCCCTCATGAGACCCCAGCTGGAGTACCATGTCTAAGCCTGGGGCCCCCAAAACAGGAAAGATGCGAAGCTTCTGGAGAGGGTCCAGAGAAGGGCCATGAAGACGATTCAAGGGCCGGAGCACCTCTCCTATGAAGACTGTGGGAAGAACTCATTGCGGCCTTCCAATATTTAAAGGCATTATATGAACGAGAGAAATCAACTCTTTACACAGGTAGATAGTGACAGGACAAAAGGGGAAGGTTTTAAACTAAAGGAAGAGAGATCCAGATCAGGTGTCAGGGGGAAGTTTTTTTTACTGAGAGAGTGGTGAGGTGCTGGAACAGGTTGCTGAGAGAGGCCATGGATGCCCCATCACTGGAAATGTTTGAGGCCAGGTTGGATGGGGCGCTGGGCAATCTGATCTAGTATGCGATCTAGCGGCTGGCAAACTCGCCTGTGGCAGGGGAACTTGATAATCCTTGAGGTCCCTTCCAAACCAAGCCATTTTATGATTATATGATTATCTTTCTTTCTGCTAAAACGGATTCCCTCTTCAAACAATCAAAGCAAATAACCCCCCCAAACCCCACAGTTCTCAGAGATGAAGCAGCCTTGCAGAACAGATATAACCTAAAGATGCCACAGACTTTGATTGTATAATCTCCAAAGATACCTTTCAATTCAGTGTATGATTTTACAGAAAACAAGAATCAAAACTGCCATACTAAAACCAGAAAACTTGTACTTCATTGTACATCCAGCTCAAGGCAAAGTCTAACTAGTTCTGTTGTATTAACAGCAATCAATTTTCTTCACAACTACAGTTCTAGCTAGACTCTGCTTACTTCTAGTAAGTGTTTATTTCCCTGATCTTGAAGGGCACAAAACTTCTCAAGTATAACGTGCAATACTGTGCCATCTCACCTGGTCAACAGGACCAAACCTGAAATGCACCAGGCTATAAATGTCTTCTCCATTTTGTGATCACATGCTTGTAGCATATTTTATGGAAAGCTAGCCGTAGACTACGATGTGAACAAGCTTTTTCTCTAGCAAAAATCCAGCTCTCAAAAACCAAACTCTATGAAGCTTAATTATTCAGAAAGTCATTCCAGCATCACGGTTATGAGAAAATAAACAGAAGGGAGAAAATAGATGAACAGAACACCTAATTCCCACATGCCTAGAATTTTATCTTTAGAAGCTAAGAAAAACATCATTTTGCTATTTATGTCACTAAGACTTGTACAATTAATGCGTCAAAGGGTTAAAGAACTAAATCTTCCCCAAGAGTTCAAGTCACTGCACATAAATACTGTTGTGACTACAGATTGCAAAAGAACGGAAACACAGTAAATCATCCCATTTTTTTCTGAGAAATTCTGGGACTATGTTCTGAATTTCCAGGAACAGAAGACAAACACTGCCAATTCTCACTGCCGGATTTTTATTGAAGAGTTAGAGAATTTGGAAAGGGCTCCTGAAAGCCACTAAAAGGTAGTATTGATTTTTTCCACAAAGCTAGAGATTGTTTCTAGGAGAATACACACAGTAAAACTGTTTTATGTGCTAACTCCTGAGAAAACTAAAATAAATGAATGAATGAATAAATAAATAAAATAAGCTCTTAAAGAGGACCTCAAAGCTTCTAAAAGCAAGAAATACTGCAAATGAAGAGCCCAATACAGAAGTCAAGAGATGCATATCTTTCTTCTCTCCCCAAAAATAAGAGGGTAGAGGTAGCTCAGCAACAGGCCATCCTAAAGGGCATTCTGTAGTGCATATTCACCTAGCTAGGCTCTCAGTTCGTTTGCCTTATGTTTTAAATATAGTCCCAAACTCGAATGTGTCAATTTATTCTAAATATTGAAGTTGCTGCTCTAAGATTCCAGCCTCAGAGACTCTGGAGAAGTGTTTCATACTGGCCTCCATTCGGAAGTCAAAAAACGTACTCCAAAAAAATAGAATACTCCTCACACTCTAATCTAAAGCATATTTACTTTAACCTTCTTTCAACCTTTTACCAACACAAAACCGGCACAGTAGCCAAAACTGAAAGATAAGTTGATGAAAGCTTTTAAGCCAGGTTTAGTAGGGGTGGAAAAACAGATTTCCATTTTTTTTCATGCAAACTTAACTTCTGACAGAAGGCACAATAGTTGTCAATAGGCCTCCAAAGCTCATCTTTAAACCTGTTACAAGCACTCAGAATAGCTAACACAAAATAAGCTATGACCAAAAATACTAACAGGGAGTCACATTCCCCACCGCCTTATACTTCGAGAATTCCAGTCTCTAGACTGCCCTAGACTAAAGCTGATTATCTACAGGGTTTGGAAAAGCATGGGAAATTCACATTCTTATTTGTCATGAACCAACAGCCCTATGATGTACCTCAAGGCTGTTGAACAGGGGTACTAAACATACTGTTTGCACGACAAAGTTTAACATCCACAGCTCAAAAACAACTACCTACACTGCTTACAAGTGTCACATTTCTCTCACAGAGTTCTTCTTTCCCTCAGCCTAGAATCACGACTCAAGTGATGCTCCACATGAATTGGTAGCATAATTTCAAAGAGCATCACATTTATGAAGTCCATCTATTCATGAAGCCTTTTAAAATTACACCTAAATATATAACAACAGATGTGCAGAACACCTGATTTCTTGAACTGCATTCTAGTGGTTATAAAGGAATTGTTATATTTCTCATGCTATCAGGAAAAGTCTTCAGGTATATTCAGCTGGCAACTCAGCATATACCAACATTAGCATAAGCGACTAATAGTAATTAGTTAATAAATTTGAAGTTTCCTGTTGGGAAAAAATTGTTAGCTGGCACATTATGAAACAGATGAGTACCCCGTTGAGGATTTTTTTTTTCCTCAGATATGCAGCATGACTAGTAATTACTATTAGTAATGTTTCTCTTGGGACAAAGAGAAAAAAGTTTCTATATTATAGTATATTCTGTTTAATCATTTATGTATCTGCAGGGCCCAAATTCATAACTAAATCCTTAGGGTAGTAAGTACTGTATGATAACAAGAGAAAAAAGGGCAAAAAACAGGTCATGCCTGAAATAACAGATTTGCAGTTCCATAAAAATTACAAAGCAGTCATTATACCAACAACAACTGCCTGGAGAAAACATACAAAAAAAAAAAACAAACATGAGAACTTGCATGCATTTTTGCCTAGGACCTTTAAATTAAGATTTTTTTGTTTGTTTGTTCATTTTAAATCTAATATTCTTCGTGATATGCCATATTGGCTGCTTAGATACAGCATAAACTTAAGACATGACCAAGTACAAAAATCTCTACCATTGTTTCTACAAATGCAGCATTAAGCAAATGAATCCTTTTTGGTGCAAGACATTTCACCAGTACTGCAGCTCGTCTTTTTTTTCTTGTTTTTTTTTTTTTCTTTTTTTTTTTTTTTTTTTTTTTGAGGGGGAGGGGAGAGAAGGGAGAAGCAGAGGAGATAGGATAGTGAAGACCAAGTGCTTTCTTTCAAATATGAACTGACTGTTTTGAGGACAAGTATCAAGTCTTAACCAGTGACCCAAATTATTATGTGTTAGTGACCCAATTTTTTCAACAGGACTAAAATACAGGATAGTAACAGAGGCTCTGCTACTAAATCTTAGTAAAACCCAGAGAACTGCCAGACAGCTATTAGCAGTTCGATGAAAAGTTTGAATGCACAATCAATCACTGGCACATAGCAATATGATGCTACAAGCTGACATGCACATGCAATTTCGTAACTTACTATCCGATAAGGAAGATGTAAAAAGGAGTCTGGGCAGCCAGCTAAAGCCATTTGTTCCTTCAAATTTTCTTCAAATTACATCTAGTGCTTCACAGGACCTGCAGAGTACAAACAAACTGTCAGAAACCATACTGAAGATATCACATCAACTTATTATTGAAAACAGTTGGAGGGGGAAAGACCGAGAAGAGCAAGATGAGGTGACAAGGATTTGCATCAACTTGAAGTAGCAAATCTGCAAGTTTGCTGTCTGTAGCCTAGAATACATATTCAGATTGATATTTCTTCATAGGAAAAAGAGCCTACAACGCTGTTCCCAGGCTGGGTGGATCCTCTATTTTCATGATATAGGCAACAGAGAAAACCATTCATCTCACACAGACCCAAGCCCCCAAGAGTCTGGCACTTACCAGCCAATGCTACATTCTCAATTGTAGGAAAAAAGAAGAAAATATGTTTGAAATCTGGTAGTTAATGCAACAACCACCTTCAATAGCCTTCAATATCTAGCTATACAACCTCTCCCCTTTACCCTCTCCAGCATGTCTTTTCCCCCGCAGCTTCATTCTCATGTTGTACATCAGTCAGGTTTCCCATGTAAATTTGCATTCGAGTCTTGCATTTCCTTCTCCAAGTGATTATTAACAGGAACTTGGTAAGCTAAGCAGTATTTCTTTTAAGCAACACCTCTACTCTCAGAAACAATTTGAATTCTACATAATTTAAAGGTGCATCTGGCTATAGAAATAAAAAACTAATTAAAAAAAAACAGTACTAAAATAAATAAGGCCACTGCATGTGAAGAAAGGAAAAAAACTAAACAAAAGCATATATGTTAAACAGTATTTGCTATTCCCAGTGTTTCTCCCAACCAGTTGCATCCAGTGTAAGATATCCCTGCAATGCCAGCCAAGCTACTTCACTTCTGAGCAGATGAAAGAATGGATGGGTGGAAGCAAGACAGGAGACTGCAAAGCAGTCTTTTGCTTCTACCACAAGCACTCTCTTGCCTAGTTCACTACAGTTATCAACTACGTTTTCAGAACAGACTAAGTTCACAGCTCTCCAGTAGACATGAACTATTACCAAACCAAAGCTCTTGGGGAGATTTATGTGACAGTGAAGTCATGAACAAAGGTAAAAAGACCTTGGGAAAACTGCTCCAAGAGGAGGTGCAGCCTATGGCCCAAGGAAACCATTCCCTCACTGAGGCAGCTCTATTCTACCTAGCTCCAGGATAGATTTAGCTAAGATATGGCAGCCTCCCTGCCCTTTAGAAAGGCAGATGCACCTTGGGGAGCTTCTTTCCAGGAAGAAGCTACTGTGCTTCTGAGGTTTTCCTGAGGCACTAACTTTCTGGGGTCAATACTTATAGCCTATTGCCTTGGCAGAAACCAGTTTCTGGCAATAGCAAGAAATTCAATGTGGATAAATCAAGTTGTTTATTCAAGATACTTTGTCCATACCATTTACTTAAGTTTAAGACTAAAATCATACTGAATTCATTTGTTTGGTGGGTTTTTTTGTTTTTGGTTTTTTTTTTTTTGTTTGTTTGTTTGTTTGTTTTTGGGGGGGTGGAAGGGGGAAGGGGAGAGACTACCTCAACCATGTAATTCTGTAGAGATGAGGCCAACTTGTTGCTAGGATCTTTCATCATAGAAGCCTCTAAACACAGTGGTCTACAGCTCCCTAGCTCCCACTCCACACCTCTTAAAAGAGGACTGAAGGTTTCATTTTCAGAGCGAGATTTCCCATTCTTCTACTAGGTTCTGGAAAACAGAGATTCACAAAAACCCTTTAAATCTTGACTGATCATAAAAACAAAAACATACAAAAAAATTTTAAAAATCTTTTAACTTTGGGAGTACAGTTTTCTAAGTACCTCTAGAGTGAAATTAGGCAAGCCACTAGATCAACTGTTCTCTAGTTGGTACAATACAATAAGAACAGAAAATTGTATTACTAGTCTCTGAACCCACAAAGATTGAAGAAACTTTGCCTAAAGGGATATAGGAACAGATTTCAGCCTTGCATTGCAATAATTTTACATTTATTGATTACTTCAATATTTAGAGAACAGGAAATCAGGACTGCTGTAAATTCAACTGTAGGGTTTTTTGAACTAAGTATCAAAACGATGGCCTTTATCTTGATGTTTCAGCAAAAGCCACTGTGATTCACTTACAGCAAGAGAGATTAAATACGTTCCTAAACAATACCAAACCAATTTGTCTGCTCTAGGGTGTGCTGCAGTTTATGCTACAGCTCCATTACAGCAGTGGAAGATCATCAATTACCTCAAACAATAGCTCTAGTCAAGACTGCATAATTTATCAAGACCTATTTGCTTCACTGCTACATTCTTCAGTACTCACTTGTTAACACCGCAGAAACAGAGGAAAGCAATAATCTTCAGATGATATCATTCCTTGTCAGTCATACATTAACACTGATTTAAGATCGCATCTCTTTTGTCTGTCTAAAAGCAGTTTATCAAAGGAGCCTTGCCCTAATAATACAGAAAGCCTTTGCTCACCTTTGAGATATAAGACTTTACTGTAGCACAACACTAATATGTGATATTTTATAGGAACAGAACTCTGTATCAATTCACATGTCAGTTGATAAGAGGATTAAAAAATAATCAACTTTACTTTCCTATTGTCTTTAAACATGATTTTTAGCCTGTACACAGATTCACATGCTCTCCCATGCACATGAAACACCGCAAAAAGGAAGAAAGATATTCAAGTGCCAGTTTTCTGCCCTTTAGATGCAGTAGATGGTAGAGGGAAATTCCACGGGCTTTTAAGTAGAAAACCAGCTTTGCAGTCAATTACTGTCACAAAACTCAGTACATTCGTGGACAACAGTTCATGTAGAACAACAGTTGTGCAGCATAAACCCAGACAATTTGGGCACATTGAAAACCAAATGACTTCACATGCTTTCAATGGCCAAGGAGGTCTTCCATGGATAGTAGCCCTGAACAACGTACAGTCAGGATAAACCCAATTTCAAAGGTTGAAAGAAGATTCGCTTTCAGTATGATATCCACAAGTCTAAAGAACAGTCTATTGTGAGGCATGACATCTCAGTCTCTCAAAAGCATTAAACCAACTCGCATAATCTAAACAAACATTGATATTTACACAGGAAAGTATCCTGGAGATTAATGCTGGTCTCAATGAGTTGCTTCTACTTGCACTGAAATTACTTGGCAAACCAGTAGATTAAGTTACCTATTAACTGGAAATTACGCTTGTCACCAGGCTATGTTTTCTGATCTATCACTTGTTCCTTACATAATGCCCTCAGCAAAGGGAATGGCACCTCTGGAAGCACAGAGCCCACACACCTACTGCCGCACAACAGGGAGATGGCAACAGTATGGTCACTGCCAACCCAGGAAGGTTTCCAGATTCTACTTGTGCCATCTGTCAGAGTCTTTAAATTCAAGAGAAAAATAATTAAAAAAACAACAACAACACCACAAACAACTAATCTGCAAGTGATTGTTAGGAACAGGAGGAGGGTAAGGAAAAAAAAAATTCAACCTGGCAGAGTTGCAAGACAAGCTCCAGAGCTCTTGAAAACCAGAAGTTAGGTTCTTTTATGAAAGGTAGCTTAACAAATCTACTGGATGCTATTCTCTTTCAAGTCCTGAGTAATTTAGTGTTTTTTTTTTTCCCTGTCACATTCTGCTTTCTTCAACAGAACCACTGTGGGAAAAAGAGAGGGAAAAAAGCTTCAGTACTGCCTTACATTTTTACCTACCTAGTCTTTCTCCAAGTCCTCAGGTGTAACCTAAAGGTTAAGAATCTATCCCTCTCTTATGCATCTTTCACTCTCTCAGACACTGTGTCACCATTTCTCCCCACACCATAGCTTTAGTCTGCACTGGAAATGCTATGTTTTGATGAGAAATTAAAACAAAATCTTAAAACCAAATTCATGCATTACTCATCTCTAAGTCACCTTCAGAACCACCTAGGTCAACATTAAGTTCAATCTCCTGAGAGGCAGGGAAAAGAGGCTATGTTTTGTTAATCCACACAAAGAACGCAATCTACAAGATCCCAGCTCCTTCCTCTCTGCTTCCAGGTCCTCAGGGCTTCATGCCAGTCAGGAGAGGTTTTTGCTTTCTCTAAAGACTCAAGTCCTGAAGCCATGCTTCAGAAACACATGAAGGCATCTAATAAGCCCCAATACCAATGCAAGGCATAAGGACTTAGACTCATTCGCGTTCTTATTAGGCTACTCCTACTGCCACAGCTACAATGGAAACAAGATTTGGCTAACAGCAGCACAAGCCACACCAGCACATTTTCTGCTATTGAGACTTGCAAGCTAACAAAGGCCCAGTTGCACTTCTCTACATGAAGAGATCAAGATGACCCACATAGCTGCTCAGGAGGGAAGACGTGCACATTTGCCACCAGGCTTCAATGTCACTTTAGCAATCAGTACATGGAAGGATTTCTAATTGATCTTCCCTCTTTTGGTGGCGATTTCCATAGAAACTGCCAATTTACAAGACAGAGGAACCCCCCAGTATCAGTTTGGTCAAGAAGGACCCAAAGTTTCCTTAGTGCTAGATGGCAAACAAATACACCCAAAAGCCCGACTTTCACTTACTGTTGGTGATTTCCTGCACAAGTAACAGCACCGTGCAGCTCTGCTAGGTATATATTTAATAAGCATACTGCACAGCAAATGTAGATTAAAGGTGTCTCCCCACACCTTCTATGTTTCCATGGGCAACCCAACAGCATCTGAACAGGTTTCTCAAAATTTATCTCTCCATCACTCCAAACACCTGCCTGCTTCTTTCCCAGCTCTCGTGGTCCCTCCCTGCACTCAGTCTCTCATTTTCCCAGGCTGAAAACCGGTACTTGGGCAACTTCCATTTCCAAAAATCTCTTTTGCCTGATATTCCAAAATTACCTCATCAAATACTCCAGAATGTCATCGCTCTGCAACGGCAAAGGATTCAATGACATTATCACTGACATCTGATGGCCTACTGAGATTAGTATTAAATAACATTTAAGAATACTTGCAAGTTTCCTAATTTCTTCCCATTTCCCTTGCACAAGGTGGCATGTGCGCGCACATTTTGTTAAAACGTAAGCACCCAAAACACATTTGCAAGTCTATGATACAGAGCAGCTGCCTAGCTAGAGTAATACTTTGAATACGTCGTCAAAAACAACGCATTGTTCTAGTTAAAATTTCAAGTGAGTGTTGCACACTAAAATGAAAAGCACTGTTCAAAATATAAATCATCAATCAAAAGCACTTCAGTCAAGTCCAAATACACCCACGATTCCATACTAAAAAATCTGGTCTTATAAAAAAGGGGAATATAATTCTCTTTGCCATTCTTAATTGCAAAGCTGTTAGTCTAAATATTACACCTTGTAAAGGAAGCCATTTGCCATTGTAATTTTGCCAGAAAGTGAAGAATCTTGGCAACAGCAATTCAGGCTTTTGAAAGCCAAAACAGATACATACTTCAGAAGAAGCACAGAGGAATCGATGCCATCCCACTTTAACTCTTGCCAAATAAAATTAAATAAAATTAAATATAAATAAAATATAGGCAGTTCAGCATTTTTGGGTTTCCTGAAAATTCTGAAAAGGCTCCTCAAAACTCAGAGTTCATGTTTGTCCCACCAGGACAGCTTTGCTGACATTAAAGATAAAAAGTGCTAGGAGAAAAACAGCTACTTTGCACCTTACCCATTTAGGCAAGGATTTTTCTCCCTGTCCCTGGAAGAAAGTATTCCAGCTTAAAATCAAACTTTGTTACAAACCATGAAATATTTATGAAACTGCAGTTCTACCATCTCCCTTGATCACTTGAAATCCTGTTCTACCCTGTAATAGTTAAACCTATAGCTTTGAAGCAGGAACTTTGATAACTAAACAGACTGCCTCCCAGTCTAAATGAAATGTTAATTAGACACAAAGTGAAGTAAAGAACTCTGCTGCAGCATACAGTACACAGACCCATTAGCCATATGCAGAAGTAGGGCAGGTCCATAGATGCATGGCTAGGGCAAGAGATGCATAAGAAGGCTGCCCAGGGATGTCAGCTGAAAATTCAGAGAATAATTCAGGTCTGTAATTTTGCATATACGCTTTCTCACTACCTTTTCTCCCACAAAACAAAGAAATTCACCCTTACACACTACTGATTCTGTCCTCTGTGTTGTTTTTTCTTTTTTTTTTTTTTCCTCAGTCCGTTCACATTTCTCATACTACGCAAACCAAAGTTTTGTAAATTTGGGAAACAGCCTAAATAATTATTTCCTTCTGTTATTTTAGGCTTTTATTATCTAACCTGAAGACTTAGAATGAAGTTACACAACAGTTGGGATGATTTAATAGCTTATTACTGCCAAGAACAGGACAGGCATCCCACTCTTCATCATCTCTTGCTCTGCTTTCTTCTTCCACTTCCTCCTAGCCACTTTCTGGCATTCCCTTTATCCCCTCTTTCTGCAACTTGTATGGTCCTTAATGAGTTCAGTTTGCAAAATAAAATAAATAAATCTTCTATGTTCTCTTAATTAGCTCATTGTTTTTGCTGGGTTATTTTTCTGTTAAGTTTATTAAACTTAGGTTTGACAAGCAGCTTGGCTGGCACAAAGCGAATGGCAGCAGAGGGTGTGCAGGAAGGGAAGGGAACAGGAACACTCCTTTCCAGTGGCAGCAAAATATAACTTTCATTTTCTTTGTCTACTGCCATTAGGAGCTGGCAAACCTTTCCCGTTGCATGTCTGTGAGAATTATGGCTTTCCAAGCATCTCACAGAAGATAAACATTTAGGTAAGTCTCCAAACAAAATATAAAGTTGCATCTTCTCAAGTGCACTTAATTTCTGGTTTTCCTGAGTACTCACCAAAGTACAGGGCTTTAAATCCAGCACACTAAACCTCTGTTCTTTCAACCTTCCACTGGTGAGAAGGTCCTTCTTTCTGACATTGGGGTGGGATTCGAAAGCCAGTCGCTCTCAGCCCCCAACCCAGATCAAACTACAGAAAAGACATTTTTCTACATAGCTGCTGTAGAAATACAACAAGCGCATCAGCTTTCACGCTATGCATTTTGCCGTTGCCAAAGGAAATCATATCATTACAGATTCTGGCTCAGAACACAGCTTAAAACAATAGCATATCACTAAGTGTTATGTCAAGATGTACCCAAGAATTTCTATCACCTTACTAAGGTGACAAAAAGATTGGATGCTCCCCTCTCCTGTGATCTTTGGAACCCCCTGACGAACGTTAGCACAGCAAGTAGTTGTAACATACACATGCATCTGGGGCAAAAGGGACGCTCAAATTCACAAAAGCAGTAATCTAAAGCATCTGCACCCTGTCTTCCCTCTGTTTCCTCATTTCTCTGCAATGTTCCTTGATTTAGGAGGAAAATCTTCCAGAGCTTTACCTCCCCTTCTAACCAACGCAAAATAAAGAAAAAACTAAGAAGAAAACCATCTCTTACCACACGACAACATGACCAGCTTTCACCCAAGATCCATTCTACAACAATCACAGTTATTCACAGCTTGCATTTCTTTGTCTGGATGCTTTTTATATGGAAGCTTCCCTCAGAAGAGGACTTAGCAAAGCTTCTCTCAGAACTCAGCAGTTTTTGTAACACAGGACTGGCTACAACACCTTAACCAACCTGCATACAGAGGTGTAGGTAAGTATCTGTCAACGCCCTCACGATTCTTCCTCTTGTCTTTCCTGCCTTCTGAAATTTTCACGTGGGTCAAAATATTTCTCTTGGATTTAACTACGCCAGAAAAGCATCAATGCAGAGCAAGGATGTTAGAAAGGTTTTTCATTTTGATGATTTACAGCACTTACTAATAACAGTTAACACAACACTCAGCTTAAGTGTACATGTGTCACTCACTGTTCTCTTTGTACAAGTTCTCTTTTTTTTTTTTTTTTGGAGAGTTATTAACTAGGATTATCAGAAGCTTATATTTAGACAGCGAGGCTCGTGTTTTTAGAGCAAATCAGTTGACTGAGGCTTTTACAGTTATCTATAATTTATGTTAGTGAATAAGCACTAGTTTATTTACATTGTCTAATACCATATAAATGGCTGAAGCTGTAGGGCAAGTTTAGACATTCCAATTCAAACAGAGTGCTTCTCACTACGATGGTATCTCTGAGTATCACAAGAGGTACACTTAAGCACAGAGGTTATTCTCGCTATACTCCTCTTTCACTTGGTTAGAATGCTCAGAACAAAGTCTTCCTGCATAATCTCTGCAAAAATTACACACTGTAAGCAGAGATGCATTCCCCAATCTCAACAGCACATTAATTTGTTATCTGAAGAATTTCAGGGTGACATATTCCCAAATATGGTTTATTCTAAAGAAGTCAGCTGTTCAAACAGCCACAAGCCAGCTGAAATGCAGCAAAGGAATAAGTAATAACAGTAACTATTAGCAGTGAACAAGGAAACACATTCTACCTCGCAGAATAGGAATTACCATGGTAGAGCTGGTAAGTGATAACACATTGAAGCTATGAGTAGCTCAACAACATAACTGTGTCCTAGACTACATCAACCCCAAGCAAGCAGATGACTGCTAGCTCAAATGCTATTTGTAAAGAGAACAAGGAGGCAACTCCAGCAAATGTTACGTGGCTCTCAAGATGAACAGAAGATTCAGACTTATTCAAGTGCAAGAAATGCAAAAGATAACCCACCCAAACAAAAGCAACAGGTACATTACCAAGCGATTGGAACACACAAATTGCACTAGCCCAGCTCAGTGGACATAACCATTAGGCTTCATTGAAATGAATGAGTACAGTGAAACACCAGCTGTGCCAGAACACACTCAGCTGCAAAAAGTACTCTCACAGTGTTAAGATACTGATGTCATAGTTACCTCATGTGTATCTTAACACTGCCTTCCCAACAAATCAGAGCAATCTCTTATATCAAAGAGAGCATTTTGTAATCTCAGGTGCATTTGCTGGTAGCATACAACACAAATGCTGCAAATGCATAGGTGATTTACAACCCTGACTACCTGCTGGGAAGCATAACACCACAACAAACGTAATGGTTGTTGGTGCTCTATTCCTGGACACAGGTTGGGAATTTCTCCTTAAAAATAAATAAATAAATAAATACCAGAAAGATAAGAAATGCAAAAGTATTTATTATTCCCTTGATCTTTTCAGCCCTTGAAAAAGTTTCAATCTGATATTTTAAAGGCAAGTATGTTGGTCTACTAACAAAAAATATCTCCCTCGGACAAACAGGTCATCACTTTTCCAACTAAGAAAACACAAAACAGAAAATAAACTTACAGAATAAGTTAATATTTTATAGAAGGGTTAATGTGTTAATGTGCAAAGGAAAGCTGAAGTGTGGCCAGCGGATCACATGTTCCATGTCCATTCATGTACACTTATTGTTATTAACCTGCACCTGCAGAAAGAGAAAGAATATTCCTTCCTTTAATGCTCAAGGTCACGAGGTGACTGAAATCCTAACAAAGACTCTGGAGAGATTCTGTTCTAAGTGTCACAGTTTCCATCAACCTTTTCAAAACGCAGCTTTGGAAAGCACAGGAAAGAAACCTGAAATAATACCACCCAGGCTTTGCAGACTATGTCAACTTAATTAGAATGGTATTTTGGCAGCACCCAAAGATTACATATCGAAGGCTGGGTAGCAGGCCAAATACTTGACTTGACTAGAATATTTTGCCAAGCCACCTACATTAAAAGCTACTTCCCTGTTCTTTCAGGGTGCCATATAGGAAATGTGCTGTTTCAGGTCTTATAAGACTATTTAACAGAGGAACGAAACAGTGAAAGTCACCAGCATCAAAGGCTAACTGGATACGTGTTAAACTAGAAACATGCGTAGTTAACCTTCAAACTATAAAGCTGCTGAAGGGGAACATTTGTTCTCAGAGGGCGTAAGCTCCAAATGTGGTGAAAATACCTTCTGTAATTTCTTACTCTACATACCAATGTATTTTAACCCTCAGAACACTTCTACCCCAAGCTTGGAACCCATGCCCAGGACCCACCCACATTCTTCCATTCCCAGTGTTATCCATTTGGTACTGGAAGTAGTGAGCCATGTTGCTCACTCAAGTAAACCTATGTCCAGAACTGATTATATCTCTACTACAGGATAAGAAAAAAAACTGTTAAAACCCAGTGCTGCTTGAAGAGATGGCTTCATATAACTTCCTGCTTTAGACAAATACCTGCCAGAGGTTTTCATGTTGCTTTCTCATTAGAAGATACACATTTTCTTTACCTAAAGCTCTGCTACTTACGGATCTCACAGAGATCCCTTCCTTGTAGTATCTTTTCTCCTTCGCTTGAGCTGTAGTACCAGTACCTGATAGTCTGTTCACTTTATAGTTTTGTTGGTCTTAGGCAAATTCTGCTATGGTTTAGATGCCATCACACATTTGTTTTCTGCAACATCTTGCCTATGCCTCTTCTAGTTCAGGAACTCATGCGAGTCAACAGCATTTTCATGAGAACTGTCTCATTTAACTAAACGTTAATCTCTTCATTAAGCAAAACAAGACAAAAAATGCTTCCCTACTTCAGAACACAAGAGAGATGCAGCACTGAAGCTGGATGTCGCTCAGAAGCAAGGCTTGAGGAAGCTACCTCATAGGGAAAAAGTTTTGGGTTTTTTTTGCATGGTGTAGGAGATGCTGTGGTTCCCAGAAAAGCTTCAAGTTGTAAGCTATCCCAGTGCTGTCTCCTGAACTATAGTCCTGCCATCATACACCATTCCTGCTGAAGTGCAACCCTCTGTGTAACAGCATGTTGCCCAATAAAGTATTTTGGTAAATTGCAGTGTGACTACTCAGAATGGTGAGGTTAGTGGCAAGAATAACAAGGATATCATTTTTCCCATAATTGCAAGCAGAAGTACCAGCCAGAAAAAAATCTTACAGCTCAAGAAGTTTAGGGTGGTAAAAAAAACCACTGACAACAGATGGAGAAGTAGAAACACTAAGCAAACAAACATTAAAAAAAAAAAAAGACACACCTGAATTTCAACCAGGGTCTGAGAAATGTGAAAGCATGATTGCTTTCTATCACGCTTTGATGACAGAGCCCTCAATCTTTTGACGCAGGCAAGTGCTCAGCTAGTGAAGCCTTTTAAACTTCTCAGATCTTATGATATATATATATATATATGTATATATATATATGAGATATATAATATATAATATATATTATATATATATTACATATATAATATAATAAAATATAAAATAAAAATATATTAAAATAATATATATGTAAGATATATATATAAAAGATATTATAAAAGATACCTTGGAAAGAGTAGAATTGTTTCCCTTTTGTGCCGTGTGAAAACACAATCCAGGGACTACACTCCTACCACCTGCATGTGAGCATCATTGAGGTTTTCATTCTCTGGTAACGTGGAACAAGACATCTATAGAGGAAATGAACAGCAAAACTAACAAGTGACCCTGTATGGTTAGGTAAATTCAGTATAGGGATTCTTACTCATTAGGAATCTTTTGAGGAGGATATTTCTTTACACTTACATGGCTCCATTTGTATGAATACTTCTGAGTGAAGTTCAGGACATTCTCTTTGTTTTGAGAGTTTCTTTTCTTCATATTTTTTTTTCCTAATACATTAGCAGAGGTCCCACAAGCTTTAGAAATCAGCTACTCACAGTGCAGCCTCAACAACCACCTGTAGAAACAGCCAGCCAGAACAGCTGCAGGTGCTCCCTTGACACCAGATTTCAAGAACAAATGGAAATAAGTTAGTCAGGTGCAGCAAATTGATGTGAAGCCAACCCTGCTTCACATCAAGAAAAAAATCCAGTGAAAGTCGATGGCAGTTTAGGAAAACTCATTTTATTTGATATCAAAAAGGACCAAGGTGTCCATGCAGCCAGCAGCAGGGTCTGAAGTGAAGGGCCAACTACAGAGCAAGGCCACACCACTGCCGCAGGTTCCATTCACCATGTCTGTGCACAATTCCCACTGCTCGGCATCAGCACGCAGCTCTTGGTCAAACCATGGCCTACACAGCTGGTGGTCACTTGCACAGGGATGGCAAGGGAGCAGTTAAAAGCGTGGATTTCACAAGCCCACAGTTACAAAACAGATATGAGCAAGTACTGTGCTGGCAATTACAACTCTAGCTTTATTTTATTTTTTTCCTACCATAAGAGCAGATGTTGCAGTTATTTGAAGGTTTTCACAACCTTAATTGTTGACCTTAATTGTTGTTAATCTTTCCCATGCAGTGGAGACAGAGAGACGCCACCCGTGTTTTCTGAAGAAGATAGTGTCCTACGGCGTATGAGTAATAAAAGACAGCATTGTCTGCTTTCTCCCTCCTGTATGAAATATGAGAGTGTTAAGATTGGCCAGCAGCATGGAAGAGAAGGGACAAATGAGTGACTCAGCGATTTCATTTATTTTCTGCAGGACACATCTGCTGCAGAACAGTGCTGCGACACCGAGGCTGCTTTTCCTCTCCCTGCCCTAAGCATGGAAAAGCTTCCGAGCGCCAATGAAGGAAGCGCTGCATTTAGACTTCAAGATGCCTGAAACAGCTGATCCACAGAGCACTCTGCCCACCTCATTGAGCATCACTGAGCTGTAGTATTAAGAAGCAAAGTGTTGAGTTTCACAGTGCAATATTAAGTTTCATAAACAAGTTCTCACACTAGGCAAGAAAGCAACGTTCCAGCCTGTACTTAGGATTGTTGCAACAGATGCACAAAAGTTTTCCTGGTCTTCCCTTGTGCTAATTGGAGGCTTGACAGAGACTTCTTGCTCATCAATGGAAGCTCATCTTCTTGCCACAGACCATGGAGACCGTTTGCTGAGAAGTACATTCCTCCAAATTTGTTCTGCCAAGTGTACTTGAAGATGTTAACTCAGTGTCCCAGTAACCTGAGAACCGCCAACACTGAAGTGGGACGCTGAAGTTCCTAAGTGAAACACAGGATGTACTGATGCTGCAAAACGCACTCCTCCTAGCCTAAGACATAAGCTCCAGAAGTCAGGATGGGGAAGATCAGTTTCATGTTTATGTTTAGCTTCAAACAAATGCCCAGAGTGAACTTGGATACAAGGCCAAACCCAAAGACCAGACTGAAGCGGCATGTGCTGTCTGTTTCAATGCAAAACACAATAAACTAAATCTTTCCTTGCTCTCACCCTACAATTCACCTTATCTGCAAATGTTTTTAAGGTTCTTTAACAGGAAGAAAACAATGAACTAACATCACCTAAGCACTGTTGTTCTGTTTGCTCGCTGAAAGAGAAATAGTATAAAATAAAAGTTGCAAAGTCAAGCTTCAAAAGCTCACCAGGCACCATACATTAGGCAATGGCTGATAAAGGACAGTTTGGGATGTTTTAGAAGACAGAAGTTACTAGAATGGAAGGAATACAGACAATATTTTTGATTGAAAACATCAAACTGCCAAGCTATTAATTACAATTTAAACTTCAGCATACCTCATTTGAGTTGGACATAGCACAGCAGATGGTAAGTTCAGATTCGTTTTCAGAAGCAAGTTTACAATCTAAATCCTTTACAATCTAAAGGAGGACAAAGAGTGAGGTGATAAAGTTGTTGACAAGGTGAGCTATTAAGTCACCTTACCTAGAACATCACCCAAAGCACGGTGGAACAAATTCACGATCCTGAGCAACTGAAAGACTAACTCGGACTTTCCATAAACCAAAGCCAGTGTATAAAAAAAATTAATAACAACCCCATCCTTGAATATCACTGCAATAGCTATCTTAAGGCTTATTTGAAAGCATCAATTTGATGTTCAGAAGACAGACAATACCTCACATGGAAATACAGCATTCAGAATTGAGAAACTGCTGCAAGCAAAGCAGAATCATGACAAGTCATTAAACTCAAGGCACACCCACTTCTCAAAACCTGTGGGCTGTTATGACACCAGAAGAGTAAAATAGAATTAGAAAAAGTACAGAGGAGAGGAATTCCGACAGCAGAAATTAACAGACCCGAATCTTTCAGCTTTGAGGAAAACAAGGAGAAGACAGACATCTAGTCAGTTATCTAGTCAGTTATGAATGACACTCGCACAATGCCCAGAAAATTGACTATTCCCTCTCAAAAGGAAAAGGTAGATAAAAGACCTAACGTGGATAAGGGATCAGAGAAGAAAAAAAAAATCACTTCCATGGGATGATCTGGACATATAAGTATGTTAAAATAATTTAGGCTGAGTACTTGAATCAGCTTGTCAAAAGCTCCTTTTCCCTTCTTTGGAAAAGGAGCCCTGTAACAATTCAATTTTCAAAGAGAGAAACCAAGACAACCAGAAAGGATTTTGAAGCCACCAAATTGGCCCTGAGCACAGACAGCAGCAGAAGGCAGGTTCCTGAGCCACAGGCTCTGCAATTCAAAACATTGCTATCTTCAGCTACCAGCACCAGCGTCCCTCTGCTCAAGGTCGTGTCCTCCCCTAGAGGCTGCAGGATAGAGGGCTACTTACCCCTCTGCTGGGCTCATTAACATAGCACTTCCACAGGTTGTGAGTGACAATGCAAGTTAAGAGCACTAGTTCTTTCTAAAATTAATATTCCTGCTGTGAATGTGGGTGCTAGATACAAACCTCACTGTGATGGTGAAGGAAAACTGGAAGGACAGATACACCGGAGATCAAGAAGCACAGCCTCAGCTCTACCACACTGCATCCTCCAGAAGGTAATGCACCAGTTAACAGATTTGTACCTTCAACAATTTGGCACAGACCTAAAAACTGCAGTTGCTAGGCATCTTCCAAATAGAATTCACTTTTAACAGCAAGTCCTGCTGAGTGCTGCAGTATGCAGAAGGTAGAATACATATAGCTTGTGAGTTGACAAGCACACGCCTAAACACTAGCTCTATACAACACAAAACACAAACTCCTTCACCAGAGTGTCTGTCCCACAATTTCTATAAGAATTTCCTGCACCTAGGATGTGGTGCATCTCAGCATGGATTACAAAAGGTGTCATTTTCATGCTGGGCAATTGACAAAGGCTCTTCCTTTGCGTATCAGGACAGAACAAGAGCAAATCTAAACGCAGGATTTAAAAAAACATGAGACTTTGTACATCAGAATGAACTCCTCCTAAAATCACAAGTTCAATGCTGTACTGAAAGCTGTTAAGAGTCAGCAACTGAACAAGGTCTCAAGCTCCTCTTTCATCAGCTTTTATTTTGAATGAGATGAAAAATAAATCCAAAATAGCATGAGAGTCACAGCACCAAAAGATTCTGGTTTTTTCATGTTCCCAAAATAACATGCTAGAAAGATATCTACAGAAATACCTTTTCGGTGCATTCAGCTTTCATCTCAAGCATCGTCACGATTCTATCCAACGTGGTATTTGCATAAAGCTACATGAAGCACTACCTCATCAGCAGCCACACTCCGACAAGGAGAGAGAACTGGAACCAATGGCTTCAAAGCACCAGAGCATTCACATACCATCTCCCCGTGTACAGAGAAATTCAGATTCCACTAGTTTACCTCACTGACATCTGAGTGATCTAAGAGATGGTGGCAGTAAGCAGCGTCATCAGAGGTAAAGCCATCAGGCAGAAAGTGCTGAAGTGGAAAATCATGCTTTGTTTCAGATGCTTAAAGATGCAAACTGTTTTCACTGTACTTTTTGACCGGGGAAAGTGAGCAGTAGCAGTATGTTTGGGTAACCATACCCTGTTTCCTTTATCTCTCCTAGGCAAATCAGGGAAGGATGTCTTCTTTGGACAAGTGTCTGCTCCTCAGCTCACCTCAGCACTCTACTCATGGGGAAGGACACAGCTTGCTACCTATGGTGAGAGGGCACAGCACAGCCACCATCACCTCCCACACTCAGCCTTCTAGGAATTTCCCAAGTGGCTGCTGCAGGATTAGGAGCCATAATGCTGTCAAACACTACAATATCAAAACCTGAATCAAAGTACGCAGTCTCTCTTAAGAGGAGGATTTTTCTTTTTATTTTTAAATGTCTGGAAAGGCATCTGAGAAACACCATCAGGAAGCAAGGTCAGAACTGGCAGCTCTGCAAGCAAGACAGTAGGTCTTACTTTCACGTTGTACTCTGCCTACTACTTTAGATTACTGATTGCAGAGCAACAAGTTATTCTCTCCCTAATTGGGTCCCAGTCTAAAATAGCCCTGTTATTTTTAGTACAGTACTTAAGTATCTAACCGTGGCCTGTACTGCAAAAGCTGGCATGTGTCCCTGGCCATACCAGAAATTCCAATATTAAACAAGA
The DNA here is from genome assembly GCF_019238085.1 of Lagopus leucura. Classification (NCBI taxonomy): domain Eukaryota; kingdom Metazoa; phylum Chordata; class Aves; order Galliformes; family Phasianidae; genus Lagopus; species Lagopus leucura. Next base: position 24,757,685 of record NW_024962263.1, read on the forward strand.
ACACACATGCCACATATCTAGGCCGATTTTTGTTCTTCTTTGTTGTCTTTAGTGGGAGACTTTAAAGACATTAAATGCTAACAGCAGGCCAAAAATGGCACAGGCATATTTGCTAATGTTGCATTTAAAGCCTCTCTACCAGCTACTGTGTGACAGGGGAATCAACACAGCAAGAAGAGAGCACAGGGCAGGGTGGCAGTGGTGGAGAGTTCTATAGCACCGATTAGTTAAAGAAAAGACAGTCAACTTACAAGATAAGGCTTAGGTAGAAGAGAATGGGAGTATTTCACTCAGCTTTGCTTACTACAAGTCTCACAAGTTCTGTGCCACTAGAGAAGAGAAAGTCTAACTGGAGCCTGTAACTCATCGCTCCCCTGCTCCCTTTCATGCTGCACATACACACTGATAAATTTAAACTACTGTTTAAACACATATACACACACACAGGATTATGTAAGCCATGTCTGACAAACAACACACTACTGCAAAAGAAACAAGAGAAGATCAAAGCAAGACTTTAGCATTTCCAAGTCAGCCTTCCCACCTTCCATCAGAGGAGTGACCACTGTCCTGCAACACACCAATTCCAACATTTGAAAACTAGAACAGGATCAGAAGCATCATCAAGCAGTTCTAATAAGGTCTGTCTGCCTCGCGAGATTACTTCCTCTTACCATGCACTGTCATCGTGAACACGTTTTTGTTAGACTAGGAAGAACAGCTTTCTAAAAGGAATTTATTCTGCCCTTTTATCATACGTTTTGGAGAAAGGAAGTCAACTCCCTGGAACAGCTTTCAAGAGAAGATTCTAACCTGAAAGGAGACTGCCAGCCAACAAAAATTTGTTAGTGTCTATTACTACTAGACCATCTGTTCTCGAAACTGTATGTTCCTTTTCAGAAGGAACAGTTTTGTGAACAGTTTTATCATTGTTCTTTGTTTCCACTCCATAAGCATCCCCTTACCCAACATGTTTCTAGATCTGGTTATGACACATGGCCAAAACTGTAGTTTATCTAGTCATCTGGGAGTATATTGATATAGTTAAGTGCTTTTTAAACAATCATAGTCTCAGACAGCAGAAGAAGCACCACACAAAACCTCACAGAGCTTATGAATTATAACTGAGCTGACTGGAACATCAACTAAATAATGTACTCAAACTCAAATTTGACAAAACTAGCTAACATGAAGATTCAACCTTTAAATGGTTAATGAGCAAACACCAAAAAGGGCTGATTTTGGATGAAGGACTTTGCCTTTGTGTTTTAAGACCATCTTCTACTATTCTCTCTCTTATCTCCAGTTTAATTGGCTTCCAGTTAATCCTCAAGTCCAGTATGTTTAAGTTTTAATACTACCTACATATAACCAAAAACAGTAACAGTTGTTTCTTCCTCCCCACCAGCTACGCACATCATGCATAGTCCCTTCACCTGCATTATAACACAGCACTGAAAAGATTACTGAAATTCTTGCAAACAGTGGAAGTGAAAACAAGATGCAATAACAAGTAATTAAATAAAAAACCTCATTCTATAATTCTACAGCAATAAACTAGTGATCAAGAAAAAGAACAGTTCACTCACTTTGTCAGAAAAAGCTGCAGGAAACAAGATGGCCAAAACAAACAAACAAAAAAAAACCCTAAAAATCTAATACCAATAAAAAGGAAGAATAAGATAAAAATATCACAGATCAGACACCACTAAGGTGAACATATTCTCTCAAATTATCTGGTTTTGATTGATTCATGAACATACTTATCAGTCAGAGCTTCTGTTAAAAATTCAAGCCATTAGTAAACATTTTTCAGAATCCATAGAGGGCTGATGAAGTAACAGAGGCTGGAAAAGAGCAAACAGCAATGTCTTAAAGTGAGAGGGGAAAGGAGTGGAAAGAACCTAAAGAATGATAATTGTGTCTTATTTGCACTTGGATTGTTGTTAAATCTGTTAGCACTGAGAAGAAAATAAGAGATCAGAATAAAAAAACCTGATTGTTTATGGATAACCCAGGTCAAACAAACTCAACTTCCAACTCCAGAAAAACACAGCAGCAGTGAATACAGAATCCTGAAATTAGCAAAACCACGTCAAAAGATTCAACCCACATCCTTACAAAAATTAGGAAAGCTTTGTCCTACAGCAGACAATGAAAACAACCATCTTATGGTAGACTGAAAAGTGATTGGCAACTGAACTTATTTGCTCGCAGTAAAAAAAAAAACAAAAAAAAAAACCTGAAAAGTTTTAAAAAACCTGAAAAGTCTTAAAAAACAAAACAAAAAAAAAAAAAAAAAAAAACACACAACTATGATACACTAAATAACTGCTGCAGAGATCTACCTAAAGATCTCCACTTCTATTCTAACAGAGACGCTTCAGGTAATGAAGGAAAAAATGAACTGTAAGACTTAGGAAAGCTGCTAACTTGGACAAACGTGTCAGCTTGCTGGAAGACTGAACTGAAAGTAAATTTTACAAACTAGAAAAATCTCTGTTATGGAAAAGGCAAAATACCATATAAGAGTGTATAGGGAACATATGTGAGAATCAAGAAGTAGCAGTTCTGTTCTACTCATAGCTGATAAAGCTTCCAGCATGATGCTGTATCCAGTTTTCAGCAAATTTCAAAAAAGATCAATTGGAAAGAACCCAAGCAAAAGCAATAGGAACATCACGGAATTAGAAAAACATGACATCTGGGAGGGAAAGAAAAAAAAGATCTGGAATAAAAAAAAAAACCAGAATGAACTGGAGTTCAGCCAAACAAAGAGAAAGTAAGGGTCACAACAATATCCTTCATATATATAAGCCTGCTGCAAAGAAAGAGGAAAGAGTTCTCCATGCCCACAACCTTCAGAACATGAAACATAAGTTTAAAAATCAACAAAGAAGATTTAGGAAAACATCACTGGGTGGAGTGGCAGGGAGGGTGTGGTGTGAGGGCACTGAAGAAAGAGGAAAGAAAAACACCAAATCAAAATTGCTGAAAGGAAAAAAACAATGAGTCAACAAACAGACTGACTGGAGAGTACATGGAGTCTCCCCATCAATGTTACTAAACTTCTGACAAAAAAAAGTAACTACTTTTTATACCTCAGCTTTTCATTGCCTAGTTGACCTCTCTAAGCACTCCAGATCTAGGACTGGGCCGCAAAGAAATAAAGCTTAAAACCAATGTGTTGCAATGAGAAGGTCAATGAGACACATGCTGGCTGTAACTTCCTGAGCTGAAATAATTTCAGAGAAAGATAACCTGTTACAAACTCTGTTAAAAAAAACCTCTGTTTCTTTTAAAAAAACATCTAACCAATGCACTTGCCTCTTGATACAGGATCCAACTATTTCCCAACACTACAAACCAACCAGAAATTAACAACAAAGAAACACGTGGCCAATGCCCTGCAGAGAACAGCGCACAGAGAACTTTTCTGGAGGACAAAGAAAAGAAGGGCCGCTTTGAGTCCACTGTCCTGAACATTTTTATGTGCTTAGCCATAGCCTACGAGCTGCTGATCAAAATCACAAGGCTTCACTGCCTGTCAGGTTTTTGACAGGTACAAAGAGCGATGAAAGTTCTTCCAAAGGAATGTGGAAGAGACTCATCTACATATGGCTGCTCCAGCACAATTAAGTGAAGTTAATTCTGTAAGATACAACCCTATCACACTGCAGCTTGGAATCAACACTAGGTACCAAGAGTGTCTGAAAGTTATTAAAAGAAGAAGAAATACATCTCAGTCCCTTGAGTATTTTTAGCTCATAAACTAAGCAATGAGATGTACCCACCAGCAGACACCAAACCTCATCTACATTTGTTCTGTGTAAAACCCTGGGGAATATTTACAAGGGTGGGGAAAAAAAAAACAAAAACACCACCACCACCAAACAACTCTCACTAGACACAGATGCAAACATTTTCATCTTACTCAACTCATTTTCTCTCCCAAACTCACCTTCACATACACAGCAGTTTGGCTTCCACCACTTACATCAACTGAAGTAGCCTGGGATGTGCATTTTACAAATCTCACAAATCCTCTGCTCCTGGGTGCAACACTGAGCTTGGATTTTAGCCGTGCAACTGAAAGGTATTTAAAGGAAGCCACAAAGGCTTAAGAGTGGCTTTCACATTGCATCTGCTTTATAACACACAGTGTCAAAAAATATTTATCTGTCATCTTTTTGTGAGTATACCAGAGCAACATGCTGATTCAGGGAGAAATATTTATAAGGCTGTTTCATGCAGTTTTTCTTAAATCTATCAACTAGACCTAACCATTTCTTGATTTAAGAAATAGGAATTTATGTAAATATCACAGCAACATCAAGGAGAATCTGTGAGTTAAGATCAGGTTTCTATGCTTGGGAGGGGCTCACTGTGGATTTACCAGATTAGCAGTGGTGCCCTTCCCTCACTATCAGGAATGACTTTCCACTCCCTGCTTTGCATCTTCACAACTGCAGATACTGGGATGGTTGGAGTAGTAGGCTGACAGTCCACAAAGGCAAATTACCAGTCCTTCCTAAAGAACGACAAAGCTGGAGGGAAAGAAAAACAAATAAAAATAGGCGTAGATGTTTTAAGTCAAGATAGCTGAGCAATCATTACCATTTCATAGCATTTAGAGGTACTATCATTTGCATTCAAGCCAGAAGTATTTTTGCTTAGCCACCTCACTGTGTGATAAACCCTGAGATTCTCAGCTGTCCAAGTTGCCACCAGACCACAACATGGCAAATAAACATCTACTCAAAAAATGACAATTGTGGTTTAGAGTAACACTGAAGTCAGGCCAAATTTTAGATGTGCAATAGCTACCTGTATCCCACGTGGGATGTTTATCACACATTGCGGTATAAATACTCAGTTCTCTCCTGCTTTTTTTCCCCTTCTTCCTAACATTTCCTCCACATTTGAAAAGGCAATCATCACACAAAATTTAATTTCCATAAACTGGGATTTAGAAACCAATACAGAGCAAAGTAGTGATCACGCAGGCAAAACACTGCCCCTAGAAACAGAGGTTCAAGAGGGGCTCCAAAAAGCAGTACTTTCACTCTGAAGAGAGCAGATCTCAGCACTGTCAGAACCACAACTTGGCCACCCCATGGGCTAAGACTGCTCCCCATCCCAGCTCACATCTTCCACACCCTCCTCACCTGAAGGATAGGTCAGAAACTTGCTTTATCATCACACTAGAACTATCTACATAGACCCAGAAAGCAATCTGATTCCTTCTTCTCTCACATTGCTGAGAAATGAGGGCACTGGAAAAGTCAAGCCAATGAACAAGTTCAAAGCTACATCAATATTGCCTTCTTCACATCTTCCTTCATCCGCACTGACACACATGACCAGAGAGGTCGCTTAGAAAAAAGGAAATCAAATCTTCAAAAGCAGACTAGAGTAGCACTTATTTCTTCTTTTACAGCAAGAACAACTGTTAAGGAAAAGAAATATTTTTAGTTGATGCTTATTTGCACTCAAAAATTGGTTTTCCAGGAGTGTCATTTTATGCTACATTGGTACTTGGTGGAATAAGTTACCTGGTTATATCAGTACTTTTAAATGATCCCAGAAAACAGTGGGAAGAATAAACTGAAGCTCTCTCCTCCAAACCCCTCAAACTTCATGTGTAGCTGCAGCAGCAACAAGCTTCCAAGGTATCACAGAACCTGAAGAAACCATGGCCTTATTAAAACCACATCCTTGATACCAACGGACACAGACAAGTCCTGTGCATGCAACATTACTGAAAGGCTTCCATATGAGATCCCAACAGTATCAATGATGCATTCCATGAGAGAAGGATGCAGATTGTTTAAAGGAATTATGAAGGAGACAGGCCCACTTCCTGCTAAAGAGCATAATACTGGTGGAATGCATACTCTACTTACTAATACATTTCAATTGAAGACATGACAATGATACACTAATCCTTACTTGCAGAAGGATGCTTAACACCTATGAGAAGCAAATATATTCTTCCTTTCACTTTTCCCTGTGTTCTCACTTCCCACACATTGTGAACTGCCAGCTTTATCTAGACACCAGTTGCAAGACCTGTAACAAACTTCACCGCACCACAAAACTACTTTAATATTCATTAAAGATCCCCTATGAGCAAGTCTCCAACACCCATAAGGTATTCCAGAAGCTGTGTGCAGATGTTTTCTGCATATAGAACCTGTACTCTCTGTGATACAACCTTGGTTTGACCTAGTGTCAGCATAGCACACTAACACAGTGCAAAGCACAAGGGCTGAACTCATCTTACCCGAATATCATTTATTTTAAAGCATACCTCTAGCCTTTTCTAGACAGCTTGAACTTGCCCTGATTCAGTGAAAAATACCAGTGATTAGTTCCATTTCACCTTTAGGAGAGCCTGCTGAGGAAAGATTACTAATCTTTCAGGCATTTATTCTTAGAAGTCCTCTTAGGTACTTCCTCCACAACACTGTTGCTTACCACCAACCCCAGCTTGCAGCAGTTAGTCATCACTGGGGACTTCCACCAGCTCTCCTGACGCAGATATACATATACTCCTCCCAACCCTGGACCTCAAGAGAGAAAGGGAGTATTTGGATAGCAGGAAGGAAGACAGCACAGCCATAAGGCTGCTCAATGCAAGGCTGGAGGTATTGCTGAAGAGCTGCACGGAGATGGCCCTGGTTGAAGAATAGAAGGGGGACCAGAAGGAACCATTTGGGAACTTCTGTTCTGTACCTTCAGCAAACTAGGATCTATAAGAGTTTGAAAGCTCCTTAGTCAAAGTATACATTTCTTTGTGTACACACAATTAAGACTCAGAACTAGAGGATGCCTGCATACTTGTAAGAAGAAGTGAAGAACAGCTACTGGATGAAAGCACTGCTGCCCACATAGCACAGTGATTTAGGGCTCAAATACAGGTTTAGGCAAAAATTCACTCTGACCACACAGCTTTAACGTAGATTTGTATTCAAACACTGACTTTAGACAAGCCACAGTCAAAAGAAAAAAGTCCCCATGGATGCTTCTGTCTGGTTAAGTCCTCCCTGAATCACTGCCAAAGCCATTATAGATGGCTGAAGTCAAGCAGACAAGTCTGCTAGATCTCTGCTGAGAAGACGAAGAAGCCTGGCTGAACTACACAACCATGTTAGCATGCCCATAACATTACTTCTGTCGTTCATTACTTCCTTCATTCCAACAGCCCTAAATCCAAATACTACTATAAACGGGGACTGAAGCATTTACAGCAAATGTTGCTTATAAATTTGACCTTTATTCAGTAGCTGCTAAGCTATGGTACAGAGCACTCAAAAGATGGAACAGTAAGACTATTTAATATATATTTTTTCCAAATGACTTTTCAAAAAAGACAGAACATTATTTTAGACCAAGGCAGACCCCTGTAAAGAAGGCCCAGGATAGATCTCTTCCTCAGAGCATTTGAAAGTTCACATGCTACAGAGTTGGTATCTAGCCAGAAAGTCTGAGCTAGTCATGTAGCTCATTTTTAGCATTAGAATTACAGAAAAAATGCTAATGGTGAATGTTTCTGAAGAGAAACAGCATTCACTACTGTGTAATCAAGAACCTAAGAACTCAAGAAACCAAATTTCAGCTCTTCACAAGTCCTGGCCAGTAAAACAAGTAAAGCCATGATCTGTCGTGCAACCCCAAAAATGATTCCACATTTCCAAGGTAACCAAAGACAATTCTTCATTTTTACCACAGGCAAGGATAGTAACTGAAATTACTAAGCAGCATCTTATTTTGCTGTTTCTTTGCTTCCCCACCTCCCACCTCAGGTTAAAGAATATAAGGTTTAGCAAGGCTGAGAAATTTGCAGCTCTATCAAATGCAGCCCCTCAAGATTCACAGGAGTTTGAGTGAGACCTGCTCAACAGAAACCAGTATCATTTCCCAGTAGACACAACAGCAGTCATCCCTAATGCCTTTTATTTTTTTTTTCCCTGCTGTAGAGATCACTTTTCAGAGCTGAGCAGAAATCTTGGGCCTGTGAGACTCAAAAAAAAAAAAAAAAAAAGTTAAGATGTTCCAGGAATAAACATTTTGACCCATGACTGGCCTGAAACAAGCGTGTTTTATCATAACGGGCAAGTGAATCCAATCTCCGTTTTCCCCCGTAGCACTGAGGTAAGTATGAACATCTATTACACTCAGTATTTCTTGTTACATGAATAATGATGGATTTATTACCAGTTACTTCCTTGGTGTTTCTGGCTTATGGCGATCGTATCATAAGATACAGCTACACACTACTTGCATAATCACCTGAAACTGCAGATGTACTATTTGTGTTCTTCAAATGCTATAGAAACATTTGTGCTACGGCTGAGTTGCTCAATCAAAAAATCCCCACCTCACACTGACACATTCTGCATTCATTTTAAGAAAACAACCAAATGACGTGCATCTAAAAAAGACTGAAATTGAGACACCATCACTCAGGTTCACATTTCAGGGTAGTATGCAGATCAGATACATAAGACAAACTCAAGTTCATCTCTCCAAATCCATACACACACTGCAAAAACTAAATACATAAATAAAAATTCCCTTCCACAGCTAACCCTTGCAAATTCAGCCAGCCACTGGAAATGCTACGCAAAGCCAGATCTAACCAGCAGCTTGTTTGCCTGCACAGCTCTGTAACATGTTTGGAAATTTGTAGGAATAAAAACTTACACTGGGGCTTCATGAAAAAAAAATAAATAAATAAAAATAAAAAAATAAAATCCAGCAGGCTTCCCTGGCTGAGCTGGCCCAGCAGTTTGCTATCACTGAAAGAAAACAAGATCCAATCTTCTTTTTGCCGTATCTTCCCTATCCTTTTCCTGCAAGGGCATGTCTCTTTGGCTGTCCCACTGCATGCTTCCCAGAGATGATCCCATTCTCTAATCCAGAAAGAAACCAATTCATGAGAAAACAAGCATGCAGAGCAGCTCTATGCCTTGTTACAGCCAGCACTGAGCACATATAGCAAATGAGCAAGATGGCATAAGATAAGAGACATTCTGGGAAAACGACATCATCTTTCAGCAGCAGTGAGCTCCTTGCATTGCTCACACCTTTTGCCTCTTTTTCACAAAAGCTTATTCAATCTTTTCACATCTGCAGACTTTTCATAACAGAATTCAGTATTTCAGCATTAGAAAAAAAAAAAAAGTGACTTGTGTCACTTCTGGCTATATGCTACCTGACTCCTTGACAATGTACTGAGAGCTGCCAAATTGACCTGATGAGTTACTCCCATGATCTACGAAAGTACCACCTTGGCTTGCCTGAATTTCAAATGACGTGGGGAGGAAATCTTGTAAGGAAGAGTTGGACTACTATACATTAAGAGGACAAGAAGTACTCAGAAAAGAGTACCAGCAAACTTAAAGTAGGAAGGATCATTGCAGCACAGAACCCTTCCTTCAATCTGTTTTCTCAGTGTCACCCACAAAACCTTTTTCTACTGCTGAGAAGAGTTGGACCACACAAATCACATGCTTACTAAAACTGGCTAAGACTAGCAAACCATCTTGTCATTCTCTACCTACGACAGTATCAGTAGGACTGTTTTCCAAAGAAGAGGTGAGGAGAAGGTTACCTGACTGTAATTCAACCAAGTGTTATCATACACCTGCCATTCACAGCATCAGCTGGGGATCCTTTGATTCTCCATGTGTTAACAGCCTAATCCTCCTCACTAGCAAGAAACTCCAGAGAGATTTTTCCTGACCTTTTCAGCGTCAGCACTGGAACAGCAAATGCATATGAAATAAAAAAAACAAGCCCTAGCACACACTGAAGATAGCATTTGCACTCCTACAGCTCATCTCATAGCCTCCTTGTTCGATTCTCCCAAAGTCTTTTTGAAAATAAAACCAATGCCTCCTCCAAAGCCTTTTAGATGTTAAATGTCACGGCTGCGGGTAATGCTACAATATTCTACCAGTCAAGAATTTCAAAAGCCATCAGCTTATGGAAATCAAATATAATCTGTGACATTATATTTTGATCAGTCTTAGAGCATAGTAATGAGCTATTTTGATCTCTTTCTCCTTGCAGAGCCTTCACTAAGAGTTATCACTTAAAAACAAGAAATGAAGCTACAGTTCTAGCAGCAAGGAAAAAAAAAAAAAAAAAAAAGACAAAAGCCAACTTTTCCACCTCAACTTTTTGGAGTTCAGAATCCACAAGACAAAACACTTTATCACAATGGAAAAAAAAAAAACAAAACCACAGACTTCAAGTTGATGAGCTCTTTCATAGATTGTTAAAAATACATAAATATGTGCCTAAAGCATAGATCCTGGTAGTGAATCTGCCTCTAGGGTAAAATTTAATGGCAAGCAGTAGTCTGTCCTCAAAATTACACTGCACAGATGCTTTTCTCTTGAAAACTGTTTACTACACTCCTTGCGGTGACCAAGCACAGTAACTTGAACGTAACAGTTGAAATGAGGCAAGAAAAAATAAAGCAATCTGACCCACCAAGAAAGCGTTTGCTGGCACTTGAGCCATTGCTCTGTGAAATATCAAGGCTTGAATTCTGACATAATCCCCTGACATCTTGGGTGATGTCAGCACAAGCAGCTATTAGAATGAAGAATGATCACCCACAAGACATTAATTCGGGAAGAATCAATGGCCTTGTAATATATATTCCTTCCTTAACATTCTCCTAAATGGACTTTAATACATTTAAGCCAGAAGGGGAAGCAAGACTATAAGAAAGACTTTGGCACGAGACTAAAATATCACAAGCTTCTGAATTTTCAGCTTTCCAGGCTCCCTGAAGTTTGTGCTTTAATAGAATAAGATTTACTTACTACTTTTCAAGGACATTCAGAGCTTTTAACAGCATGCTAAGGAAGGTGAGAAGTCCTTCTCACTTTCTCCTTCCCAAATCCCATTTAAGAGGAAACCTTCTCTGCCTCATAGTTTGGCGTAGATGAACTCAGGAAAGAAGTTAGAAAGAAAGGACCTGTTATCACCTATCTCCCCCCACTCCCCCAAGAAAAATCACACTCATTTTGGCTCTTGAAAGCTTTTCCCTTAGTTCCTTCTAATATATAATATTGTCCTATTATCTTCAGTTAGAATCAAGATCTGGGGAAGTTCACTCTAGAAAGGGATCCAAATCCCTGTTGCCAGTTAGTTCTGAAACCTGAAGCACTCTACAAATATGTGAAGCACATACAGTTATATAGCACAGCGGCAATTCCCTGATCAAGAATATGTTTAAGTGTTGAATATATTAAGCATAACAGAAATATCCACAGTGAATCAGACTCAGGTAACATGACAAGGATTCCCTTCCCCATTGTTTCAGAACTTACAGTAGCATCTGAAGATGACTTAGAATGAAGCTAATCAAAGGAAAAAAAGAGCTTCTGAAAACTCTGTGATACAGACCAAGATGAACTGTAACAAAGCTGCAGCCTCATTATCAAGTCATCAGAAACACACAATTTAGATCCCAGGCATTAAAAGAAGTCTCCAAGCATTCATCAAGTCTTCATTCCCACCATGACAATTCTACAAACTTAAGAGATTCTTCCTGTCTATTGATTTTCTCACCAGGGATACATAACAGAAGAACAATACTGTGTCATGAACTACTATCCACCCTTATTTATCTGCAGCCTTCAGCATCCACAGGCTCTGCTTCATAGCAACCACTTGTTTTCTCCCATTTATCTGTTGACATAAACTCTGCAGCAGTTAAGTCTGAAGGAAGCGTAAGAACTACACTCTGAACTAATGCAGAAACCCCTACTGCCACTCAGCAGAAGAGCTCCCTCCCACTCCACTGTAAGTTTATTCAAACTGGATGGTATGGCATTTCCTCTACGGTCTGCCTGCCAGGAAAGTCATTTCCTATTTTCGTCCCGTTGAGACCTAATAGAAGCTGGCATTGGTCAAGGCTAGGAAGAATCAGAGGCCGGTTTGCTAGTGGTTTAACTAAACATGTGCTTATAATTACTCCAATCATCACGACCTGCATGCGTACAACTGCCTTTTTGAAATTTGCCCACGTTCAAAGCTGAAGCCAACTCACTAAGAAATTGATTATTTGAAATATCAGCACTATTTCAGCAACCGTACAATAGTTAATAACCTAATCATTAACATAACTGTTGGGCATTAAGATCAACATATCTGCTCTGTTTACTGCTGTTGGCCTACAGACAACAGCTTAGCAGCAGGAGGGTTAGATAATGGGAAAAGCTCTCACAGTCTTCTACTGGAGCCCAGCAAAAGAACACAACAGAAATAGGACAATGCTTTTCTTTCTTACATACTCTAGAATACTGGTCCATAAGAACAGAACAGACAGTCAAAATGTTCCCTGTAAACTTGTTTTAGGCACTCATCACCTCTGTATTCAAAGACCTCAACTATCAATGCAGTTCCAACACACTGAGGATATAATGACTTGCCAAAAGTGATTTAAAGATTCCAAAAGGCTTTGGGAAGGAAGAAGTCTCTCACACTAATTTACATTATTACTCTAAATGGAGGTTTTTATTTTGTATTTGACTTGCTGCTTTCCAAGTGTTGAGTGTTGAAGGAAGTGATGCTTCCCTACTCAGCTCTGGTAAAGCCACATCTAAAGTACTGGGGAAACCAGACCTGTATGCAGCACAAGAGAGACAAAGGACACATCAAACATTCTTCATGTGAATGAAGGCAGAAAAGTCCTGGGTCTATTCAGCCTGGAGAAGAGAAGGCTCAGGGTGGGTCTTACCAAAGCACATAAATACCTCACAGAGGGACTAAAGAGAAAGCTACACTCTTCTCAGCAGAAGCTACTGACAGGACAAGAGGGAAAACAATTTCATGTAAGCTGTTTCCACCTCAACACAAGAAAACACTTCTTTAAAGTGAGGATAATCAAACACTGGAACAGGCTGCCCACAGAACAAAAAGGAAAGTCTCCGTGTGCAGAGCTATTAAAAATCTAACTGAACACAGTTCCAGGCAACCTGCTTCTACTGGGTCCTGCTTGAGCATGAGGGTCAGACTAAATCACATCAAAAGCTCCTCTTTAGCCTCAACAATTCTGGAAAATTAGTTATATTAGTTATGATAGCAGGGCTGGGGGGGAAAGGGCTAGAAAAATCCTTCATATTATTTTAAGTTTGAGAAAGTTCCCCTTCCAGCAGAGAAAATAAGAAACTTGCATCTCACCATGGACACTGATATGAACATACGAACACTGCTATGCAAATATCAAGTTACTTTAAAAGTTCTCTTGGCTTACAGCAGAGTATTAGCATTGAGTTTTGAAAAAAACACATGCGATTCATCTTACCTCTTCTCCACAGTTCATCTTTCCACTCTGAGTCCTTTACTTGCAAAAACCTCAAGAATCCACACAGCCCCCCTTTTCTCCTAATAGAGAGTGACTCACACTGTAGTAAGAATGTCTTCCAACAAGTTCTCAGGTTCACTGATGTCACTGGCTCTTCATCAGTTGAAGCCACAGAGTAGTAGAAAGGATTGGGTAGGAATGGATCTTTAAAGATCAGCTAGTCCAAGACCCTTACCACGAGCAAAGACATTCCAATAGATCAGGATGCTCAAAGCCCCACCCAAAGATCTGATCTTAGGTACTTGCAGTGATGAGGCATCTATGACATTTTCAGGCACTGTCCCATCACCCTCACAGATAGGGAGGGAGTGTCTCATAAGCTTCCTTAAAGTACTGAAAGGCTATGGTAAGATCCGTGAAACTCTGATGGCAAGTTGTGTCAGCAGTGTGCCTTGGCAGCCTAAAGGGCCAACCATACCCTGGGGTGCAGCAAGCCCAGCACAGCCCCTGGGCAAGGGGAGGGGCTGTCCCCTCTGCTCTGTGCTGTGTGGCCTCATCTCCAGCACTGCATAAAGGTTTGGGTGCTACAATATAAGAAAGAAATAGAACTATTAGAGAGTATCCAATGAAGGGTTACAAAGTTGGTGGGCGATCTAGAGCATAAGACATACGAGGAGCAGCTGAGAGCCCTGGATTTGCTCAGCCCACAGCAGAGGAACTGAGGGGAGGCCTCACAGCAGCCTACAGCTCCACATAGGGAGCAGAGGGGCAGCTCAGCAACAGAGCCCAAGGGAATGGCATGGAACCGTGCCAGGGGAAGGCTGGATGTCAGAAACAAGTTCTTCACCAGAGGTGGTCAGGCACTGCAACAAGCCTTTTACAGAGATCAGGAAAAAGAACAGTTCACACCAACACTACTCTAAATTCAGGTTTGGATTTGTAATTCCCATCCTTACAGCTGTGTATATTTGGGCTCTGTGAACTGACCCACCCAAGGAAAGCAAAAAGGGGAATGAGTTCATAGGCAGCACATACATCATAACTCCAAAAGCTGCTACAAACTACAATCACCACCACTTCCAAATGAATGTACTTCTGTGAAAAATGTAGCACCTGCCTCTAACATCAAATATCCACTGGCAAGACAGTGCCCAAGGGGAAAAAAAACAAGTGTGACAGAAAAAGTCTTTGTAAGTATATGCAACCAGACCTTAAAGTCAGGCTGTTCTGGTTACTTCCACCACTGAAGAGTTTAAGTCTGCTTGTAGACAGGATGCATTGCACTGATCAACAATTTCCTTTTATACTGTACTCACAGTGGATTCTGGCTCCTTTGAATAGTTCTCCCCATATCCACAACACAAGAGAGAAGTCATACTGGGCTAGTAGGAAAGCCGTTGTCCAAGAAGATCATCCAATTCAACAGATGGCATGAGAATTGGAAAGACTTGGCAAAGGACAAGTTCAGAAGTGTACAGTTCAGCAAGTATAAAGAAAGCTAGTAATGTGACATCTGTTTACTTGACAATTATTACTTGTTACAATAGCCACTGGTTTGGGAGAACAATGATGGCAAACGACTACTTCGCCATAGCCTAGTTTAGGCTGTAAAGAGCTCCCCTGACCAGCAGGTATAAGCAGGATAAGTAAAGTTCAATGCTCATACAAGGACTGCTTGTCAACCTCATAGTTCCTAAAGAGATCTCAGTTTCACCTTTCAGTTAAAAGATCTCCATTCCTAGATTTCCTTAGGTAAAGAGTGGCAACTGCAGTATCTTGGACGTGTCCAGGAGCAGATCTCAGTTCCAAGAAAAACAATCCTTACTTCTTAGCCTGCTTTCCTACAGAAGGAGGCTTATGCAATCACCCTGTAAACAAGCCATTTGGCAAATTTCATGCAAGCTTGATAGAAGCAGAGGTCTCAGGAGTTACCTTTCCCATTTGAGAAAAGAGCAGGCTTGGTTGATCTATGCAACGAACATGGCCCTTGGACCCTGCACAAGTACATTCAATATATAAGAACCCTTAACAAACACTGCTGACAATAACAGTTTTGTCAGAGCTCATGATGTATTTGACTAAGGAAAAGAATCACGAGACAAACCCAAAGACAAGTGGGCTTCCTCAGTCCTAGCTCTCACAAAATTTTAGGTTTAAAATGAAGAAAAGCACTTCTGTTGCCCACTAACAAAGTTCACAGAGATTTAGAATAAGAAGATCCAGGAACACAGCAAAACTATCATCCCCAATAGTTTTTGCTCGAAATCAACCCCAAACAAATCTTAGGCTTCTACGGTATACCATGCAGAAATTAACAAGGTTTTTTCCCCACATTATTTGCTGTAACCACTGAAATTTGAACCTGACCAAATACTTCAGTGCATCCTAAAAACACACCTCCCTGGTTATCAAAGAGGCACCCATCCATCTCCCACCTCCCAAGTTTCCAACACTATTCTGCCTCTGCAAAAAAAAATCCTTGAGTGTATTTCCCCCACACTCCACCTCCCACAAGAGAGCTCTTTGGTATAAGAAAGAATTCTGCCTACAAACCTGTCCTCATTTCACACATCACTGTAAACCTTTATGCCCATGGCACAGATGGGGATACAACAGCAGGGAGAAAAAAAATGTGACAGCTCTGTCCCATTCCATGCCACACTGTGCAGGATTCCACTCAATTCCATAGCTGTCTGTGTAGGGGTAAGCTGCCCATTCCTTGCTATCTAGAGAGACATCTGATAGTTCAATACTGTCAGAAAACAAGCTCCCAGTACAATACTCTCCTGCTGCTGGCAGAAATGGCACATGACCCAGCTATGCCTTTCCTCTGCCAGCTGGGAACTCCCCACGTCAAAAGAATCCCTTTGCCAAAGAGATCCAGATACTTTTAGCCCATTTATACCCAGAGTGCTGCTGAGAACACAACCAAAGATCTCTAAAACCTTTGTGACAGTTCCTGCTAGAGTCAGAGCCAATTAGGTACTTGCAAGATAGAGAGTTACAAGTGTTTGTTTTATTCACAAAGCACATGGTACAGTCTTAAGCAGAACTTCGGAACAGATTTGCATTTAGGCAGCACTTTTGGACTATACAATAAAAACATATAGAAGTACACTACTGAAATCCAGGTGCGGCCAAATCTAAGGATAAAAGCCAACTCACACAGCAGTAAGGGAGGGGA
This sequence comes from Lagopus leucura, assembly GCF_019238085.1. Taxonomy (NCBI): domain Eukaryota; kingdom Metazoa; phylum Chordata; class Aves; order Galliformes; family Phasianidae; genus Lagopus; species Lagopus leucura. The sequence goes on from NW_024962263.1 coordinate 24,774,202, forward strand.
TATTTTGATTAACAAAACCAAGGAAAGACATGAAGTACCACAAGATCTTTAACAGGTAGCCAGGGCAAACAAGACCTACTTTAAGAACAAATAAAGTCCAAGCAAAGAAAATAAATCAGAGTATAACATGGTAAAACGACCACTGTATGAGGTACCAGGGTCCACCGCTCTGTCCATTTACCACTTGGAACAAGGCTACCAAACACCACTCTCCAGGCTTTATTGTTTGCTTTGCTCTGCATAGAATTTTAAAGCGTTCTGGTTCAGAGAAAGCAAGCTCTCAGTATCAGCACGTAACCATGCAAAGCCAGCCAGAGGAGCACAGCTCTTGCTCGGCTCTGCTCTCATGCCTTGCCGTTAGGTGAGCTCTTTGGAGAGAGCAGCATACCGCCAGCCCAACTCCCTCCCAGTGCCTGGATGGCCAGGAAGCACAGCCAGAGCCATCACATCAAGTTTCCAGCCCATTTTCCTTTTCCACGCAGGTTTTCTAATCTCCATATGTTTTTTGTTTGTTTGTTTGTTTTTAAACCTGCCCTCATAACTCACTCCTTTTAATCCCAGGATTAGCCTCGCTGCCCTTCTCCATACCTTTTCTGGTGCTCTAAGTACAATGAGCCTCCGGATGCAGGAATAGATCGAGCTGGAGTATTAGGGCATCACTGCTGTGCACCCCACCACGTCTTTGTTAAAGCGAGGAACTGCTCAGCATCTTTACGGGGCATCATTCTCCATCCCAAAGTAGTGGCTCCCCACATCCCGCCACCTCAGTGCTGGTTGTTCTCCCCCTGCCCTCCTTTTATTCACTCTTTCCTTTCCTACGGAAAAGTAAGCTACGTTCTTGGGGCTGTTTGAGAAAACCCAAGCAGTGCCACTCTGACACTGCAGCAGCACGTATTCCCTCTTCGACACATAGGAACGTGGTGGCAGACCACCACTTCAGATGGAGCAGGGCTGCTGAATCAGCACTTTCCGTCCTGCTGGCAGTACGGAGTTATGCGAGGCTTCAAAGGAGAGCAGGGAAAAAGGGGGGCGGGGGCGCTGGCACTTCAGCAGCACAAGTGGGCAGGAGGATTCTGCACGAGTTCGCCTGCCAAACCCATTAACTGCAAACTGTGCTTACAGAGATGCCACAGCGGCGTTCCCGCAGTTACACGAGGGGAGAGCCGCGTGCTCGGAAGGCTCCAACGGCCCCCCCAGCCGCCGGGCGCCAGCAGCAGGCAGCGCGGCCACGAGTTACCGGGACAGGTCCGCAGCACTCTCCCACGCCGAGGCCGGCTCGGGCCGCTGCCCGCGGGCACGGGGTTCGGGCGAGGGGCGCAGGCGGCCCCAGGAAAAGGAAGTCTGCTCCCCTCCTCCTTCTCCTCCTCCTCCTTCTCCTCCTTCCCCGGCCTCTGCCGCCGAGGAGCCGGCAAAGCCACCCCGCGGCCCCGGCGCCACCCCCGGCTCCCCCCGGCCCTTACCTGCAGGGCTGCCGGCCAGCACCCGCCCGCCCGCGGCCCGCCGAGTTCCGGGGCTCGGAGGAAGGGGTCGCGCGCGGCCGCGGTGGGGATGGAGGGTGGTCTTCGGGGCGGCGGGGCTC
>NW_024962263.1:24776115-25023944 GCF_019238085.1 Lagopus leucura
CGCCCGCCCCCGCCGCACGCAGCCGCAGCCCCGGTCCGCGTCCCGCCGCCGCCGTGCCGTCGCCGAGGGCAGGGGTCGGGCGCTCGCCCCGCCGCAGCCCCCTTCGGCGCGGGGTGTCGGGGCCGGATGGCCTCGAACAAAAGCACGCGCACAGGTAGAGCGGGAGCGTGCTTTGCGGGAGCCGAAGGGACGCCCCTGGGTATCTGCGAGTGCGGAACTGTTCGAAGACTCTTTCTTGAACCTCGCTCTGCGCGCCCTGTGCTTGCTTTCCCCCTCCAGCCTGTCCGGGCGGTTCGGGGATGGGCTGCCGGAGCGCTTCTCCGTGCCGCGCAGCGCCGCGACCGTCTCGTTGCCAGCCGCGCTGCGAGCTGCTGCTGCCGGATGCGCTCGGTGCTCGCTCCCTGCGTGTCACCTCCGAGCCCCGCCGGAGCTCCGAGCGATCCCGGACCGAGAGAGAGAAAGCTCCTATGAGAGCAAAGCTGAGCGCTTCCCTCAGAGCATCACTAACCTCAGCGCAACCCGAGGTGTTTCCTGAGCAGTGTATTGCCTCCTACAGAGTGGCCAGCGCTATGGAAGGAACCGAGGGGAAGCAGGAGAAACCTCCGTGCACTTACCCGAAGCCACACAGTTGCATCCCGGTGGCACTGTGTTTGAAAATGTAACGTGATACATCACCTCCCTTGCTCTCGTTCTGCCTTCCTCCTTAGCTGTACCTCACTGTACTTAAAGAGAATGGTTTTGCTATCAGCCCTCTCCCCCCATCTCCACGTTTTCAGCTCTTCCTATTGCTTGCTCTCTTGCTGACAGCTCCATACCTTTCCATTTCCTCACACACATCACACCAGTCAATCTCTGGCCATTCCTGGCACTGCTCTCTGCCTCTGGCCACCTCCCAGATGTCCACACAGTGTTGGCATCCATTCCGTCCTGTACCACTGCCATTTCCTGGCCCCAGGTCACCTCTGTCATCCCACTGCCATCTTGGCCTGCCCTGACTTTTCACCAGACATTGCTCATGCTCTGGAGATGGAGTCACCTCCAACCTGACAGGTACCAGGACCTGCATACCTGGCATCACGGTCATACATGCCCACACTATATTTAATCACATACAAAGTATAAGCAGTACCTGTTGGACTTGGCCAGGGTTTTTGCCATGGGCTTCCCCATCACCCATGTGTGCTTCTCTCCTACAATGGGCAAGGCCAAAGATTTCAGTGCTTGCCTGTGTTGCACACTGTTTAACGCTCTTTGCCCTGGCACATCCTTTAGCCACATAACGATACTGATATGCTTTGTTGTCATCTGTATTTCCACCCCAGAGGATCACCCTTCAGCTTGGCAATATGGAGAATCCTCCAAAAAAGGTGCGTGGAAAGACATCAGTCAAACAGCCAGTCAACCATTCAGGCGCCTCAATGCTGCACTCAGGAGTTCCTGTCCTTCAAAATATACCTCTTCTTTCCCAACATTCTGATACCTCAGCGGCCTGACAAGCACTTCATATATGAAGCCTTAACACCATAGCCTGCTGTTACGCATGCACACACTACATCCAGTGCTGGAGCAAGACCAGAAGGGTAGAGCTCAGGTGTTTTGGAACCATCCCACAGGCAGCCCCTGGCAGCCTTCCAGCATGCTCTTCTTTAAGCGTGCCTCTGGAGAAGACTGCTGATCCATCATTAATCGTATTGAGTAAGTACCTAAAATTAACTTTTAAATTATTAATGCATGAGAGCATATCCGTTTGCCATGCACATTATTTTAAAGGATTACAGTGTGTACACTGAGTGCCATTAGCGTTACGTTCTGAAGACAGCAAATTGACTTGTATGGAAATCTGAAGAGTTGATGGATTCCTCCACCAATGCTTTTGACAATGATAAAACGTTATGTTCAATTGAGTTATTATTAAGCACGTGTCTGTATTTTAATTTCTTTCTGATACACACAAACCAAGAGACTGCAAAGCCGTCATCATACAAAATTTTTCATTTTGTGGTGGGTTAAAAATACAGAGATACGTGAGCATTGAAAATGTTCCTCTGACAAACAACAACACTAGGAAAGATATGTTTAGTTTCCTAGACTACAGCTGTGTCATTCAAGACAAAACTGTGCTGCCATAAAATTGTTTATCAAAAATAGCGCCGTTAAACCTGTTAAATGTCGAAGTCGCAATACATCCTTTCCCTGGCCACAAAGGACATACCCATGACAGTTGTCTTTTTTCACTTAACTAAAAATTTTTTGAAAAATCCTACAGCATGCCATACTGTGAAAATAAGGACCTGAAAAACCAACATTTTCTCTAAAAATCATGATTTTCTGCAAGAAATAATGATGTCAATAATGTTCTGTGACTGTGCAAACATTATTTCTACTCCAGGGCAGTCAAAAAAGTAAGCAGAAATGTTAATGCAGATGCCGTGGTGCCTTCTGGGCTTCTGTGCATGGGAACTTTTGTAGAATCATAGAATACCCTGCGTTGGAAGAGACCCATAAGGGTCACTGAGTCCAACTCCTGCCTCCCCATAGCACCATCCAAAAATCAGACCATATGACTGAAAGCATTTCCAGATGCTTCTTAAACGCCAGCAGCTTGCTGCCATAGCCATTGCCTTGGGGAGCCTGATCCAGCAGCTGATTAGCTTCTGGTGAAGAACCGTTTCCTAACGCCCAACCTGACCCTCTCCTGTTTCAGCTTTATGACGTTCCCTCAAGTTCTACCACTGGTCACCAGAGCGAGGAGATCAGTGCCAGGTTAGTCCCATCTTCCTGCCTTTTCCTGTGCAGTAGTTAAGGTGGTGGGCAGAGACGTCTAGCTGTGCAGGCTATATGAAAGATGCAACATTCTGGAGACCCCTTACCCCACTCCGGAAGCGAGGGCAGAAGGGGATGGGGCTGAAGGCTCCCGGAGGCTGAAGAAGGCCTGGGTGCCACGTGGCTGCTTGGACAGGCTGAGCTCAATGTGTTCTACTACTTGTTACTCTTGAAACATCAGGAAAGAATGGGAAAGGTCCTCTTTGCCATTTTTACTTGTTGTAAAACTTACATTAAGTTTCTCATATGTTAAGGCTTTGGAAACACATCCAAAACACAAGCCAAATACTGGCTTACTCTATCTACACATATTTAGGACCCAAGACCTAATGATAAATGCAGTTAAAGTTCAAGTACAGTGGACTTAGTTTGCTTTGTGCTGAGACTTAAACTCTGCAGGGTGACTTTTCTTCCTGGAACTTATCCAAAGGACACTAAGCTTTGCAATTCAGCTAGCTCCACTAGAGAAAGAGGTCATTTTAACTTATTAAATTGAATGACTAAAATTCTCTAACAGATACAATGTTTTCTTTAGAAATAGCCTCAGATTTCATGCATAATCTGAGAATGAGCATAATTCTCTTTTCCATCACGTTGATGTAGGAAATGAAAATCCAATAGTGTAAGATCTGAAGAAGAGAGATCAGAATCTGGCCACCGCTTTCATTCTCAAAGGCACTTTCATGAAAGCGTTATATGAAAGTCAGCACTGAGCATCATCTTTAACTAGTATCAATGCATTCATAAAAGCCTTCAGCAATCAAAAGAAGGGTCAACGTGGTCATTATTACCTGGTAGGTATGTAAGCAAAAATGCTGACCATCCTTTCAAATGGTAATATGTTTCTTTTGTCAAAGAGGAGGATTTTCACCTTAAATAGACAGGAGATCTTCTAACACATCAGAATTTTCAACAAGGTTAAATCTGGAACAAAACCAACTTAAAATTAATATGTCTGTTGCTTTTACTACAGATGAAGCAAATGCTTCAAATATTTTTAAAAGCCCTCCAGAAAAAAAAAAAATAAAAGCCTCTTTAATGTTAAGATATGGAAAAAACACGTTCTCCTTCCTTTCTGTCTACATCTTTCATTCTCATTGTACTTGTGTTACTGCTGCATGCAGGACATTGAAAGCTGAAAGGGGAAAGGAAAATGCTCAGAAAGAAAGCTCCTAAACACGTTTATATAAACATTCACTAAGTATAGCTGTATGAGCTAAGGATGGTACTTAAGTGCTCAACTTAAGATGGTACTTCAGTGCTCAACAGAAAAAGTGACATTTTTCAAAACTTCACATTTATTCCGTTCTCTTTTCACTTGGCCCAGCAACATACTCTACCTAGTATGTTAATTTCAGAAGCTTAGATAATTTGTTTCCTGCCCAGTTATCAGCAGTATTTCTTAACACTAGTTGAGAATAGAAAAGGCTTTTCCTGTAGGACTTTTTTTTTTTTTTTTTTTTTTTTTTTTAAATTAACAACAGGAAAATAAGAGCTACGGCAGAAACATAACTGAATAAACTCACCACGTTCATAGGCTGCATTATGGAGATCTACTTTTTGCTGCTAGGTGGGTTATATCTCTATTTACGGCTTTTTCAAAAGGCTGAATAGTCAGGGACATTTGGTAATTTGAGATGGAGTTGTGAGCTCCAGTGAAAGATATGTGCTCTTTCTTGGCTGTACAAAATAGAGCAGTTACACAAGGTGGTAGAAAGGAGAAGGGAATTCTAAGAGAGATAGATAATCCAGACAGAAGCTGTATTAAAAAAAACCAATGCATTTAGCCCGACATTCTACAAAAACACATCTGTTCCCAGTGCTAGCTGACAATTAACACACTGCCTAATTCAATGTTAATGACTATATATTACTGTATTCTCTCGGTTCTGATCTAGAAAGCTGAGTACGTTTGGACATCAAAGATGTTAAGTGAAATGACATGTTAGAAGTATTTCTCCTTTTCCAAATCGAAGTCAGCTGCTTTCCAGATGCATAATTTTTCAACCAGGATGCCAGATAACACTAAATGGGAAGAAAAATTCAAAATTATACTGTGAAAGGAGGAGATTCAGTTCAAGCTATACTATATATTCTCATTTTTGACAGGAGAAATTGGGATTAATTCAAAACATGCCATGCTCATTCACAGTTTTGCCACCGAGGAGGAGAGAACACAACGAGTGCTGTGACTCAGAATGAAATCCAGCCACACTGAAGTCAGTGGCACAGCTCTCAGTGAGCTTAGCACGACCATGATTTCATCTCAAGTCTCTTCTTGGTTCCTGGAGGGGAAATAAGAATCAAGTCAAAAAATAAAAATAAAAACTTCACCGCCATAACTTGTCCTACACGCTGACACTATTAGGAGCATATTTTCACCATTCCCATAGCAGGGTCTTCTAGCTAGTGCCATCTGAGAACCAGAAATGTTACAGAAATGTAAACAGGAAGAGATTACAAACAGGTAGATTTTACCAAGCTAGGAGAAGGGACACAGCAATCCAGCTGTACTGGACCCAGACCAGATCCTCCCTCCGTTTGTGCACCAAGCTGTGTGCACAGTGCAACACCCTCTGAATTGAGAAGTGTCCATACTGCACACGCCACAGTGCTGGATGCCTTTTGCTGATGTGTACGGCCTGCAAAGCTGAGGCCCAGCCTGGTTCTCCCTGGCTCCTGCAAGCACCACCAGGCTGTGCAGCAGCCAGCTCCCATCTCACCCCACACTCCAGTGCAAGCCTATGCACAGATTTGAAAGCATTTCCATCATGTGGATCTAAATGAGCAAAACTCAGACACCCGACTGTCAATTCAAGTCACTGCCCTCTGTGGGAACATCAAACCTTGCACAGTGCCCACTGTTGTGTGCTTTGTGAATGAGCAGTAAATGGATTCATCTTGCTGTGACAGGTGGGTCTGCAAGATACTTCTCTTAAGCTGACCCACAAGGGGAGAGCAGGGTCAGCTAGACAAGGTGCTCCCCTAGGGAATGTCAGTGTCTGCTCACATCCCTGATCAATCTACCAGGCTGCCTGGCACACAGCACTGTACGCCCCTTTTGTAAAGGACTGGAAGGTACTTCAATGTACACGTTAGAAACATACACAAATAATGTCTCTTACTCATATCTGATAGAAAACTGGGAGTTACTTACGGAATAGAAATCTTTGTATTCTTCTCTCTTAAATTTTCAAGGACACCTATAATTTCAGGGTTGCAACACATATTTAAGTCAAGAGGAATTTCCTAACTGAACTTTCAAATTCGTGACTTCTTGTATTTAGACTGCAGTTCCAAAGGAAGTCACATTTTGCTTTCCTGGCACAAGAGATTACAAAAAAAAAAAATTCCTGAACCAAAACAAGCTGACACTGTATAATCATCATCTAAATTAATCCCTTGTCATAAAGTTGTAATCCCTCACAAACCCTCCTTAGCCAATTAAGCCAAACCTTTCTCACAAGTCACCTGGCAGCAGGAGATTCCCTTGCTCCACCCATGGCAAGCAATGGTTACTATGCTTATGCAAAGTACTGAGAATTTACATCAAAATGCAAGTTGTGCCTGCAGCAATTGAACATCTTATCTTCTACAAATCTTGCCTATTTATTGGACTATATCAGAGGAGTAAGAAGTCATTCTCAAATGATCCCCTCTTGTATTAAATATATCTATATTTAATCAGCCAAAGGGAGAGCATGAATATGAGTGACCCTGAGACTTAACACAGCCTTCCAGGACAGGAGAGACTTGCACTTCAGATTGTCTGTCCAGAAGCAGGCATTTACTATATCTTTATTATAGAAGAAAACTTGGGAGGACAAATTGTTCCTTGTCATATACATCCTTTGTTAATAGATCTCTTGAAACAGAAAGGACTGCCTTGTAGCTGCTACCCTGACATAATGCAGATCTCCTCTCAAATTACAAAGGTTGTCCTTTGTCAAAAGATGTCCTTTCCCTGATTGTCAGAAATATGCAAGAATCTGCATATATTCTTAGCTTGATTTGTAACATCCTTGGGAAAGAAATTTTTGAGAATCTGCCTACCAAAGGATATAATTAATCTTATTAAGGTCAACTAAACTTATGGAGGTCAAGTTGTTCCTAATTGTTTTCTTCTGATTTTTTATCAGTTGTGAAGTAGAAAAACAAAGCCATGGCACAACATAGTAGCCCAGATGTTCCTCTTCAGCAGTGCATTTAGGTCCAAGAAGGATGACAGGCAGTGAGATGTCTGAGGGAGCCTTGCCAGAGCTTCTGCAAGACCCACTGCTGTGCCTGAGAGGAGATCCCAGTGCTTCTCAGGAAGTTCTCACATCTATAGCTGGAAGTTCAGGGGCAGGCAAGCTTGTCAGCCATAGCCCATAATGTAAGTACATAATCTATTTTTCTAAATTTAGTCACGTAAAGATGCACTTCTGCCTAATACCATAAACCATTCAGACCTTGAAAAGATTAGGGAAAGTGAACTGAATCCTTGTGGAAAAGTATTTCATGACTGTTTCACCTACCATACCTCCTCTTTGACCAAGCATCTTTCAAGATACACTTTCTCATGGACATACATGCACATATATGCCACTGGATGGCTAGCATTCAGGCCTGAACAGGATCAGGACTTCACTGAGAAGGGCTGCTTTGAAGCAGGAATTTGACTTCTGTGTGAGCACTTGCCCACTACAAAGGCGTGAGTTCTGTTCCAAACAGCCTCTGCTCCACGATGACAAATGACATTTCTGGTCTTACATTGATCGCTTTGTAGGTTCTCCCTCCTCCCCCCTCAAGATTTGGTGATCCTCTTACACTGGTTATTGTTTGGGAAGCATTTGTACTGACCTTTATTTCACCCATGCCTTAGGGATGAGATCATTTAGAAAACGCCATATTAAAAAAAAAAGAAAAAAAAAAAAAGAAAAAAAAAAAAAAGAAAAAGACTTCATTCTGTGAACCACAATGGAGTGAGGACACTGCAAGGATATTTAGAGCAAATCAATGAATCTTACTAATTACTATCCTCTAATTTAGAGGATTTACTTTTACAGTGAGAGCAGGCTAGTGGTGGAGTGTTCCTCACTCTTTAAGACCTACAGCTACATATGTCATATTGTGAAAATGTGATACAAAATTGATTCTAAAAAATTGCCTTCAGATTACTCACCATGAAGCAATTGGAATCAGGCCAGGAGCAGATGGTAACTCAAAAGGCAATCCTCTTCCTCCTCTAGAAGTACTATTACTTTGTACTTCAGTAGTGGCATTGATCTAAGAAACCTGCTGCTTTTTACAAACAGTTACAAATGACTTTCTTGTACCCTGATAGCACACTGAGGAGGATTTCTCTGCCTTAGCTTGTGGAGTGACTGATGCACATGGAAGTGAAGTTTACATTATTCCCACACTCCCACTTTACAAAGCGATCACATTCTCTATTTGCAGAAAAATCTCTCAGCATCTCCAAAATCCAAGCATTCTACCACAAGTTTGTCATGCAAAGATCAAGCATGCAAAATTAATGGACAGCGATTAGAAAGAAAGCCATTACCAAACTCACATTACTCAACTCACAGAAGGCAGTACACGGCAGAGGCAGGACCCCAAACTGCTCACCACTGCCCTATGCTGTTGGCACCCCGTGAGGTGTGCCTGTATGCTCCTGAGACTGCTTGCCCTCACAGCACTCCTCTTAGACAAGAGAAGAAGTTGTTTAAAGCAGGAACTGACATCTTGAAGGTGAATACCAGCTATGTATTACATCCTGCAGTACAGCTGGATACAGGGAACACGCTGAGGTGGTGAAACTGCACAAGCATGTGTGCAGTATGCTTTCCTAATAAAGGCCCAACTCTTCAGTAACAATTCTACATTTTTTTCCTGTAGTAAAAGCAGGCAGATTTTCCTACTCCTTTTTACATCAGTATCGCAACCAATAGTGTCATGATACTGAAATGCGAAGAATTTCAGCCCCAATGTTGGAGGATGGTAAGCAAGTTAATTTGAGACTGGAAAAAATCCTGTATGTTTCTGAGACCTTATTCTACATGTAGGGAAGTCAAAAGCAAAACCCTCAAGCAGGAACAACATTGGGCACATAACAGACAACTCCATTGTAAATTAAATTGCAGATCTGCAGCAGCAGATCTTGAGCTGGTATATGCCAGCAGGAGAGCTGTAAAAACATTTATCAGCCAAGTGCTGTCTTCAGGACCATCAGGTATGCAGTACACCTGATGTATATAAAAGAAACTGCATGACTTGCAAAGCTTGCAATGCCGCTTAAGTTAGAAGTGGGGATTCAGCTCACAAATATTTTATTTTGCACTTCTGGTAGCATGATTTCTCAGAGATATTTGAAAGTTGACTCTGCCAAAATAGAAATTCTTACATAACAATCTTCACTAGGTAGGTGAGCAAAAAAAGAAATGAATGTCAAATCACCTAGGAAGAAAAAAAAAAAAAAAAAGCACATTTCTGGAGAGGCATTTCCTTTTTTTCCTACCATCATTTCAGAAAGGTAAGTAAGCAAAGAATAAATATACATTATGTTAAAAAAAAAAAAAAAAAAAAAAGTGCTTTACTTCATAGAATTTGGCTTCATGTGAATGTATTTCAATGGCTAACATTCGCGTCCAGACATGCTACTTTGCCAGAAAGCAGGCTGTATTATACACTAGGATGCAATGCTGGGCACAGTGAGGCTAAAGTGCAAGTTCAACTCGCACTCGAGTTGATTTCTTCATCTCTAAAATCTGCAATACATACTGTATACTTAAAAGTCATTTTTTTTATTTTTAACTGCTTACACACTAGTAAGTTAATTATTCTTAATTTCTAGGAAAATGAAGGGAAACACATTGAGGTCTTTATATTTTTTGTATACATAAAACCTTTCCATACAGTGAGGTAACAAAGTAGAGCGCCTTTCTATTGCCACATATGGACTGACCAAACATTTGAAAATGGAAAGAAATAGAATATTCCTCCAGGACAGTAAAACACCACCTAATTACATGCTTGCAGAAAGCAAGCAGTAACTTATCCTAAAATCCTAATACCGAACACTATGATCATAGCAGGCAGATAGCTCTGATACCTGAAACTAAAAGATCCCTTCATTCAGATGCATAGAGCACTGCCTGGGAAACACGGTCCTCATCACAAGAGGATACAGATGATGACTAGATGATGCCGTAGCAAAGCAAAGAACACACTTAGAGATGTGGTTACTACTATATAATGGAACTAATATATAGAACTGGAGGATACAGTTAAACCTATGCTTCTACAGACAGAGAATTTTGTTCATTTAATAGAGAGCATACACTTACCCAGACAGACTTTTAGCCTATGTTTTTTGCCGTTTCAGGCTTCGAAGAATTACTCACAGAAAGAAAGCAAATCATCCCTAAAAACTAGCAAAAATCCAAGTATCTCTTTCTCCTTGAAAAGAACAGAACACAACAAACCCTAGCCCAACGTGCTAAGCCCCCATTACTTATACAACAATACCTTCCAAGATCTCTAGTCACACACCAGAAAATCATTGCGCTGATCAGACAGTGGAAGCATTTCATTAGCTGGTAGAGCTATTAGCCCATCTCCATCTTATTAGGAGCACCCCATAATTGAATACACTTGACCTCAAATGCAATTGTAACAAGTGAAGCTGCTCTCGCTTTCTCTAACAGGAGAGTTTTGCAATGCAGCCGTACCACTTCAAGCTCACAATGCAAACATTAGATTTTGTGTAAATAGAGTCTTATGTGACAATGGCATAACTGTATTTGCACAAACTTCCCCTGGTCTGTGAGAGACCTAAGGGCCAGAGATAACAACAGAACAGGTTGGGACCATTTGGGTAATCAGGCCACTAACCCTGTAATTGCAGGCAGTTGTGTCAGGCAGAAGCACTGAGCACTCAAGAGCTTCAATCATCCAGTTCAGTCTTAAGAAAGACTCCTGCTTAGTGTACAGTCCCTTCTGTGAGCTAATCGAGCTGAATGATAAAGCAGTTTAAGTTGCATCTCTCCTCTCAATTCTTCCAATTTCGAGAGCTGGGTTAGAATTGCACTCCTCAGGTAGTCGACAGCCACCTTTTAATTTCCAGACAAAATACAGTCACAGCCAATCTTATTTCCTTTCTGCCACCATTTGTCTGTCTGGTCTATTTGTGATTCAGTCCTTATTTATGACTCACCAGTGTGAAAGATAAGATTTGTGGCTTAGCGAGTGGCCTAATTGCCCAAGCAATGATTACATTAGAAATGCTCAAAAGGAAACATGTGAGTGCCCTTTTCAAAGCCCAATTAAGAATATATGTTTACATCTAAACAACTCTAAATAAAAATTTTAAAATCCATTTGACCTGGAGTTTTCTCAATAAATATTTATGCTGTGTTTACTAATTAATTACTGCAGGAATTTTCCCTCTGATCCTCTTGTTCTATGTGTGTGAGGAACAAGGCAAGGCAATTGAATATATGATGATGCCATCTTTCTCTGTTTCATTAGCCTCCAGCTGTGGGAGTGACCAGCTCCCTCCATGTCTGTGTTGGACGGTGGTTCAGATGAGCTTGGTGGAGCTGAGGGTACATGGGCAGCTTCCAAAACAGCTGGAACAGATGGCCAAGTTATCTTTGCTCCACTGGTCAGGGGAGTTATATTCTGCCTTCAGTTCACCAGCTCTGCTCCATAATGGTCTGGCTGGAATTTCAGCTACTCCTAGATGTCTGGATAAGATGAGTGGACAGCAGCTTTTTTTTTTCCCCCAAAATGTGCTAAGATCTCATTTCTGCAGTGCACTAAAAGTAATAGGATGAAGGGCTTTGCAAGAGCAAAAATAAAGGCTCACAGACTATTTGGGGAAGGCTGTTCTAGTATTAGTTATTAATTTGTATTATTCTTCCCTAGGAGAACACAGGTTCTCCTATTCCCTAGGAGAACCTAGGGGCTCTAGCAGAAGATGAGATCTCTGTTTTCTCCAACATAAAAAGTTGGAGAAAATGGCCAGCTCTTGACCCAGAAAAAATTACATTTGTTGGAGCGATAGGAAACATTTTCTTGGAAAATGCTGTAGTATTATTTCAGGGCAGTCTATCATGTCCTAGTTTCAGATGTTCTATCCACCTCTTATTTCACGACTGTTATTTAGGCCTTGGCCCTCAGCTGGCATAAATCAAGTATTGGGCTATGTAAGTCAGCAGAGCTCCGCCATTATGTTTGCTGCGTCACCTCAGTGAAGCTGATGAAGTTATGCCAACTGACATCAGCTCAGGATCTGGCCCCTAGCTGCTGTCAGTGCTATTTAGTGCAACCCTTCTTTTTCTGCTGCTTCCTCAGCACTGCGAGATTCTTCTGGCTGACTGCAGGAGCCAAGAGAGACAGCTCTGCTTCCTGTACCCAGCCTCCTCTCCAGCCTATTAACTCCCGTAGGAACAGGGGTGTGGGAGGGGAGAAGATCCGGCCCCTTAGAGGTGGTTCCATTTATAAATATTGACTTTAATGTTAATTTCATGTAGTTGCTTGTAAAAGTCTTCTAGGCTGAAGCAGAAGGCATACTGCAGATGGCAAGTATATTTTTCACAGTTTTTATGGTGGATAACAATATACTTGACATTTTGCTCATTAAATGTGAGCCCTGGTATGTGAGTAAACATGCTAGGCATCTGCGCTCTAAAATTACCAGCGTGAAAAGCAACAACTGAAATGTTTCAGTCAATAAATGTACAGCACAGAAGCAACATTCAGCAACTTTCTGAATGCTGCGTGCAAGGCGTGGACTCAATTTGCAACACTACATGGAACACTCTAGAACCAACAAGGGAGAGGCAGCATATTGCTTTTGCGTCTGTACTTTGGAGAGAGAGGACTGAATCCAAAATTCTCTAAAGTCAATGTAAACATGTGGTAGACCATACCCATCCATTTCTGTTTCTAAGGAAATCAGCACATGCATAGTAAAACGACAAAACTACATCAGAAGGAAAGGAAGATAACCCAAATTAGCCCAAACGATGATCTATGTTGATCTATGGAGGGTGACCTATGAAGAGAAAGGCTGTTTGCTGTTGGGACGAACAGCATAAGAGGATAAGAATGGGCAGAAAGACAGGTATGCAGTGCAACGTAAGCAGTAGTGTTGTGAGCAACCAGAAGGAAATCAAAGGGAACGGAAGGCACAGAATTGGTTCTCCTTTCTACTACAGCAAGTTTTCTTTTCCTTGCCTTTGGATTTTAGCACATTCTTATGAAATGAAAAAGAGAAAAGATGAAAACTAAAATGGAAATCTGAAAGGATATGGTAGCTGCAGGATCTTAAATTAGTACCTGTTTTTTACTTCATTTTAAGCATTCTGGAAATACTACCTTGAGATGGCTGCAATTTAGAGCAGTTGTGAGATAAAATAAAACTGGAAGTAAAAAAGAAAAAGAATTAGCTTAAGACGTCTTGTAATGTGCACAAATCCAAGCTGTTCCAGAAAACAATGTCATGTAGCCAAAAATAGGAAGTTCAAATTATAAAAGAAACATATCTAGATTAAAGGAAGAGGAAGACCAGCGTCTCATAGTTTCGTTCTGTGATTTAGTATGTGTTTTGGCACATTTCTTCCTGAGAAGACAGCTAATTTGTTATTCAATTCTGTAATGGGAAAAGGTGTGAAGAAACTGAGACATCACATGAGATGGCGATTTATTTTTAAAAAAGGCCAGGAGCATTAAGGTAATGTTAACTTTTTCATTATCGTTCATCTCTTATAGCAGAACTGGTCAATACAACATGTTCTTTTATTTCCCAATACACATAGATGTCTCTCCTTTTTCTCACTACTCCACCTCCTCTCACGTCTCCCAGTTAAATCTGTGTTCATCCCAGTGTAAAAATTTCCATTTTTTTTCTGACAGTTACTATGCCAGACATGCATCTTTTCTTCCTCTGCCTCCAAATAAGACTCCTTGAAATATTTCATTATTTTCAGGGAAAGTCTTTGGTAAATCGCATTGTTATTTTAGAGTTACTTATAAAATGAAATGATTAGAAAGTCATGCTGAAATGTAAACTTCGGTATACATCTGAATATACTAATCTCAGCTATAGTACAAGGTTCTGGTCAACTGAAGTAGTGGATTAGCTTTTGCTAATGTACGTAGAAATGAGATCAGCTCCAAATTGAATTAGATTGGCTGGATTTTACTCGGGAAAGTAAGTATCTAAAATCTTTGAATGCTTAGGCACATCTAGCCATCCAGTCCAAGAATTCTCATGCTCCAACAATGCTTGTGCACTTTTTCTAATACTTGTAAAGCCATGAGAACCTGAACAAAACCACAAACAAGCAAAAGATGGCTTGAAGCCTGAATTTGCTACAGAACTGTTTAAGCAAGTGGCAAGTATCAAACACCAGACTCTGCAAGATCCAAAGAATTACTGAAATCCCAGAGTGGGGTTAATTAATTTGCATAATAAACACATCAAAATGTCTTCCTGATCTTTGAGATTTTTTCCCTACAACATCTTTGTCTCTCTTCTCAAAGACTTCCAGAGATAGGCCCTGACTCTTTTACTTACAATATCAAAGCTGGCAGGTAGCACATAGCATTCATGAACTGTCCAGAAATTATAATGGCAGCTAGGTATGTAATTTATATTGCCAAATCAATATGATAAGTTTTGAAAGTGTAATATCAGAGCCAATGGAGCAACGGTCACCATACCAGCTTAGCCATCCTGTATTGATGTCTGCACTGAGGTCTACAAAGTCCTCAGACCTGACATCAACCACACAAAAGAGCTTTATGATTAGCAGTTAGTAATAAAGAGAACAAAAGGGTAAAGGGAGCAAACATGTTAAATGAAACAGACCTCGACATACAGCTGAGATCCATTAAATAAATGCATGAATTCAATCATACACTTTTGCTTTGGATCTAATGCTTCTTTATGCAGTAGTATGAATATGCAAAGCTGCACCTTGACAATCTCTGAAGATCCCATTGAAACCAATCGTATAAAACTCACTGAAATGAATAGTTTTCTTTCCTTGTCCCCATTATCTTCAGGAACCATCAGATAGGTTCCCCCAAAAACTAGAGCAAAATCTCATAGTTCA
This sequence comes from Lagopus leucura, assembly GCF_019238085.1. Lineage (NCBI taxonomy): Eukaryota > Metazoa > Chordata > Aves > Galliformes > Phasianidae > Lagopus > Lagopus leucura. Next base: position 24,791,049 of record NW_024962263.1, read on the forward strand.
GGTATCATGCAGCCCTTGCCAACTAACCACAGCAAATTGGGATTATAATGGCTTCTGTTTTGTGCTATGTGTCCAGAACCAGGGAGCTGAAGGAAGAGAGGTGGGTAGTGGGAGACACACATAACTTGTACTCTGATGGTAAATATGCTATTGCTGCTCCACTGAGCAATCTCTAGAGTAGCTCTGGAAGGCAGGAGGTGTTACATTACTCACCGCTGGAATGTTTGAAGTGAGGAAGTGTGACAGGATCTATGCTGCTCCATTTTCCTATAAATGCTTATAATCAGCTTGTTGTGATGAATGATCCTTTCTACTGTTTAATACTCACAGATCATGAATCCTTGTTTGGTGGGCAATGAATAAGTTCATATGTTCAATATTAATATATTCCTTATCTGACACCAGGGCATTCAGAGCACAAGACGTTTATTTCAGACAGATAGCGGTGAGGTATTTCCAATTATTCCTAACAAGCAGACTTGACATTATGACATATACTCTATAATTTAGAAGAGAACTGAATAGTAAGCTGTGGCATCTGCTCTGCATTTGTTAAAATGTAAGACTTGTAAGACAGAACTGCAAAGATTTTGCTATCAAAGAACTGGAGACACTGCTAGCATAGCCTTTAAATGGCAAATAGTAGTCACATCCCTAAGATCCTCAGAAACTCAAAGCACACCATTTTCAGTATCATGGTATGATGTGCTGTGACATAACTGCTAATCTGAATAAAGCAACTCCTTTGGGGATAAAGTGTTTCTGAGAGCCCAGAGTCTTGCTCAAGTTACCACACTTACAATATTGTCAAATATCAGTTGAAATGGGATTACCATTTACCAACCTGAAGCAAACCTAAGGTACTTCAACAGTCTGAAATGCCTGCACAAGACAAGAGACACATGTTCTTGATTGGGATTTCCAGGATCTGTTGAAACCATGTTGGAAGAGAGATAATGTACCATCAAAAGTAAACAGTGCAGTCAGTTGGTGATTAGAATCCATTCCCAAATATGAGGACTGTGCATTCTTTGTCCGTGTTGATATGACCCTTTTTACACTGCTAATGGGAAAAGACTATCTTTGGAGCTTTGTCACAAAAAGAAGCACATTTGGGATTGGTTTTTGAAATGCCTTCTTTTTCTCACCTGTGTCACTTTTCCACAGCTACAATCAGATGAAGAACTTCAGTGTGCCATGAGGTGAGAAGAAGCTAACAAGGAATGATTTTAGCTGTAGCACTGATGGAGCAGACCTCTTGAACTGAGCATGTGCAAGGACTCTATCATATTAGATTGACATCAACTAGATGCATTTTCATAGATAAAACTTCATGTACTGCATCAGATGAAAGCCTACCAACAATACATTGTACCACTGAAATTGACCAGCAAATAGAGGCTTATGGGAGAGTATAATAGCAGGACAAACGTAATATGATTATTTTCTTTCAGTAGTTCCCTGCTCTCCAAGATCCTATGGTTCAGAGATTGCCTATGTTGGAGCCCTTTCCACTTAATTTTTTTGCCAATCATTTTTTGGTCTTTACAACACTGCGATTAAAATTGAGGAAGACCTTACAATCTGTATAATGCAGCATTGCTGCCTATTTTATACCTTTGCTTGCTATTCTTCTTTTTTTTTCATGTCCTCTAGTTCTTGTATCAGAAATCAGGTGCCGTATCTGTATATCTGTCCTTTGCCACATTACTCATTGAAAGAACGTGGCTTTTGTAAGGGAGACCTTCTGCTTAATCTCTTGTATTCAAGCTTTCTTGCTCTGTCTGAAAGGTTTTGCCCTGGTCTGCCTGAGAAGAGACAATTCTGTTATCTAGTTCAACTTTTCCTTTCTAGCTACTACTTCATTTCACATGCTGGGAGAAGATAATCTTTCTAACTAGGCAGAACCAGAGCAGGTATCATGGCAAAAGAGAAGAGGAGGGGAGAGGAAAACTGATTTCAGAAAGCATGCCAGAAATATGAAAAGCTTAGCACAAGCTCCCCCTTAGGGGCTTGTCCGCACTAGAAAGTGCCTGCCTGACCAGCTGGGGAAACACTATGACACAGGGAGAATAGAGGAAGTGCAGCAGCTCCTTTTTCCTAATCCCAAAGCCTGTGGAGGCAGGTATTGCAAATATATCAGTTAAACAGCTTTTTACACGGATCCTCTCTGTTGATGGGTAGATAAAGAGTGAGTTGGGAATAGATTTCCAGGAGAAACCGTGAAGCCTTTGCCCTGCAGGGAAACGTGGGACACTTAGGGATGAATACAGTGATGAGAATATCCACATGAATTTGCTTCAAGGTCCACGCTGCACAAGGACCTGTACATTAAACAAGGATATGGGTTAAGTTGTATCTCTGAATGCATTTGCTCTCTTTGCAGAAGTTACCATCATGCAGAGCAGAATAGAGCCTTTCACGGAGAAACCTGCTAGGTCTGCACTAACAGGCTTCCCTGCCAAAGCAAACATCGCTCCCACAGCCCCTCCGTGGTACGTGAGGAGTACAGTTTCAAACCTCCCCTGCTTGTACAACACTGGGCACCAAATGCAAAACTGCAGCCAACCCCTCAGCTGGTCCAGGCTGCTTCGATTCCTTCGAAACCAGTGGAGCTTCACCACCACGGTTTGACTGGGGTTCTGTCCCAGCACCTCACCTTCAGCCCTTCTGAGGAGGCGAGCTGTGGCTGTGCCCACCCGCTGCAGACATCTCTTTTCCCCCTCTCTTCTCCCCTTTCCCCTCTCCCCCCTGCAGTCATTTTCCCCTTGTTCCCTAGGCCAGGGAGGCTCACACAGAGGGCATTGTTCGTTCCCCTTTACAGGGGATGGAAAGCACTAAATCATGGGTTAGGAAAATAAAGCTCTTACCCTGCAGCAACCTGAGGCGAGCAATACTTCACCACTGAAACAGTATGTGCAATGGTGCATTTTAACTGGATTCCAGGGCACAGAAATACTTGTTGGTCTCGATCCTAAATTATACTCACATGCAATATCTTGGATTTTCATATTATTCAAACATAAAACTGTCACCGTGTACATTTGGGCTTTAAATTATGTAGAGATGATATTTTATTGCATAGAATTTGTTTCACATCTCTGTGGAAACCTGGCAGCCACCCCACCACTGAAGTCCAAAGGGGCAGTGAAAATTGAGGAGCAAGCTGAGAAATGACACAAGAAAACAAGCTACACATGCTTTGTTATCTAATTGCGTTCCTTAATATTGGAGGGAAAAAAATCCTAGGAAAAAGCATGGTTAAATAAAAACTGACCTTGAGTTATTTGGACCATAAGCTAAGCAGCAGCATAGGATATTTTCACAGGAATTGGCCTTCACCGGGTTAGGTTCTTGTTTGGGTCAAAGCTAACTGCCATACAGGATTGCATAAGCTATGGCTATACGTTAGTAGGGGAGAGCACCTGGTTGTCTCTTGCATGCAGATGTGAGTGGGCAGACAGGCCTGGGTGGTGGCCTGGGCTCCTGGTGAGCAGCAAAGGGACTGCAGAATCCTGGGACGTGGCTGTGCCTTCCCTAGGATGCTGGCTGCAAGTGTGTGCACCTGGAGTGGTTGTGGGGTTGAAAGGAGCCGTGCTTGGGGTGGTGAGGTGAGAATAGGTGGGTGCACGCCCCTGCTGGCCTGGGGACCAGTCCAGGCACTTCTCATGCACTTCCCCTGTGGGGTAATGGGCAGGTAGGGAAGCAGCTGTGACCTCCAAATGCAGTCCCACCTCATCTCCAAGAACAGCACAGCCACATTCCTACACAGGGCAGGATACAGAAGGCCTTCCTTAGTCACCCAGAGAGCAAGATTGTTGTCTGCTCCTGGGAACCATGTGTCAGACCACGTGGCTTACTTCTGCATTTTATCTGAGCTGGCATATCATGCCCAGTGTGAAATTTGATGGAAAATGACTTAGAAAATCTTGTGATTTGCTTGCTGGTGTGTGCATGTCTTAAACAATGGGAGGGGAAAAAAGAAAGAATTATGCCTTGGGTTGAAAAAGAAATAAAAGAATTTCATTATGAAAGCTGGACTTTGTTAGAGGTTTTCTTTAAAAAGAAAAAAAAAAAGCACATGAGACAAATAATGTATATACACCTCTGAACAACATTTCCTCTAAAGCAATAGAGAATGTTGCTAACTGATGTTAATTTTCATGCTTCTGTGGGAGAAGTGAAAGAGGCTTGCTGCAAGGGATATTTTTGAGACGCCACTAATAAAAATGCAGCATAAAAGTAGCACCTCAATTCTGTCTTCATGTCAGAGAACACTTTTCAGCTCAGGTTTTTGCTCATTCTGTTCCTGCTCTATCTGTAGACCAAATAATATATATATACACAGATATTTATATATATACCAGCTATCACTAGATCCATAGCCCTACTTTCTGTGGCTAGCAGAGCGAGCATTTATCAGAATTATCTCCCTCCTGAGCTGTGCTTCATGCAGCTAGTTGTGCTTGTGAGAACCCAGTTTTTTCTTGTCCTCACTTTCAGTTTTGGCTGGATCCTACCACAGACAGGTGACTGTCTTGTTAGCATCCTTGTGAGTCATGGAAGACAGGACAGCAACAGGCCCTGCGCAACAGCCTGGCTTGGCCAGTGATTCTGTGCCTGTGTTGGCCTTCGCTGGAAGATGCTGTATGAAATGGAAGACCTTCCAGGCCAGCTCTTCTCCTGTTCCCCATCCTGTGCACTTTGAAGAAGCCATCTTGACAGGGAATTGCCTGAATATTTATTTCACACGTGGTGCTTATCTCAGCCAGCTCCTATTTTTGTATGTGTTGTGTCTAAAGAAGGATGCGCGGGTAAGTATGCCCTGGGCAGCTAGGATTAAGCACAAAGAAGGTAGCTGATGGTAATGCCTCCAAAACTGGTGTGCAGTATTTTGAGCATGTGCTTACTGGGGTTGCTGAATACCCTTAGTATAGCTGGTACTTTCTCAGAGCAACTGCAGCTTTGTTCCTGTTCTCGACTGCCCATACTTCTGTGTTCAGACAGAGCCTCCTCAAATGCCTCCTTTCTGAAGAAATCTTCCCACTGCCTTCCCACTTTCTCCAGCGTTCCCACTTCGCATATTCTTGCTCCCTGCCATTTCTAGCTCGTGCCATTTCTATTTCATGGACCCCAACTTGAGGTTGGGGTCTGAAGGGGACCAGAGCACTCCTGTTCTTCCCTCTGCCCACAGGATCAGCCCTGGGCGAGGCAGATCCCTCTGTCCCCAGTGCTCCCTCACACCTCGTCCCCGGTGAAAAACCTTTTTCTTGTTGCAGAACAAGAGCTTCTCCCCTCCTGCTGCTCTGTGCTGCCTTTGCTTCTCCCCAGAATGAGCGGAGCTGTGGGGGAGGGAGGCACAGAAAAAGCACTCCCTTGTGCAGGGAGGATCTGCAGGCACTTGGTGCTTTTGTTATATAAAATTTTAAGAGTGGATTTGCAAATATTCAACACTGCTGTCACATCTACAAAGGTGGAAAGGCTCTGAAAGGGGAGCTCTGGGCCAAACATATTTCAGGGTAAGAGGGGAAGGGGGCAGAGATGTCTGTAATTATATTAAGCATCCTGCTTTATCTTCTGTTGATACTTACATCTAGGGCACATATATTTGTGAAATGTTAAACCCTGGTAAAGGAACAGCTTCAGAAAGATGTCTCTAGATGCATATTTATTTTTTTAAAGGGAGTACATAGCTATAAAACTCTCCAGCCAATTTTTTATTGTTATTTTGTTAGGCTGCCTGTGCATTTCTTTGTAAAACGAGCTAATAAAGCGAAGAAAACTGATGACACTGGTGCTTGGACAGCTATCAGAGGAAAAGAATAAAGTATTAGTGTAGGGAGAGAATTGAAACATTTCCAGAACTCCATTAACAGAATGAGAAGTGGTTTTAGAGAAGATGAGCTTCTATATTAGGAAAGCTTTACTTATTTCCTCTGAGATTCTGCCAGTCCCGGGGGAGAAAGAAAAGGCAGCGGTGGGGGTAGAAGTAGAAGTGCAGCAAAAAGGCAGGAATTGAGTGGATGATGTGGAGAAAAATACTTTGCCACTGTTTATGCAGGATAAAGTGGGGATCCTGCCCGAGCATGCAGAGCTTTCTGAAGTTGCACCTGCCTCACAGCTCTCCTGAAGCCTTTCAGTCAGGGGTGCCTGGCGGACAATATCCTTTGCCCTTGCAGCCAGTGGAGTGGCCTGAACACAGGAGATGACACCAGTCACTGCCGTAGACCCATGCTGCTGTGCAGCCACAGCAACAGGGATGTGGAGCTGCACAAAAGCACCCACCTAGAGCAGGGCACGTGGCAGAGCATGAAGTCAGTGGACAAGTGTCCTCTGCATGACTGCGCTGCAGCAGCGGGAGCAGCAAGGAGCTGAAGTGACAGCAGCAATTAGAGACAAGAACAGCCAGCATCTGTTGATGTGCTGCTGCAAGTGAGATCTGTATTTACAATAGCGGAAAGAGATTAGAAGGAAATTTCTGCTCCTCCCCTCGAGACATTATACAGCTCTCTTTATTTTTTAAGTTTCTGCGTCTTTCCTCTTCAATTTGTCAGTTCTCCATGTTTATGCAAGTCCTATTCATAACGGTGTGTAAAAGAAGACCTAGGAAGATAGGCAAATATGATTATGACCTCCTCCCTCAAAAACCTGCATGATTTTGCAGGCAATCACATTTCCAGTTTGTAATCTAAAGAAAAAAAGTCAATGTAATTTGCAGTCAGTGTCTTTTAAGTATTACAGAAGATCTGTGGCAAAGAAAAACATGTATTAAAACATTACAAAAAAGCAAAAATGATGGGGATGAAAGGAGGGAACTGTTTTCTATAATGACTATGACTTACTGTAGTTATAGAAAGATCGTAATTTACTGCACAATAAAAGCATGACACCACAGTTAATACTTAGGTAACACTGGCCCCAGTAAGCTTTCTAATCTCACACTCTGCTTTCCTCCATCTTGGTCATCCACACTTACCAACGTGTTCATCAGACATAGATGAATTTATGGCACTCTGGTTTGCTGGAGTTTTACACCTCATTTTTATACATGTAAGCCAGCAGGCAAGCTACGGTGGTAGTTCTGCAATCAGTGCATCAGTGCATGGAGAAGGGGCAGCAAAGAATGGAGATGCAATTAAACATGACATGAAGTGCAGCTGCTCAACATACACAACGTCTCTTCTTATATTGCAAAGCAGAAGAGGTTCATCCAAACTGAGAACAAAGAATCTCTCCATCATCACCACAAGGAGAGATCAGACATCCAACCAGGAACTCCTACAGCATTTGGAACAAACCCCAAAGGTAAGATTATATTGCCTGAGACCCATGGCATCTCAGACTTCTGATGAAATATTTCCCTAGTACCTGCAGTGCCTCAACTGAATATTTGTAATGACCCTGCCATGTAGATTTTGAGACAATCTGCATGTTTCTACCTCCCAGCGATAAGAATATTAATTAATTAACCCTCCCACCTGCCTAGGAAAGAGAACAAAGACAAATGAGGGAGCATGCTTTGGAGGAATGAAAATGTGATAATAGAGAAATCAGCATAAAAAAGATAGGGTTTTGTATGTGTATTTAAGTCTCTCCATGTTAAAGACAAACATAAGGAATGCAATGCTATTGATGTGTCAAGGAACCCATCAAAGTAAAGAACTATGCATCAGAAAGAGCTGTGAGAGGGAAATTCTGACTTAGATTTTCCTTGAATGGCTGCTTGAACACAGTACAAATTTTTTAGTTCTGCTTCATTCACATGGACTGGGTTTGACATCTTCTGGAAAGAATCCATGCATCATCCTCAGTTACGCAACTCCTGGGTGACCATGAAGCTCTGATCTGCTGTGGCCTCTGTGTTGCTCATTGCTGTATATCCGCACACAATTTCTCAAATTCTTTACAGATGTCAACAACTCTAATGTCTTCCAGCCATCAATGGATTGCCTCAGAATGAGAGGCTTCGTTCTCCACCCAAATCTAAAGCTGGACAACATGACTTTAAACATGAGAGATGGAAGAGTCCCAGTTTTCCCAGGCTAGTTCACACAGTTCAGTGGCAAACTACTCAAAAAAGCTAAGCAGGATAATTGGAAAGCAGTTTCTTCCTGTATAACAATTAGTCTTTATCCCTTAGAGCCTGTATTGCAGACTGTACGTATTTGTAACTGTGTTGTGGTTAAGTCCCCATATAACCCCTGTAATTATTCATCTAGATTCTGTAGCAATTTCTTGGAACTTCCTAGTTAAGACCTTTAGATGGAAGGTCATTCCCTCAAAAGCCTCTTCCATTTGTATTTGTTGGAAAAAAATTCTTACCCTCCTGCATGAAATTTTATGTGGAATAACAGACTTTGTTCCTTCTTATCTTTATAACAGTTAGAAGAGTGAGCAAATTTCAGGTCTCTTCACACGTTGCATAGGAGAGAGCAGGTCCAAAATATTCTGACAAACATAAACATAGAGGCTTTATTCAACAGTTATTTATCTTTATCCCCAGCTCACAGTTTCTTAAAAGGAATCTATGTACAGAAAAGATGATCCAGCAGAGAAAACAGATAAAGCTAGGAGGATATTGTGCCTTATGTTACTAAAAGGTAGTTAAAATCTACCCGAACAGAAGACAAGGTCTCCAGATGAGAACATTCAGGATCACATTAAACTTAAAACTTTGCCAGTCCCTCTAGACAGCAAAAGGAAAGTTCTTTTTCTTTAGTCCTGATAATTCACTTTTATATCAAGTAATCCTTCTTTGTTTAATCATATGGTTTACCAGTAGGATAACCAAAGGTAAATGCAAAGGTGTGGTGGATAATTTGGGCAAAAACAGGTGAGTTTGTCAGGCTTTCGTTCACCGCTACAACCTGAATGCTACATACACTTAAAAGACAATTTAGTATTCAGCTCCAACAGCAAGTCTCAATGCTGCACTGTATCCTTATGCTTTATAAAGCTGACCCTACTTTAATGAGAGTACATAAGGAATTTTTATTCACTTTCAGTAGAAGTGAGGCCAGACCTCTGTAATTTACAGAAACAAATCTAGGCTTTCTCATGTTCGAGCACTATTTCTGAGCAGATAGCTGACCTCATTTCCCTAGGCACTTTTCTGACAGATAGGGAGCAATGTACCCTTACTTTCCTCAAGCTTCTTTTCATTTGTCTGTCTACCAGTTTAATATTACATGGTGCAGAAGTTTCATTGGGAATGAAAATGCAACCAATATCTAGGTGAGCTCTGTCCTATCACATAAGCCAGGTTATAAAGAACCACACATTTACGCCATCTAAAGCCATCACACCATCTACTTCATTTTAAAGCTTGTTTTTGAGACACATATGCTTTGTATTGTCCTTTAGGAGGAGTAAAAATTGATGGCTCTTTTATGAGCCTTGCAGAACTTCTCTAATGGACATTGGAAGGCTGAGCAGCACAGCCGCCAGGCACTAGTACAAAAATGATTTGAGTTTCTTTTCCTTCCATCCTGGGGCCATTTCATGCAGGTCTTCACAGTAATACTGCAGTGACCTTTGCTGGTGCTTACTAGCTCTAGTGGATGGTGGATTTCAAGTTTGGAGATTTTGTCAGGATGTCTGCAAACTTTGTGGTGCCCTACACATATGGTGCATGTAAAACGAGCTATATCAACATCATGCATAATTATCTCATTGCTGTCCAGTCTTCTTTTAAGAAATCAATTAGACCTTACTTTTGATTGAGATACAATCACTGGAACAGGTTGCCCAAGGAGGTTGTGGACGCCCCATCCCTGGAGGCATTCAAGGCCAGGCTGGATGTGGCTCTGGGCAGCCTGGTCTGGTGGTTGGCGACGCTGCACATAGCAGGGGGGGTGAAATCAGATGATCTTTGAGGTCCTTTTCAACCCAGACCATTCTACCATTCTATGATTCAATAAGTGTCTATTGCCATACATACTATGGTGCACAAAATAACGCACTGATTTCCAACAAAATTGTTTTTAATTTGCTTTGCACACAGATGATTACAGATGTGGGGGAGAAGAGCTTCAGAGATGGAGAGTCGAGACAAAAGAGAAGGAGATCAGCTTGTGGCATGCAATTTTTACTTTGGAAACATGTAATGGTGACAAGTAGACTCTCTTGATTACTCAAGCCATATTAAATATGCTTAGGGCTTTTCCAATATAATTTCTTAGTTGTTTTTCTGGAAGGTTGTTCTGATCTCAAGAGAGAAATCGTATCTCAAAACATGGATGATAGAATGCATCGGGAAAAATAGGTTTTGAAATAAGTCATTACAAGAAGGAGCATTTAAGTACTTTTTCTTTCTGATTACATTACTTAAAACAGGCATGCAGCTTGTGGAGGTGAGGTGATTACAAGCAGCAAATCATCTCAATTGAATCAAACTGAATTAGACATCCTGCTGGCTGTACTCCCGTGCTTAGACATTTACAGGGTTGGGCTGTTGCCTAGGGAATTGGCCTCATTAGGAAACCATATCATATATGAATATGACTATGGACTCATTTATGTGGAGAATGACTGGCTATTCTTCTGTGTTGCAGAACAAGAGAAATCCTACTTGTGCCAATGCTGATTTAAGTTTGGTCTTTTAACATTGGATGGGCAACACAGAAAGGAAATGTTGCATCATTTATAAGCATATCAATGATAAAGATTTGTTAAACATTGCAAATTTCATGGAGGAAAGTGCTTCAGTCTAGAAACACTAGAATAATTGAGAGACTGTCTCAGGTTGTACATAGTTCTCTTCATCTTATTCAGTGCAAGTGCCTCTAAGCAGATCAGGACATCTCAATAAAAGCATTAGTTTTGCCAACAGCAGTCAGATAAGTGTGTATGTATGCATATAAATATACATTTTTATATATGTACACATAGATGTATATCAATCATATATTTTTTAATTTAGCGTTAATTTAAAATGCCCGAAGACATTTTCACTTATTTTAAAAAACAAAACAAAGCACAAACCTTCATCTAAGTCCAAGAACGGAAATTGTACAACAATTCAATTTCCATCCAAGTCAGAACCTGGATGATGTTGGGTTTTGCAGTGCTTTTATAATTGCACACATGCAATGTTTTATATAAACATGTATCTTTCAAAAGAATCTATTTAAGCTAGGTAGAACTAAATCACTTATAAACCATATGACATTTTTTTAAATCAATGTAAGAACAACTTTGTTGTGTAGGCAAGCCCTTAAGAAGTGTCAAATGTGGGAAGCTGAAATTGTAGATGTATTTATCTGATAGTGGTAGCAGAGAGGTCTTCAACACCGCTATTAGTTTAGAGCTGTAATTTGTCAGTACTGCTGACTTTTGGAAGGGGTCAGTCTCTAGTTAAAGGTAGTGATCCCCTCCCTTGTCACCACGCAGAAACAGTAGGCACTATACGTTTGTAAACTTGTTAAGATTCCCCTAGTCTAGTATGTAGGCATAAATATATAAGCACAGCCACCACATACTTAGCACCCAGACTTTACATCCACCAAAAATGAATGTACAGTTTCCAAACAGAAAGGCTGATTAGTGAAAATAATACTGATACATAAATGATATCTAAATACAGACATATAAACGCCAGAATAGCTGATGGCAGATCCGCAAAAGAACATGGAGAGATTTCTCTGATGACATTAGGAAATAACATCTCCAAATGAAAGACTACCATCCGCCCAGGTTTGCCCACCATGCTACAGCCCACTCCTTCTGGAGTTGTATGGCTCATGCCCAATATTCTGAGGCTTTTGGGAAGCAGCTGATGTGTGGTCTGATACAAGGACAGTGCGTGTGCAGACATAGCTGTCAGGAAAACAGACACATTTATTCAGTTGTGCATCTTTCTAAGTGTGTTTCCCCTCCCCAAATAGGAACTTCCTGATTAGACTTTTCTTTCCCATATAGTTTCATCAATTGTCTGCTGCTGGAGAACAGCCAGACACAACTCCTAGGCCTTTGCTCTGGGGCAAAGAGATCTTCAGCGAGCAGAACTTGGAAAGTCTCCAGGCAGGAGCAAGCTGCAATGTGTGCTTTATACTCAATTCATAATTCTGTCTATAAGATCCTGAGATAATCTAATCTTCACAGAGAAAGATAGGCTGTCAGTGAGAATATTTTAATTTCGCCTATTAAAAAGGGAGAAAGGCCATGATACATCAGCTAAACAGATTAAAGGTGTGGGGATCTTTGCAGGGGAGATAAGCTGATGAGGAGTAGCTTTGAAAAGTAAGAAGGAAGACAGAAGCAGGAGAAGATCTAAATGAGTGATACTAATTAATAAAATAACAATTTGTTTTAAGTGTTGAATGTGTTGTGGAGAGCTAACCTTAAAAAAAAATCACCTTGTTTTGGCACTTCTGCTTTTAATTTTATAATTCACAGAGTTAACATATATTGAACCAACCCCCTCCCCCCTCCGACCCCCCCCCAAAAAAGATATATACAGCTGTTTATCATTAATTATACAGCTGTTTATCATTAATATGATTATACTAGTGAATTTGCATTATGACATGAATAAAACTAATGTCACCAAATACAGTGTCAGCACTTCCACCATCTAATTTCATCTTCTTTAACATACATAGGAACAAGAAGGCTCTGAGCCTCTGGTTAGCTTCTCTTGCAAGTCCTGACTGCCTTCTGCCTACATCTCCCATGCATGGGAACTGATCGCTCTGCTCTCTACTGCTTATTTCCATGGAGCTGCCACCTGTAACAGGCCCGCCTGGAATAAAAAGACCAAAAAAGCCCACTCAGAACTCTAGAAGCACGTTACTTGGGCTGCCCTCTTGCTTTTTTCTACCCTTCCAGTCAGGCATGATTTTAACAGGTTCTATCTTGAGAAGTACTAAATCCAGAAACCAGTATTTTATGCCATCTGGAAGCTTGATATCCTTGTTTTTCAAATGGCTTACAAAAATATATCTAATTCTAAATACAAACTATGGGCTGCTAAATTCCAATTCAGAGCAGAATAAAAACTAATGCCATTGAGGTAAATAGAAAAGCAGATCCATTGCAGTGCACTGGGCTACTGGAGGAATCAGTGCAGAAGAGATGACTGAGAACTGCTGATGGGCTGGAACAGGGAAGGCATTTTCCAGACAAGAACAACCTGAGCATGTAGAAATTTTCTTGCAGCCCCAGGACAGAGGAAGGCAAGTTGTGCCAAACAGGACTTTGGGCACAGATCTGAGGGCAGGTGGCAGGGTGCTTGCAGTTGCAGTACTCTCAGAGCAGATACAAGCGGTCAGCAGCATGCACAAAACAGAGGAGCCAGCTGAGAAGCTCAGGCAGGGGATCAGAAGACTTTTTATTGCAAAACACCAAACAGATTTGAATAGAGAAAGAGGTGAAAAGTGTGGGGGCTGGAGAGAAAGAGGTTCACTGATTGTTCTGAGGAAGAGGAGAAGGCACAATGAAGCAGACTTTTGGCCAGACTCCTGGGAGATCTGCAAGTGCTGCTGCTCTTTATCCATAGAATCATAGAATCATTAAAGTCAGAAAAGACCTGTAAGATCATGTAGGTTGACCATCAACTCATCCCCACTATGACCACTAAACCACATCCCTCATTGCCACATCCACCCTTTTATCACTCATGTCCAGGGACTGTGACTCCACCACCTCCCTTGGCAGCCTGTTCCAGTGCCTCAGCACTCCTTCTGAGAAGAAATTGCTTCTAATATCCAATCTGAGTCCAGGGGCAGACTTCCTTGCCTTGGGTACTAAGAACAACTCCAGCAGGAAAGCCAGCTTCCCAAGCTTGGCACAGAGTTTAAAGTTTCATGGAATATTTCTGTTCGGTGTGTGTGTGTATAAATGTGTGGATATATACACATAAACACACCTTTTGTTCTCTGTCTTTTCACAGTTGCAGTAAAAATAATCAATGGTATTGCCAGCTACCCTTGAGCTTGCTGACTTCTTAAAGATAAGCACTGGTACTTCCATGGTACCTCCTCAGCAAGCACAGCAAGGAGCTAAAAGGCAGGCAGAAAAAATGCACGGCAGAAATAAATAAAAGTTAAACTCTAATAAAGGAGCCATTCATCTTCTCTATTCTGTTATTCTTGGGTACAATATAAAACCAGTCTTCTGTTCCTGAATAAAAGTAATTGCATTATAACTTTTTTTTTTTTTTTTTTTTTTTTTTTTAAGAAGAAAATGAGGACTAATCATGGTTACATAACGGACAAGAAAAAATTGATTCTGGCTGCTTGTGAGAAGTTTACAAAAACTTGGAGAGAGAAGGGAATTTTCCACTGTCTGATGTCTTTGGGAGTTATTGTGGAAGTATAGGAGTGTTGGGTTAAGAACACTTCTTAGAATTGCAGCCAATTAGAACTTCTAGTTACTTTAATCCAACCCAAGCTTCAGGCAGCCCTTTTTGCAAAGTTCAGATCTGCAATTCTAGTTAAGTGCTTTCAAAGAAGTACATTAGGCATATGCAGACTGAGGGAGAGACACTGAATTCTGTGAATGGGCTAACCCCACTCCCTGCAAAGGAAAGGGAATTCTCCCACTGCTTTGGCTGGAAGCAGAACTCTTCCCATTACTGCTGCAGCACATATTTGAGCAGGAGACATTCCAAACCTGACCAAACATTATTTTAAAAAATGAGCCATTGATCCGTAAATACATCCCCAGATGTTCATACTGAATTTGCAGTATTCAGCATGCTGAGCCTAATTGTCCATTCAAATCACCCTAGCCGAGGAGTTCTCTGCTCAAGGGAGTTACCATATGCCAATATAAAACCTGTGTTAAGTGACTGGAGAATCAAGCCTACGCTGTTTTACTTTACATTGCTATGCATTGCTCTAATCTGAGTGAGAAATAATTGCAAACGTTTTAGCTGTGAAAGAATAAGGAGTCATAAAACCTTCAATCATGTTTTAATATGCAGTCACACTCTACTTGCATAAATAGAAATTGGAATAATTATAAAGACATCATTTTTAATTGTCACTCATCATTCAGTTGACTCCTTAAGTAGAACACACATTTAATTAATGCCTTAGATTTTAGTGTCAATTACCACATTAGATGTTCTCCCATATTCATTCCATCTGCTGCAAGTAAATATATTGCCACTGCGCAGTTATACACCCATACAGGAACCTGATCACAAATTTTCCTGCCTCCTCATGACCTATTGTACAGTGAGTGGAAACATTTGCAAAACACAGGCACAAAAAAAAAGGTTTGGCTTGAAATTAGAAATATTTTCTTATGAGCATAAGGAATTTGCTCAACTCGCAGGTATTGGTTTAGATAAGAACGATATGTTGCACTTAATGAAGATGCATAATGAAGAACACATCAGGCACTGAGCAGTCAGTATCTCTCAGTTACTCAGCACAAAGCACAGAAGACGTCATTTTGATATTTCACTGTTTCTATTCCTTCCTATCTTATATTTTCAACAGCCAGTTTGATTTAAATTCTTGAGATGACATAAATTTGACTGTTCTTCAGAAAACAGCATTGTGCTCACAGATAACCACTAGACCACAGTCCTTATACCATTTGCTGAAAGGCAAAGTCTTTCAAGTTCTTCTTGCTGCTTGTACCTGTCCTTTTCCAAGTTTTTGTTGTTGTTCTGGCGCAAATCCTCAGCATTTCAGCCACAGTCTCTGAACCGCCTCAGGCAGGCACAGCAATCTCTCTTCCCTGCTCCAGCCCGGTGTCCTCTGACTCACTTGTCCACCTATGGACTCTCAGGTGCCCTCTGAACAGCAAGGTCACTCTGGGAGATCCATTCAGGTTACCATGCAGGCAGCACGCAATTAGTAGGCTGTTACCAGCTCAGATCTGAAGAAAAAAAAAAAACAAACAACCAAGGCAAAAGGAGAGGAGGAGAACACACGGCCTAATTTGATGGGACCCAAGAGGCGCAGAGAAATCTTGCAGGTGGAGGAGCATAGATCGGAGGAGCATGCCGATGTCACTCAAGAACATTGCTCCCTGAGGTGTACTTTAATGTAGGATGCTGGCCATCCACTTTCTGGCTCCCTGTGGCAGGGCCTGGGGCCTGTTGTGAGGGCATGGCACTGAGTGCTGGAATGGCCGGTACACACAGGGCAGTATGCAAGGCGCTCGCCTGCCCCGCAGTCTGACTGGCACCAGCCTGCCAGACAGCTCGCAAAGGAGAGCTCTGTGTCTTTTGGGCCATTTATTGCTGCCGTGATGATTTTCAAGCACCTGAAAGCTTAAGGTGCGACAGCTGATATGTGCTGGGAACACCTCTGCAGGGAGCAGGTAATGATGGCCTTTAGCCCTGTGATTACAGGGTGTAAGAGTGGAAAGGAATGTGAGCCCCCATGGCTCCTCTGAGGTGCATGAGGCGCGCTGACAATCACCTCCCTAACAACACCACCAGGTGCTTGTGTGCAACACAGTTCACTTCTCTCACACACAGATATTTCCTCCACCAAAGAGTCCTGACGTGCGAAAATCCCACACTTAGCCATGGTCGTTTGCTGAAGTGGAACTCCCGAACTGATAATCCCTGTTATGACTTCCTCAGCATCTGCCCATTGAGTGGAATGACCTGAAAATCAGGAAGAACAATGCTCCCCAGGATCCCAATCAGTGCTGGCACTCCTAATTGCTGTCCTGCACAATGGGCTGCTGTGTTACCAGTGTGAGGGACTGCCCTGGGAACTCTGTCATCTTCTGAGTAGTCAGCTCGGTCTTTCAAAGTCATCTCTAACAACTAAATAGCACGGCTTCAGCATTTTCTCAATCACCTGGCAATTTCCTACAGTAAGACAGACTGCAAATGTTGCAGAGATGATATCTAGTGTTTTAAAACAGGTCTGTAATTTACTTTATCAAGTCATGTAATTTTAAAATAATAGTACAGGTTTGGACACCTATTTAAAAAAAAATGGACACCCAAAACATGAAAAACACATACTTATCAAGGTGCTATTTTATAGCAATGATGCATTATGAAATCTTTATGGGGTTTATAGGTATTGCATATTTGACATGATGGTGCTGTCAGTGGTAGTAAATATAGAATAAATATTTTATGAGAGAACGCTGAAGCCAGCATATATTTTTGGTATAAGTAACATAATGATTTGCTGAACTTTGTAAATGCTAAGTTTTAATTAAAATATTTTAATAAACATTTCAAAATGCAGTTTTCACTAGAAGAATTTTATGAGCATTTTATGGGTATTTTAAGGAATTCTGAAAGACTAGTACTCCAGAATACTTAGTTTTATTTTTTTGTTCAAATGCAAAAACCCATTCACTGATGCTAAAGACTTCACTGTCTCCTGAACAGCTGTATATCTACTTCAGCTTTTGGATGTGATTCATATTTAACATTTTGCATCCAATCCTAACTGCAGTCAGTATTTAGCCTTTCCTATTAACTAGCAGCGAAAAGCAGCCGTTTTGTTCAGATTTTCCACATAATTCATCAAAAATCTAAGTCAGTTCCTAAACCCCCGGAACCAAGAATTTTACAATACAGCTGAATTTTAGAGATGCCAGGTGACCAGTTCACTTAGCAGCTGAAACAGAGTTCTTCCTCTGTTGTTGTTCTGTAATCCACTCTTTTATTTCCTGAATGAAATATCCTATGATATTGTTAGCAAAAAGAAATGATGAACATAAAGGCCTTGTAGGATAGAGGAGCAATTAGCAGGAAGCATCCATGGAGTATCAAGCTGAGTTCTGCTCGTGGATGGAGGAAAGAAGGAGATGCTAAAGGAGAAGGAGGGATAGATGATCCTTAGGGCTAATGTTCCACTTCGTTGTACAGACACTGAATAGGCCTATTGGAACTTCAATACTGAGACAGACTGATACATAAATTGTCTTCATTTAAATGTTTCTGACTCGAAAACAGATGAACAAAACCCTGAAACAGGCTCTCTAAAGTACAGGTACAAAGAAAGGTGACATTTCCATATTTCCCCAGCATTAGTTTTGAAAAATTGTTCTGAAGCTCACTTTTCTCTGTCCCACATCTTTCACTGACTTTTCTTCCAAAATTATGCATGTACTGTCGTCAAGCTCTGTGTTCACGTCTAAATCCTTGTTCTAGTAATTCCTGTAATGGGCAGAACAGAAATGGCATGGGAACAAAAGATAGCCAGAAAGCAAGAGATACTATCCAAAAGCCAGAGTGTGGGCATTTCTCCACTGTTTCTGAGGCTCGTTATTCTTTCTGTCCACTACATTTATTGCCATGGTGTTTAGGAATTTCAGCCCTGGGATCCCATAATGAGCTATTTCTGTGAAGTGCTGTATAAAGGCAGAACAAAGAGATGGTCCTTCCTTTAAGATCTTACCGTGGACGGCAACAGATGGTGATGAGCAGACAGAGGGGGAGTACAGGAAAACAACAAGACAACTGTGAAACTAATTAGGATTGTAAAACTCTGGACAAGTCTGGTCACAATAGAAATATTAGTGGTTTCGGAGGGTACATTATTTCAACTTCAGAATCACTGAAGCAGCCATCAGAATGAATCTGCAGGCAGTGCCCTTGTTTTGAGAAGGGAAATTGTATTAATCTAGTAGAAAGCAAACACCTCAAATCAGTATGAATACAAACAAAATATGGGACTTCTATATAAAATCATTGCTTTTCTGTCCCTCTTTTTGTTTGCCTTGCATTATTGCAGCTAGGCCGAAATTCAAGTGTTTTCTTTTCACTTAAGGACAGTTAACTGTCCTTTGCATGTCTTCAGATGCTCTCTGAACCTCTGCAAGGTCCAGATGAATGCTTTGATTTTCCTTTTTTCTTATGTGGTAATCATGTGTCTCTTCGTAGGGATGTTGTTCATACACCATACCGATTTTTACCACTCCACCAGAGCATCTGCTTCTGAAAATCAGCATTGTATCTGTGTTAATAATGCTTAATTCAAAAAAGAAATAGGCACTGCTGTCTTTCACTTCAGAAATTAAACATTCCACTTCTCCCTGCACCATTTTATTTCTCCCTGAGACATCTACGTGCTGGCATTGTCTCCACATTAGTCATGTTTCAGAGATGGCAGAATCAGCTGAGAATTTACAAATTACTTTTATATCTTTGGCTATTTGGTCTTCAAATTCCTCCCTGTTTTTCTCGTGTTCTGTCTTCAGCTTGTACAATCCATAATAATTTATACTCCCTGCTGTTATCTTTGACAGAAAGTTGTTCAGTAGAAATATTCCTTCCTACAGCTTTCTTTGCATTCCATAAACCTCATTTGTTTCAAGTTATTAGTCTATATAAAGTAATGTGGTTCTTCTTTCTGATTTATCTCAGTAGGCCTTGGAACCATGCTAATCGCCAAGTTATGACTGTGTATCAGCCAAAAGAACGTGTGGGTAGCATTTGTCTCCATCAGGAGGGAGTCCAAGAGCCAGCCATAAGGATATTATTAACATTGTGTCTTAGGTTTAAATATTAGCATGTCTCTTCAGTGCACTGAAAAATAAGCCTGAAGATTCTACACAATATTCTAGGCTCCAACAAAAAAACAACAACAACAATAGCCAAGCGCCAGTTTGATTGTACTGTTCCCATGTTGCTGAAATGCTGAAACAACTGTGAAATAAAAAGGTAAATGTCATGTAAAGTATTCAAAGAGTATGTCATGACAAGCGTATTTCCTCCCAGATGCTCCTTCCTTTTGACTTGGTGTCTCAGTAATGGTTAGCAAAAGTCTGGGCAATACTGATGTGAAAGTGGAAGTAAATGCTGTCACAAGGAGCACCACCTTTTCTCTGTGCCCTGGGAGAGGATGAAAGATGGATTAATGGTAACAAGCTTCTTGGCCATGTAGCTCATGGTTTACATTTTTGAAGCCCTTTCCAAAGCCAGTCAAGACTAATTAACTCATTGTATTGTACTGTATTGTATTATTTCATTTTATATTTAATTTTATGTGTTGCTCCTTTTGTTCTAAGAATCAGGTTGAAGTGTTAGGTTTCTAATCCAAAATGATTGTCTAAATTGCCTCCATAGTCACTAAGGATTGGATTGGGTGACCTCCTGTGCACGGTAGAGAGGACTAAATTCTTTACTTCTAAATAGGTGAGTTGAGGTGCAATCTGACACATATGTAGCTTGCTCCAAAAGTAATGCCTCTTATGTATTTCCATGGAAACAACAACAGATACAAAAGGCACAATAAAACTACTTGATATTTAGCCTGGGGATTGATATTTAATCTGGAGAAGAAGAAGCTCCGGGAAGACCTTATTGCTTTTTACAGCAACCTGAAAGAAGGTTGAGTGGAGTGAGGCTTGCCCTCTTCTCCCACGTAACAGTGACAGGAAAAGAGGGAATGGCCTCAAGTTGCACCAGGGGACTTTCAGGTTGGATATTACAAAGAATTTCTTCTCAGAAGGAGTGGTGAGGCACTGGCACAGGCCACCCAGGGATGGAGTGAAGTCACTATCTCTGAAAGTGTTTAAAAGAAGGGTAGATGAAGTACTTAGAGACATGGTTTAGTGGTCCTTTCTTGGACTTGAACATCATGTCTGCAGCGGAGTGAATCAGACAGATACTAAAAAATCCTCAATTTTACCACTTTTAGGTTCTGCAGTAGCCACTCTTTACTTCTATCAGAAAAGATCAAAGACAGATTAGCTAATGAAAGTTAGCTTGAAAAGGATAGCATTCTTCCTGATGTTTTTCAGCACTCTCAGTTTTCTATTGAAAGACTCAACTGAAGCTAGCGTTGGGTTAGGCTGTTCATTATTGGTTTCAGAAGGAATGAAGCAGCCATTTTATCACAAATGAGCATGTAGAAATGGCTTTTCTCCCACCTATCTGTAGGAGTGTATTATCTTGCTGTCAAAGAAGAACCGAACAAAAGTCTTCCAGAGCAGAATATAGAGGAAACTACTAAGGACATCAACGTGCATTATCCTTCAAATTACCTTTAGACGCATCAGGACACGTAGTTAATACAGCACTACATGCAACTGACTTTATAGTTTCCATGCATACTTGCAACAGTTGACGTTTACAGATTTTTAGTAAAGAGTAGTGAGCATTGCTGTGGATTACTTTCTGAATATTTTTGCTAAATGACAGTCTAGCTTTGAAGGACATAAAGGGGGAATATTTTTAGGGATGACTAAAAGGAAGTTTTGTGCTCCTAAATTTCTCTCTGATGGAGCTCGATTACCCCCTCCCTTTTTACAAGATACTGTTTTTATGGGCCATTACTTGCCTTAGTACTGCATATAACACTATTGTATACAAAGCATTACTGTCTGACCTCCTCGTTAATTATGCTAAGCACTACAGCTGCTTTCCACTAACTGGTGAAATAAAACATAATAGCTGGCTTGCCTGAGGACGTTGGCTCTCCACGTCAAAAAAGGCAGAAACAAAGTCTGACCTTTAATCTAGTATAAAGTTTAGATATGTGCAAGGGGTGACTGGAGACACGACTCACGCATGCATCTATACTGCTGACTCCAGTGTCTGTGGCTGTGCATCCTGTCTGTGACTGGGATGTGGGGTGAAGTGCTGCTTTCTCCTTCACCAAGCTGCAATGTAAGTGCACGTGATGTAATGAAGCAAAAAAAACGGTGTGAGTTTTAATGGCAATTCTGGTTGATGAGCTGCTCTATTCTAAACACTTCTTCCCGGTCATCTGAGGAAATCATGGAAGGAAACTGCATTTATTGATGATACCCTTATCCTACGAAATAGAATTTCACTACCGCCTGAAATAAGGGTTTTTTGAAGAATGGCTAAGCAAACTAAAGAAGCCACCTCTGTTAATGCCATGTGTGCTGTTTGTTGATCTAATAGCTGTTCTTCTTTAGCAAGGAACTAGCACTGGTGCTCCTTGTATCAGCAGCACCACAGAGGCAGACAGAGAGATCAAGTCACAGTCTTAATTCCCACTTTGACCTCTACTATCCAGTAATTTCAAAGTGGATTAGATTTCTACAGGTGTGTTGAGTGATTTCAATGTTTTTGTGGACTTTATTCTTACTCTCTAGATAGACTCTGGTAAAATAAAATATTTCTCTGTAGCCATGAGTATAAGACTTTGTCTCTGAACATTTCAGTGACAAGGATATGTTAAAAACTAGTGGGAGGATTTGCTTTCCACATGAGGAACCTGAGCCATGGAGGAACTTAGTTACTCAAATTCATGGCAAATAGTGAGGGCATTGAGCAATCCTTTTTGGTGCCTGAAAATGCATGGCTGAAGAACATCTCCACCTCCAATGGCATATAAGGATAAGTCTGTCTTTCCCTGATAGCTGCAAAAAATAAGGAGATATGTGTAGTCACAGGAGTATCTCATCTCCTAGAAACTGCTGCTCTGTTATTGCAGGGCTTTGCTTTGTCACTGACACTCATGAAGCCAGAACAACCTTTGGCTACTCCCCACATACACTGCTACAGGAGCTAAATAAACGGGCATGATTTCTCAAACATTACCACAGAGTTTTCAAATAAGATTGAAACAGAAGTCATCTTTTACTGAAAATATTCACTGCAATGAAAGCTGTGGCAGAGAGATGATGCTAATGCAAGAGTGACATCAGGATCCTCCAGAACAGTGAGGAAAGACCTTTCCTGGGTCTGTTTTTCAAGTGCCCCTCAGACAAAGGGGACAGTTTTCCTTCTTGGCCTTCTGCCATACCGTTAGCTGGGCTGCAGTGAGCCATGTTTACAGTTCACATTGCTGAAGATAATCCTGACAATGCATACAGTATAAGGAGAATACAGCTGGGCTGCTGAGAAAATAAAACATCGGAGGATGAAAAAGAAGAGGAGGTGGGGGCTTGGGAGCTTTGAGCTTTTTCCCCTTCAACTAGGGTAATCAACACAGTCATAAATTAAATATTTATTCCAGGACATCACATAAATTACTCAGAAGCCATCATCATCACAGGGCTCTTATTCACAGAGCCTGTACATAGTTGGAAGGGAAAAAAAGAGTATGCTCAGGGAAGTGTTGTTTTTCTAAGTAGTTAGTCAGTATTTGTGGTCTTTCTAGATAAGAGGGCAGAACATATTACACTACTTATCACCAACATTATCAGCCATTAGACAAACTGAACAGGATCACTGCTTCTATTTTTTATTTCTTTACTTTTTTTTTTTTTTTTTGGTAAATAGAGCCATGGAACAGTTACATATAACACAGCTCCATACTCTCTTTTTTACTTTCTCCCAGTATACAAATAACTTATTATGCAACTGTTCGTTCTAAGAATGAAATAAATTATTTTTCAATATGTACGTATGACCTTTGTGGCATTAAATGTGACACTGATCATGTGTGGAGAGAAGATTATTTTAAATTTGTCTAATCGAGTGTAATGTAACATTGATACATGTTCTTCATTAATCCAGAACTGAAGTTTATGACCTGAAACAGTGTAGTAGCCATTACTGCTGTTTATTTAAAGACAGAATATAAAGACCATGAGGTACAGAATGTACCTGATAGGCTCTTGCTCTATTTATTTGAAACGTAGAGTGTAAGTAACATGTATTGGAAGAACAGTTATGGAGGTCATTGAACTCAGCACTGCATAAATTTCTGTGGTATCCCCCCTTTTCTCTAATCTGTATGCCAGCCATGAAGTTGTTCCTACTTTTGCCTATAAGTGTCATTTGTTTCAAAACTTTGATTGCTGGTTTTGATGAACAGTTTAGTGTATCTGCCCATGGTTGTTTATCAGCTTTACCACGTTGACTTATACTACATCATTTTAGCACTTGGACCTGATGACTGAAAAAGTTTACCTTGAAGTAAACAAGCAATCAAACCGCCTCTTACAATTTTGGATCATATAATATTTCAAAGTAACAAATACTGTGACCTCACAAATAACTCAAGTAGCAAAAGCTGCTATCCTACAAGTAGCTGTAAAGCTCCATCTTCACGCATATGTTTGCAAATACTCTCCTTGTCATTCAGCCAGCTTTTGAGATAGTCACAAACAGTGTTTATCAGGCATTTAAAACTGTAAAAATCTGTGAGCATCTGTCCTGGAACTACCACTGATCAGTTTCAAACAGTAAGTCACTAAATCTCTACAAAATGTGGAATTTCTGGGAAATGTAGAATTACTGTGGAATTTCCCTCCCCAGTTCCCACATACATACGTAGTTTAGTTTGGGGCTATACTCAGATATAAATTCTAACAAGGCAAGAAACAGAAACTCGAAAGTTACATCTTCTCTTTCCTATTCTTTCCCTTTAAGGGCTTTTATTATATATAGAAAACCTGTTGCAAGATGGTTTCCAGCATTTACTCACCATATTTTATACTTTCTCCCTCAAGGTCTGTATGGTAGCTGCAGAGTATGACAGAACTCTCTGACTTTATTACAGACTAAATTGCATGAAAAATAGCAGTAATATTAAAACTTTCTCTGTATTATATCTGAAAGTGGCGCCTTTTTAAAGGACATTGTCAGCATATAGAGAGTGTTTGATAGTACTGTACAAGTAAAATGTTGCCAATTACTGGGGATAATTTGCCATTTATTGACTGGTTTGAAGGCTTTCAAATTTCAATTTAAGTGACCATTTCCAAGTTCTATTTTTAACACATTCTGGACTGCCCCATTTGGGTACCGCTGGAGTGACCAGGACACATTTAAGCTGGTTTAACCTGGCCTAGGATATCTGCCCTTGCTCAAGTCTCAAAGCTTTGCTTTCTGTAACTGTTCGAGAAACATAAGGAATCCCCAATACTAAGTCTTCAGTGACTTTCTGTCTTGCAGATCCATGACATTAATTACCAGTTTGGGGGATCCATGAAACAAACATAAACTCTTACTTGGCTGTTTAAAATAAATGATTGCACAAAGGCCTAAAAATGAGCAAAAAAGCAGTGGCTGCCTTTTGAATGTAAAGAGATCACACATACACACAGGCCCACAAATGGAAATGCACAGGAGTTGCAACAGGAACCCAATTTGACCTTTTCTTTAGTTCCAGGAAAATCTTTTTTATCTGGGATACCAAAAACGTTGCTGCCCCTCTTTTGTTTCTGTGAGGCTGGGAAACAGGAATCGAGCAGCAGGAGGACAAAAGCTATTCTTACATATTTCCCAGCTCAGCTAAACCCAGGACTGACTGGAAGGCCACCAGGAAAGCCTGGACTCTGGAGACCTCCAGCCTGATCCGGAGACTTCTGGACTCTTATCCACTGGGAACAGAAACACCGAGTCACACTTGGAGCCAGGCTCGGAAAGTGTCAAGAATAGCGTCTGGCACAGTATTTCTGTACTACCGCTTCCTGCCCATGCTGAAACAAGGAAGGATAAGGTATGTCATTTTTTAAACACAGTTCTCAAACCCCCGGTTTTGATTGCTTTTCTATTAAAGGTCAGGAACCAGGCAGCAGGGCTAATGAGATTGTGTGGGACGTAAGTCGTGGGTAGATGCGGTGTGCCCTCCCGTTATAGCAAGCGCTGCTAAGTGGATAAAGTGGGTGCTGGGAACCAGGTGCTGGGATGCTAGTCCTATTTCTGTTCTGCTTTTCTTGCAGTCCATGCAGCCTGCTTCATGGGTTTCTTCTACTTCACAAGGAGCATGCTGTGAAGGCTTTTTTGAGTCCCAGACAAATGCTTTGATATCTTCTGATAAACAGATACTTCAAAGGTGATAAGCATTATCATTTCTATAATGTAATACTGAAGGATGACTCAATACTGTTACCTATTCCAGAAGGATGCAGTTGTGTCTAAATCAAATCAATCTGTAATTTTTATATAAAATTAATGTTTCCATACTTTCTGTTTGTTGACATCCACAGTGAAATTTACCCAGAACTATAATAACTATATAATATACTATATATTATATTATATATTATATATAATATAATATATAATTTACTATAATAAAACCATTACAGTTCATTTCTACGTTGGTGCTGTTAATATTTAATAGACAATGTGACAGGTGTCCCTGTTTATGAGGCCATAATACATTGCCTGACTGAATAAACTATGAATGCTAAAGGGCTGAATAGTTTTTTTCCCTCGTGGGAATGTGACTATTGCTAATAAGGTGTATTTTGTTTTGTCCTGTGTTGTCCTGGTTTAGGAAAGGACAAAATCTTCCAAACTGCCTGCCAGTCCTGCTTGCTGCATTCAGCTCCCAGTTTCTGTGTCACAGAAACCATCTCACAAGACTTCAGCTACTTAACTCAGAAGCTAAGATTGTCTACCTGATGTGACGCAAGAATGAAATGGCACTATTTACTCTTGTCCATC
Organism: Lagopus leucura; assembly: GCF_019238085.1. Taxonomy (NCBI): domain Eukaryota; kingdom Metazoa; phylum Chordata; class Aves; order Galliformes; family Phasianidae; genus Lagopus; species Lagopus leucura. The sequence continues at coordinate 24,817,306 of NW_024962263.1, forward strand.
TCAAAATTAATCTTTTCTTAAACAACATCAAGGAGAATGAGATGCTTTAGCTTTCTTCAGTTTGAAAGATGTTGTTGGGCTGCAGAGTAAGAGCATTATCTGACACAAGTCTGCAGAACTCCCAGAGCTGGGATGTGATGGGTAAGAGATTGTCTAATAACATAGTAGGCTCAGAGGCACCTGAAACGAAGCCAAGATGAGCATCTGTACTAGAAATTCCACCTCTTGATCACCTCTTGTTCTACCTCTTACAGAATCTGAGCTTTCAATTTTGGTTTTCACTGAAAGGCTTTCCTGCTTATTCTAAGATGCTGCATATGGTATAAGGGGAAATAGACAGTCTTTGGATATTTCTCAGCTGAACACCTATGATGCAAAATTGTAGAGAATGAAATTCAATAGCTGATGTTGTCCTACGTACTCATTTCTACACCTGTCAGAACTATAGCTAAGAAAGTAATAGTAGTTTACAGTTACATACATGTAATGTTACCCTCTTGCTTCTGTCTGTCCATATCAATCGGAGCCCATCAACTTAATATGTTAGCCTCAGGTGCTAAGGTGTTTTAGTAAAGATGTTCCTCAAGGATGAATCTCTTCGAAAGTCCTGCTTGTGAAGTTAGTCTGAATGCATCCTTGAAGCAAATCCAGATGTTCAACAGGTCAGCCCTATGTTGCATTCAGCCTTTCCTTCATCAAATTGTTTCTTATCTGCCTTTTAGAATGCAGGTCATGATGAGTCCAAGACTATTCACCTTCCAGGGAAAAATCAAACAAGTACCAAAATCTCCACAAAGCTTACCTGGTCTTAGCTAAAATAGGGCCTGTAAAGAGACCAGTGAGACCCAATGGGGACTGGCCTAATGCCACCAGGAAAGGCAATGTGGCTGAGCACAGAACAGTATTTTTCTTGAGGGAAGGTAAATAGTAGCAGATCTGCTGGTATCTTCACTCTCCATGTTATAGTCTCAGTAATTTGAGGGATCATGATCAAGACAGACAACTCCCAGCATCTCCATGGGTGCAGACAATGGTGCACATGTGAAAGGGAGAACAGCCCTGAAAAGATCATTTGGCTCTCAGGCAGCTCACAAACATACATTTCATTCTTTTGCTGATCCCTATCCAGAACGCTTCAACCATACTTTTTTTTCTGAGCAGGAAGTTATTGCTTGTATTAGCAGTTCATAACCTGCCCCATCACTTTCTTTGTTTTACAGGGAGACTGATGTGGCCTTGTCCACGTAACTCTCATCTGGAGCTCTGAGGAGTGAGCACTGAGTTTAGTGGAGCTATTAATTTATTTCATGATTGTGAGGAGAAGGGAAAATGGCATGCAATAACTTCTTTTAAATTCACTGACCTCATTTCTTTTCTGTTTCTTCTCTGAATAGTTATCTTCCACGCAAAATGAAAATTAAAATAACCACAAACCCTCAGCTCCTAGAATTACACAGTAAAGATAGGAGAATGTATTCCGAGCAACATCAGTTTATAATTAAAACATTTTTCTTTTACAAAAAGTGCCTAGGCTATTCTTGTAGGATATATTATTTTTTGTAAGATGCATTTTATGCAGATTTCCTTCTTGCTGGAGAACCAAATATTTAAACACATTAAGTCTCAGCAAATCATCTTCTTTTACTACCATTTTTATCTGATGCATTTGGGACTACACAGACTGCAGTGTTCTTTCAATTAGTGGTTAAGATCATCACTACATGCAAATGTTCCTCATAAATAGCCACAGGCTCTGCTTCTGCAGAGTTCTGAGCAACTTCAGCCCTTACCAGTATAAAATGCGAGTCTGGCAGTCATCCCACCTGTCAGAATCAGAAGGACAAAAAGGACAGAATTTCTTTTTCCTGCAGCTGAGATGTTCTTGAAGATACAAGGAAGTTCTTATCACATTCATAATTTGAGCCATATCCATTTGAAACCACTACCCACCAATTTTTCTTTTTTCCAACTTCCAATGACTGGGCAATCAAAATCACTAGACCATTCACCATATTAGTGGTGATGGAACACTTCATTGGGAATTTTATGTTATCTGGCACTTTTCCTGGCATAGCAGGACGTTACTCTTCTATTTCCCCTCAGCTTTTATAAGGGCAACAAGCTTACTTCACAAACCTCCTCAGCCCAACCAAAACCAGAGCCTCTAGGTGATGTAATTCAATACAGTCTCATCAAAGCCATCCTGAGAAGACATGGGCAATGGCCTGGAGGTAGTTCAAAGCCTCCCAAGCACTTTCTGCTCTCCTGAACCATTTTATTCTGTCCACCTCAGCTCTTGCCCTGTCTCAACTTGTGCCTATTGTCTCCTCAGCTTCACAACTCACAAGATATGAAAAACATTTTGCCATGTTCTCTTCCTTTCTATAGCTAGCATTTCCTAATAGTCTGAGTGCCTCAAATTCTCAACAGCTGGCCTTTAAGACAGTTGCGGCTGTGGGTGCAGGGCTGGGTATATTGGCTATGGTCACGATTTATTTTTGGGATGCAGGAGTATGCCCACATTTTAGCAGCTGTGAATGCTGGCATGTGCTTGGGACAGGAAAGGTTTACATTGTCTGGATTCCAAGGGACTGATTTAGAGCAACTCATTTTGAGGCAGTTGGCCAGATAAAAGCCATGCTGGCTCCTTCCCTGCCATTTAAAAATGATATGGTCACAACTTCATCTTCCAGGCAGTTGCCCTCAAGAAAACCAGCAATTGCTCTGGGGCCTCTTTCTGTCTTGCGCCAGTCCCTAGTGGGCAAAGGACAAGGGGCGGACACTGTGGCTATTTACTTCTCTTTCTGAGATGGAGGTCTCCCCCAGCAGTGCCAGGGCTGGCAGGCTCCCCTGCAGGGACATGGGAATCAGAGCTGTACAGCTCAGCAGCTGAGCCTGTTGATGGAGGCATGATTTGTTGTTCGTTTTCCTTACGGTCAGCATCCCCAGACCATGGTGAGACAGCAGATGATTAATTTTTACACTTTTTGCAATGGTGACTAGCCCATGGAGCATTCTGCCCTAAACCAAAGAAAGATATGATGCAATGATTCAGGGAACAATTAAAACTGATTATCTTTTTTAGCAACTTTACTAATGACAGCAACAGCAGGAGAGTTTGCCCTCTCTGAGCATGCATTTCTCAGTGACATAATACATTTCAAGCTTTAAAGCACCCTCGTGGTTGTGATAAATGAAACAATTCAATAAATTAAACATTGCTCAAAGACAGATAGCTGGTGAGTGCTAGCTGACACTTGGTTCATGCAAGAATAAAACAGCAGAGGTCCCGAGGCTTCATGCAAAGCTCTGCTTTTGATTAGGCTTGCTTGTGGTGTGGTAGGAGGTTCTGCGACCTGCTTAAGCTGCCTTGCAGGACTCATCTCTGCCTCATCTGCTTTGGATTCACTGCATGACAAATGCTATCACCACTGCACAGCTGGCAAGAGAGACATGTCCTGAGGTCGCAACTCATGAAAAATCTGGGTGGGACAGCATATATTTTAGAAATGCCTGATGCAAATAAATTGCTGAAGCAGCCCCTTTTTGCATAATGGTTTAATTAACAACTGCCATGCTGCTGGGTTTATATGATTCACCATTCTTATCAGAGGGCTGCTTTTCTGAGACAGGAACCTTCTCTTCCTGCAGTGGTTTATAGGGGTGATTTCTCACTCATGCAAGGCCCCACTTCTCCCTCAGCCCCTAAGCAGCACAGTGAGGCAGGCAGTGAGTGGTCACACTCACTAGGAAGATCCTTGGCCATAGGGAGCAGAGGGCTTGGCTATTTGTGGGCTCCTGGCCTCTCCCGTGAGCAGGCAGATGGTTTTGTCGGGATTCTTGCACAACAGGGTGCAGGAGCTCAATGCAAAGTCTCACAGTAGCCTGAACCCCACTTTTTATTCCTTGTTTCTGTTCCACTTCTGTTCCACGACCAAAATCATCTCTGTCCTGTACTGGGACTGAGAGAAAGTGACAGAGTGTTCCTTAACAACTCAGCTAGAGCAGAAGATGACCCCACATAACAGCACTGTCCACAAAAGAGACTTTGGGCAATGCTGCTATTGAGTGAAATTTCTTAAAACTAACACAATCCTTTACATTTTTAAAAGCTGTTTGGATCCCGAGCTTTTAAGCTCTGAGGGAATTGGACCATGCCTCTATCTAAACTGTAAATAATTTGTGGAGAGAGCTGTTTTTATCACTGTACTTCAAACAACACTCAGCATGCTACTGGAAGCAATTATATAAATAAATTATATAATATGACTTTGGATAACTTAAACACCGTGCTGAGCAGCCAATGGTTTAAAGTTGAAAGGTGCTGAAGTCAAATTTAAAAGCAGAGGGCTCTAAAAACATCAGATAATTCAGTCATATTTTTAATCCTTTTTCATTTTCTGTGGTGGGTGGCAAAATAGATAGACCTCTAAGTAAAAACTTCATTGTTCTACAGAACAGATGTTTCTATATTACTTTCTCAATTGTGTCTAATAGAATATTATATGACATGCTGTAATAATAACACATTGTTAAGAAACTTCTGCAGATACAACATTTACTTTTGATTAAACAAGTTGTGCTGGGACTTCAGTGTGTCCCAGTGTAATTAGATATTATTCTATTTTGGAACAGCTAAATAAACTGCACAATGAGCTACTTTAAGAAAAAAAATGAAGAATAACTTTCTTCCTAAAACTTCAGGTAAACAAATTTAATGCTGAATGTTGCATGCTGTTGAAGTTCAAAATAAATCCTATTCCTCCACTTAAGCATAGTTTTTTGACAGTGGCAAAGCACTGGGCTCAAAATACAGGTTGCAAAGTGAGGGCTAACGTGAGCTCTGAGTACATAACAGATATGGTATACACAGATATGGACACTCCACAGATTTAAATCAATGGAGCTAAACAAACTGAAGTTTTGAGCTTGAAGGACAAGATATATGCCTGTACTATAAGGCCAAATCTATATGAAAAAAAAAAAAAAAAGGAGTTTAATAGCAAGATCAGCTAGTTTTGAAGGAAATTATGCTACTGGAACTGGAGAGAAACAAACGTGAAATTACCATGGAGAAAGGCAGGCAGGCAATAGCAGTCTAGACAAAAAATCAGTTGATGGGAAAGATACCACCTCTTTCTTACCATCAGTTTTCAAACATGCTGATTAAAATGTCTCTGTATAAGTGATTATGAAAGTCAGACTCTCCTACCACAATTATGTACTCCCTCTATACCTTGATTCATGATATCCAGAAGGCATCTGGCAAGTTGGGTAGCAGTTTATGACCAACATTGTGCCAGGAAGGTCAAGGAGAAACTGGGAACTCTGGAGAAAGCACAGCTTTAGGACTATAGGAACAATCTCATTAATACAGCATTTTACATCACACCCATGGTAATAGGGAAAGTGTCTCTATTCAGGTTACTAGGTCAAAGCATCCTTGACATGGGTAACTTGATCATTAACTTCCTAGCACAAAGTCTGAACTGTAACATGTATTATTTAGCTGCATATCATATAACCTCAATGTATCTGTGTGACGGAGTCCCCTTATCTGAATTATTAATATTAAATCATAAGTAGTTGCTAAAAAAAGGTGCAGGAAAGATAAAAACAGTGCCCTAATTAAGTATCCTCCCCTCAAACAGATTTACAGCTCCAAGGTGACAGTTGTGGCTCCACAGTCCAGAGGCAAGGTTGCTTGCCAAGGTTTAGAGGAAAGTAACTGAAAGGCAGCGATATGTTAAGGACCTGATTCCTTTAAAAGGGAAAAGAGAAAATTTTAACTCACAAAAGCAAGCAAGCAGAAATTCTACAGTGTAACCAGGTTCTCCAAAGAAGGAGGGCATGGACATTATACCTTCTCAAAGTATGAGGTGAATTCCAGGCTGAGGTCCTACAGCATGTAAAGAACAAGCACCATGCTCAGCCTGGCATGAAGTTACTGCCTGGAGATGGAAGTGAGGAGATCATTAGCTCACACCAAATAAAGAAGTGAAGGGACCTGCCTACTGCTCGGAAAGGTTGCCCTCAGGTTGCTGGGAGAGGTCTGAGGAGAGACAAGATGGGTGACAGACGGCATCAAGGAAACACGAGCTGCATCAACAGCTCATTTGAGGAACATAAGGTCACATTCATAGTATTTGCTGATGAATGGGTAGATTTTACTGCACATCCTGGGCAGTCTACCCCATGCTATTAGGAATCATAAAGTAATTTAACACACGATGAGTGTGTAACTTGATACTAACCAAGTCTAAATCTCAGTTTCTGCAAAGAGTCACACCCTTCTGCTTAGACAAACTGTTGAATAATAAAAGTATTTGGACTCAGCATTCCATGACATTTGAAATCAAGGTTAAATGTCAGCTCTTCAGCTCAGACAGCTAGGGCTGGCCTAGGTGAGGCCGTCTGTCCCTGAGCGGCGGTAGGGTCTGCCACACAGAATGAACTACTGCATCCCAGTTGGTAGGACCAACTTTAAGGGTTTTCAGGCACACTGGAAGCTAATACCTGCTACTTGGGTAGAAACTTCTTCTCCTTCTATCTTGTTTCTTTCACACAAAAAACCTTGAATTGCACTTTAAAATATTGGACAACATGTAACCTTAGGAAACCACATTCCCAGTGTTCTAACATATTTTGAGGCTTTGCTAATATGATATTGAAGTGTATGAGACATGCTGGATACCATTTGGTCTGAAGGAAACAACAGATGCCAGGTAAAATAAGAATCCAGTGCTGCCAGTTGCAGGGCCTGGAGGAAATACCAGAGATGTCAATGGAGCAGAGGACAGTGATAATTCTAGGCTATGTCTACACAGCTTGTCAAGCAAAAATAGGGAAAGTCCGATGCACCTCCTGACCCCACTATTTGCATTTGTGCTGCCAACTCTAAAGTTCCTCTCAGTCAGGGTTTTGGTATCCACACTGCATCAGAAACTTGGAGCTATAAATCGCATTTACTTCTAGGTCAAGGAACATCAGGAGCCACGTATGAAGGATTGCTTAGACATGGGCACAAGGGCAGATGGGATAGATGGTTGTCACCAAGGCACTTAAATTGCATCCATTCTGTCAGCAGTACAGTCACAAAACATACCTCGACCCCCTCATGTCTTCCCTAACCCAGATACCTGCATGCCCTTCCATTCTTCCTTATATTCACATCTGAGTACAAGCATCAGAGATCTGTGGATAAACTTGGACTGAAGTGTAAGCCTAGGCCACTCTAGACAGGCAGTATTAAATATACCCTTAGTATTCAGAGAGATCTCCAGAGGATTCTTTCTGGCAGTGCTTTGGGTGGAGAAATTGAACTTCAGGTCAGATTTTACCCACGGTTCTGGCAAGGCGCAATTTCAAGTAATGTCCTCCAGAAGTATAAGAGCAAAAACAGAAGGCTGAACAATTTTCCCCCATCTCTAGGATTTCAAAGTGAATGACCCTTTAGATAACTCTTCAGCTGCCGAGCTTCACACCTCTTTCATTTTATCTTCTGCTTTTGACTCTTCACTTTTTTTTTTTTTCAGAGGAGAGCTTATCCAAGAGTTCTACTATCCATTCTCTGAATTCTTTATTTTAGAGATATTCTTTGAACACCTTGTGTCCCCTCCTGCACCTAAGTGAAGTTCAAATGTCCTAGATGAATGTGCTTATTATTTCTCTGGAGACGATTGACATGCAAACTCCTACTGTCTGATTTACTCAAAAGCAGGGTCCACATGAATACAAAGACTGTGGACAAAACGTTTCAGACGCTAGAACAGGAAGACTGTTCAGAACTCCTGCTTTGCAGAATAAATAGCCAGAACCAGGGTAGCTATAGCAACGTGTATCCCCATGTTAAAGAGAAATCTAGTTCTCATCATGGATAATGCAATCTAGAAAACAAAGCAGATAACTACGTAAATCTAATAAAGTTATTAAAATAATTTAAGATAAATACAGTAATATAAAAATCCTTTCCACGCAGCATGCAAGTTTTAACTCTTCAGACTTCTACATCACCAGTGTCAGAAAAAAACTGCTACTTAGAAACAAACTTCAGTTGTCAATCTGATGTTCTATACACACATGCACACATATGCACCCACATTTCATACAGACAGTCTATATGTGACCTACATGCACAAAGCTCATGCACTTGTATGTATTCTGGAACACTTTTAACAGTCATACTCTTCCTTAATCTCTACCATAATTTTATTGCTGGTGCCATCTACACAGGCAGTAGTGATGTGGGAGGATTCATGTCCTTCAGCTCTTCAGCTGAAGAAGAAAAGGCTCTTGGATCTGAGCTGAAGAACTTCCTTCACCTGCCAGCAGCCCAGGGCTTCAGATGCATCCCTGTATGGCTTGAGTACAAGGAAGTCTTCAGAATTAATCAACTACCTTCCTGTCAAATCCACAGCCTCCTGTTCTGCTGGAGTTAGGGACATACTTCCCAGTGAGTGGAGGATAAATAGTTCCTTTAGTCTGAAAAGCAATGAACAATTCCTAAAAGTACAAATTTACATTTTATGATTTTGGCCCTTTTTCCCTCCACTGTTCCTCATTCTTGGAACTCCTTCCCTCTTTTATGATCCAAGTAACCACCCATTTTCATTTAAATCATTCCCTGAAACGTGCTTTCTCTGGGAAGCCTGCAGCTACAGATGACTGGATATGGCACAAATAGTGTTTGAATTCAGAACAAGGGTTTTGTTTGAGCAAATTGGGGAATAGCCACTTTTTATACCACACCTGATACTCAACAGAGTATTAGCATGCAAACAAGGATTTCTTTTATTCACGAGTCATTATTTCATTATTCTTCCACTTAAAAGAGCTTCAGTCATCCAATCACAGCACTGAGGAAACAGAGAATTTCACGTCACTCAGCATATCAGCTACAGGCCTTAAACAAGGAGGAGCAAATAGCCACCGGGAAGAGTTTGCCAGTTTGCCTACTCTCTAGGGTAGAATTAGGTTCTGTTTACAAACAAGCAAACAATGCATTTTTTAGGAAATATGTTTGCAGTCAATAGCTTAGCAACTCTTTTTCCAACAAAAATCTGTTGTGGAGAAAAGTTTATTTAAAAAGAGCTAGGAAAAAAGTTATCATTTTAAACCATCCTCTTTAGTTGAATGTGGATGGTCTCTTCACGTTCTTCTGTAAGTTATTTTACAGCTTCATATGAGAAAGGTTTCTTTCTGCCAAAGTTATTGAGGCTGTAATATTCCTACTAAGTTTCTGCAATAGTGAAAAGGCACATTTTCTTGGATTGTGCTAAAAAGCAGAATACAGAAGAGAGTCTCAAGGGAGAGCTGAGGATAGATCCTCCCTAGGCTCTAAACACAGATGCTTTGATGTCCCTCTGCTCACATGCATTTGCACATGTCAGAAGCTGTGCCCATCACATGAGTGCAGTGCACCAAAGGCCACTGAGAGAAAAGGTGACAACCTCAGAGAGGGAGCCGCCAGCAAAGCCACTGCCACCAGCTGCCTGTATCCTGGGGGAATTCCTCCCACAGAGAAATAGCAGCGGATTTATGGACTACATACAGGAGGCTGAATAATAAAGTGGTAGGAGGAATGCCCAGTTGTCTGTGTGGGCGCATAGTCTCATTGTCAAGTGCTATAAATTCCTCCTGTGATCCTCCGAAATTGTGTCTTCAATCCAAGACACCATTAACCACAACAATCATATTGTCCCTTTGTTCTCAAGGCTCTATTATTTTTCATCTACTTTCTCACTATCTGGAGGCCCTGAAAAAAAAGGCTGGATCATGCTGACTTAACTGCTCTGTCAAGGACTAAGTGGATGGGAACAGTTGTGTTCCCTGAGAAGAACCCAGCTGAACAAAGCTCACTGGACCATTTGATACCACTGTTTGACATTGAATAATCAGGTAGATGCTGAGAAATGCCATGTGGTGAGGCACAAACATTACATAAAACAAACCCAAGCAAACCCAAACATTTGGGCCATCGTGAGGTGGCACTGGGAGGTCACTATTCCTGAGCACACCATGCTGCTTTGTGTCCCTTTCCCACCAAGACCTCGGGTGCCAGCTGCTGGCTGGCTGATCCTAACACTAGAAAGTGCTGTACTGCATCAGCCCGAACTGCAGAAAGCCAGGAAGGACAGTGACTAGACAGCCTTTCCAAACAGTACACATGTGTGTGTGGGCATGGGAAATAGTGCAGATATGAAAAATGATACGGAAAAGCCAAAAAATCATATCCTCAGTGCAAAGTTAAGATACAGACTGCCTATGCAGTAAGTACAAATACTAGGTTCCTTGCTAACTGAACCTAACACCATCATATTCCTCACTTAATCCTCTAAGGAGGGGGAAATTGCTACCAGTTGTGCTTGTGCAGTCTGAGCACTCTATGTGCAGCAGAGCAAAGCCTTATTAGCACATCCTGCAAAATGCTAACTGGCAGTGTGAAGTCCTCACCTAATATTTATAAACACTTCCTCATAAGAAACGCCAGGCACTCCAATGTTTTTAATTTTAGGAAAGCAGCTGGTCCAGAGCAGTGGAGACAGTATTATTAGTCTCTCTCTGGGGCAGGACTGATCATGCTTTCCCAGGGAGAGACCTGACAGGCGGCGTTTTGGGGCAGTTCTAGTGCCATGCAACAGGCTGATGCAATTCAACTGCCCAGCAAAAGGGACATGACCAAGCTTTTCAATCTCTAAAGTCTCATCTCAAAACACATTCTACATTTTTATCTCAAAACATTACTCTGTGATTCATAGCAGAGGACAGAGCTTCTGACCAGCTCTTATAAATACCAATCCAGCATCTTCATAGAATCGTAGAAACATTAAGGTTGGGAAAGACCAGTAAAGTCATCTAGTTCAACCATCTTCGTCCCATCCTGTACCTGGAGAAAAGCTGTGCAGAGTGAGCAGCATCAGAATATCCACCAGCCCAGTTCAATCCATTACAAAGATGGACCTGAGCTGCAAAAGCTCTTATCTGAGCACATGTTCTGCACCACTAGGGCCAGGTGGTGCAACCTGAGCTTCTTTTAACTACTGAGCATGGAAAAAACATATGGAAAAACTCAGGATAGGGACACGGCGTAGAATGTCTTCATGGAGCACCTGTGCCAGTTACACTGCCCTGCGTCCTACTAGGAAGCAAGCCAGGGAAGCACAGCCTAAAATGTTTCAGCAAGAGTTGATCTAAAAGCTCTGATCCAATTTGTACCCAGCTCAGCGCCATGACTGTCTCTTAGCTGCTTCAAATTGCTTTTTTTTTGGCAGCCCAGAAATTAAATGTTAACTCAGAGAACTGTATTAATCTCTATTAGCAAGGAGCTGGAATCTAAACAACTTGAACCTAGGCCTTCTTATACGTCAGCTAAAGCAACATGCATTTATCCAATCTAGAAATCAGTTTGTCAGGCAGAGCAAGCAAAAGCAAGTGCCATAAAAATACAATGTTCTAGGCATAGTGCTTACTTTGAAATTGTTTTATGGCTTACTTAAGAAAGATCCAAATAAACAAACAAGCAAAATTATGACAAAAACTGGGAACTGATCTAGGAAGGCTAAAAATACCAAAATAATTCAACATTTATGTATTTAAGCCTGTCCCAAACATTGCTGCAGGTTTTCAACTGCTACTGTTGTGTTTCTGTAAGGGAAACTCTCTTAAATAGCTCTCCCATAGAAGAAACTGGATTTCTTCTGTACAATACGCTGTGCATAGAAAATGCCTGCTTGCCACCTAAACCCATTTCTCTTGTTCAGGCAGCAGCAGAATGCTCAGAGGGAAAAAAGGGCAAGAAATGCAAAAATGAACAATTACTGAGGAACCTGCCCCTAGCCAAAGTTGCGTTCTAATCACTGGGCAATTTATTGTTATTTATGATCTAAAGCATGGTGATTTATATCCCTTGTAATTTGTTATTCTACTCAGCACAGCACTTGGTGTTTGTATTATTCATGGGCCTTTTTAAATCTTATTTCTTCCCTGACCTCAATAATAGCAGCTGGGGCAGTGAGCTCCACAAGTTAATTACTGGTTGTGTATAAAGCACCTTCCTGAAAAGAATAGTATTTTACTTACGTCTGCTTCCTAATTTGTTTGAGTCTCTCGTTCTTGCACTCTGAGTACGGCTGCTTCGTCTGGAAGGTTCATTATCCTGCTTTAAACACACTTCTACAAACCATTGCTCATCTGTCTCTTTGTCAGCTCTGAGCTCGTGTATCTTGTTATACACAAGCTCATGTGCACCACGAAACCTCCATCAGCCTATGTCTGAGGGGTTTTGGTGAAGATCCTTGTCTTGCAGAATTGCTTTGCTCTTGCAAGGTGACCACTGGAGTGAATACTGGGGCACTGACAAACAACAGCAAAAAATGAGGAATTCTTTTTCAATTCTCTTCCTAATTAGGAAGCGCGCCCCTGAGCACGGCTTCAGGGCGGCCATGTTTGCACTGTCTGCCAGAGCTGTCACAATGGGGAAATATATTATCCCTGGACAGACTGCCTGACAGTAGGGCCTGAAAATAGTGCCTTGCTGGGCCTTGTTCCGGCTCCATGCCCCTCACTGGAGCTGCCTGCCCTCTCACTGCGTCTCCCTGCTGCTCTCCAGCTGCCCTCTCAGACAGGCTGCAGCTGGCAGGGACAGGGAGCGGCTCCCTTTAGGCCTGGTGCCCACACTGCCTGCTCCTTCCCTGTCCCAGCCCTGGAGAGAAAGGGAAACACTCTGGTGACTTCCTGCCACGACCAGGGCCTGACCCAATGCCTCACCACCCACCCTGAGGTTGTACAGGGTTAATTTCTCAGTTGACTAGCCTTGGAGGGGGGCAGAATGGCTTCTAATTCCTACTTCATTCATCCCCCATGTCTGACACCAAGCTGTCTCCCACACTGCTTGTCCAGCTGCTGCCTTTATCTCCAATTTCCTTCTGGTGGAAAAATGCCCCACACCAGGAAACTCCAGCAGGGCCAGCACTGTTTCTTGTCCCTCTGCACAACCAAAGCCCTAGAAGAAGGTTCCCATCCCTGGCATGCCATGTACCTGCTCACAGTCATTGCTGCCTCTACCGTGCTTCAGAAGCAACGATCCAACAACCCATGGGAATATTTCTGTGGTTGTGTCCAGTAAATCAAGCACCCACCAGGGCTAGACTTGTCTAGTCTTCTAAACAGCTTCAGGTATTTGAAGTTAACAGTCCTTTGCTTGTGGGTTTCTCTCCTTTTTTTTCCCCTCTGTTCTCAGACCATCTCCTGGGTACAGTAATGCCATTAGAAGCCCAAGATATTTCTGAGTTTGGCTGTTTCCACTAAAAAAGTTAAAAACTGGAATGTAAACATAGAATCTAAAGCACTAATTTGAAATTAGCAGAGCATTGAATAAAGCTGAGTAATTTGAGATGCACCCTAATGCATCCTTCAGGCTAGCAGAATGAAGTGCGCCTCTAAAGTTTGTTTCAAAAGCTCATGTATTTGCCTGATACAATTGAACCAGGCCAGAAATACCAGCATTACTTCAAAATCTGTGAAAAGGCTGTTCCAGAAATCCTGAATTCCAGCAGGGGCCAAAACCTGTGTGCTCTGCAGGGATGCTGGAGCAGGCTAAGCAGCTGCCAGGCTCCTGGCTTGGGCAGATGTGGCTGGACTTGGCTCTCTGCCCACGGGTGTTCTCACATCTCACTGTGCTTCCTCTGTAGCACAGACCCTTAAGGTTAAAGCTTATTGATCTCTCAATGGAATGTATAGGTTATGAATGCTGTTAAATTGCAGCTGGCTTTCAGGGAATGCTTCTGCCAGAAGCATCAAGTTATGAAAGCAGCTTCTTATTGATGAGGTAGAAAAACCCTTCTCCTTTTGTCAATTTTAAATAAAGTGGTTTTTTTTTTTTTCACATGACAGTATGTTCTTCCAGCAGTACCACTGCAGAAGAAGCTAGTGTCCCACAGGGCAAAGAACTTTTCCTTGAGGACTGCAGGAGGAAAAGTGATAAAAAACCCTAGCATGGGACAAACTTGCAAATAAGTGGTAGAAACCACCAGAAAAAGCCAGTAGATTTCATTGTTCTTCTTTACATAAGGAGATGTTATAGGTGCATGGGGCAGAGATGCATGAACCAGTACTCATCTGAAGCAAGAATAGATACAGGTTGCCAAGGTGGAAAAGGGAGAAGGATGAAATGTATTGTCTGCAGGATGTAGGAAAAGAAATCCATGTACTCTAGTGTAATCATAGAATCATAGAATCATTAATGCTGTAACGTGATGGAAAGCATAGCAATGACAGCAGAGTAACAAAGTCCTAGGCTGCATCAAGTGAGGATATACTCAAATGCAGCAGCTGTGGGTACAGAAACAAAGGAAAGAATCTGCTTACCTTTGGAAGGCCTCAGGTAGGCAGGGATCTCAGAGTCACAGGCTTCTGCGTTGTGTCAAGTTCAGTGGCAGAACACATCACATGGGCTTTGCTGCTTTGCTGGAGTGCCACAAGTGCTGGGGAAAAAGCACCACTGCGCTCCAAGAAGTGCTGTGCTGTAACCAGCATGGCTGTGGATGGATCATGCTAGAGATATGTTAAAAAAGCCTATATTGCATGTAGGAATTCTACAGAAACATAAATAAATATAGCTAGAAAAATGACAGGAAAGTTCTGGTACTAGTGTTGCAGAAAAATGGAGTAACTTTGGAGATGCTGCTGTTCTCCTTTTTCTGACACAATTTCTTATTCAGGGCTGGGCTCACACTGCTCCCTCCATCTTGAAAGGGCTTGTGCTTTGACTCTGCTGGTATCATAGCTATAGCAGATGAATACTAGAGAAAAAAGTTCAGGCTGATGTGTGTTCAGGCCAGGACAGGAAGGCTATGAATGCTGACTCAGCAGGGGCTGTGTTTTCTGTAGGGAGAGAAGAGGATTTGTCCACACCCAGCAATTAAGATGTCATTTCCATTTGATACAGCAATCATCTCTGCAATTGCTCTGCAGAGCAATTTGCTTCTACAAATGGACTTTGGTCCTATTACTTAAGTTTTTCCAATATTTAGCGCAAGACA
Organism: Lagopus leucura; assembly: GCF_019238085.1. Taxonomy (NCBI): domain Eukaryota; kingdom Metazoa; phylum Chordata; class Aves; order Galliformes; family Phasianidae; genus Lagopus; species Lagopus leucura. Next base: position 24,832,344 of record NW_024962263.1, read on the forward strand.
GAACCTATATAGAAAGATCACAAAGCCCTTTGTGATCTAAGAAAACACCCAGAAGTCTAAAAGAAATGCTGCACGATGAGAGCAGGACTGACCTTTCTCAAGACAGAAACAACAAATTATCAAACTGAAAAAAAGGAAAAGCAGTCCTTCTAATAATGGAAGTGAGCCTGGGAAACCAAGTAATTTAATGGCCTTTAATGTCTCCAGACAAGCTTCATATCACTTGGAGCAGTAAGGAAAAAAAAAAAAAAGGAAAGAAAAAAGAGAAAAAATCAAACCACCTTTAATTTCACGAGAGGTCACAGAGTTTATTATGTCCAAAGGCTTACAGCCTGGTGCTAAAGCTACGAAAACCAGCAGGGAATATTTCTTCATAAAATGATACATCTTTTTTGCTTCTGTCAAGATTTTGCTGCTTTAATCAGATAAGATCACTTATTATATTCAGTATACTTTATAAAGAAAGAAAAATATGAGATTGTGGCTTTTGTTCAATTTCTTTAAGGCCTTAAAGAGAACCGTAACAGAAAATCCAGCCTATCTGCCTGACTCATCTCACAAAAAATAGGAAGACTGTTAATGTGTTAATATATTGTACTGAAAGTTTAGCTCAGAGGTTCATATTCTCTTTTTTTTTCTTCCAGTTCAGACTTTCAGGCATGCTTCTTGTTGCCAACTTGATGTGATCACTGAGGACTTTGGAAAATCCAACCTACCTCTGCCCCACAGGAGAGCCTGTGGAGTACCACTGACAAGCAATCATGTAAGTGAACAGAAATGTGCCCATCTCTTTGTACACTTGAACTCCTAGCAGTTCAGGGGAGAACTGAGGGAGAAACTTTTCTAAAAACCCTGACTTTGCCTCTTCAATGAGAAAGCTCCCAGTTTACTTCATTGGTCCTCTCAGCAGGCATGAGTAAGGACATCATAAAGCTACCTCACAGGTCAACAAAAATAAGTTAACCTTGTAGGGCTTCTTCATGCACTTTAATAGTAATGGAGGAAAACCAGTCTTGAACCGATGTTCCCATCACAGAGACATCAAAGCTTTTAGGTCTGGACTATTGTAATGCAAGGTGATCCCTCAAATTCCTCTAAAACAGTTTGTTAAGCAGGGAGGTACCTACCTGTAAGGCTGAGCAGACTACAGAGCCCATTAATATCACAGAAGTACAAATATACTCCTCAGCTACATGGCTGCAAGTGAACTCAGATCTGGGCATAAGGGAAAAACTGTCTTTACAGTCCTGCTGCCTGTGACAGGATAACTCACAAAAAAGAGTCGGGCGCACCTGGGAGCTCACTGTCACTGAAGTAAGAGAAGTCAATGTTTAATATCTTTTTTGACTCAGGAATGTGTGCAGCACTTTTCCAACACTTCTAAAGGCTAAGGGAGGTAGGAACTCCACATGAGCACTTGTTGATTGGACTTAAACAAGAGAAGAAAGGAGTGAAAGGAGTGAAACAGCCTTCCAGCTGTTATTAGGGCCACAGACTGTAATGCTATAGAAATGATAATCCATGAATGGGATAATGTTGAGCAGGGCTTGCAGCAACAGAATGAAAGACTTTCTAGATCTACACCCCCATGAGAAATCTTGCATTAGGAAGCTCACAAGCTAGTGACAAGCACATAGGCAAGACATGACCAAAAAGAATGACAGCTCATAAGCAATTTATATACAGCTGGAGCAAAATGCCAGATGTGTCATCGAAAAATGTTTGCTTAGGATCTGAGGGAAAGATTTATACTGTCAAGGGAGCTTCTTTGCCAGGCAAATAAAGCATGATGAAGTTTTAATTAATCAGCCTGCAGTAGGGTAGGAGAAAGGAGGTCCCAGGTCACTGAGAGCACTTGTCGCTACCGGGATTGTGCCTAGATGAGACTTAGATGAGGTCCTTGCTATGCCCCTTTAACTATCTTCTGTCAGATCATTACAAAGAACCATAATCACATCAGAAACTGGCCCAAATCCAGCTGGATCTGGGACAGTGTATGTAAAATGAGCATAAAGCCATCATCAATGACTCTCCTTCCTGAGGGGCAGCATGAGTGGCTCTGAGGCCACCCCAAGAGGCCCAGCTGTATTCTAGGAGACATACTGCACAATGCTGCCTTTGAAAAGCAGCTTCCCTCCTTTGCTGTAAATTTCCAATAAGATAAAATGTTTGCCTGTGATCAGGCAAAAATGAATTTGTCACATTAGTTTTGCCCACCACCTCACATATCAGGCCTCTTCGTAGCAGCATCCACTTTACTGCTCCTTCCCTCCTTAAGGTTTATTTGAGCATCAGAAAAATCCCTCTAGGAAGCTGGAGCCATCCAGACAGTTGGAAAGACCCGCCACCTCTGGAGGAAGAAAGCCAGACTCATTTGGTTGTTTTCCAGGAGGAGCCAGGTTATCCTGGCAGCTGACCCAGCTGCTTGCCAAAAGAGCTAGGGAAGCTGGGGAGGGTGTTTATAAGGAAAACCTCAGTCTTTGGCTTCAGATGTGTGGTGCAAGACCCAGGGATGAAGTTAGGCTGGGATCTGGAGACAAGAAAATATTTATTGATGCTGGAAAAGTATTTGCAGAGAGAGGGGAGGTGTGAACTGTCACTGATTATGGAGGGAGAGCTTGGAAGGTGTGAGATGTGGAGAAATAACAAATCATGCATTTTTAGACATTGCTAATGATGCTGAATGAGCCTGGGGGCTCTGAGGATGGCAGGATTTTATAGAATCATAGAGTCACAGAAATACAGAATATATTTCTGAATTAAAAGGGACCCAATAAGGATCACTGAGTTCAGCTCCTGGCTCCATACAGCACCATTCAACATTCTAACCCTATGTCTGGGAATGTTGTCGAAATGCTTCTTAATCTCCAGTACCTGGGGCCATGCCCACTGCCCTGGGCAGCTTGTTCCATCACCCTCTGGTGAAGAACCTTCTCCTAACATCCAACCTGACCCTCTCCAATGCAGCACCATGCTGATCCCTTAGGTCCTGTTGCTATCACCAGAGAGCAGAGCTCATCACTGCTCCTCCACTCCCTGTGAGGAGCTTTAGGCTCTGTACACATTCTGGAGGTTTTCAGCTGATACTTCAGTAAGTCTGACGAGCTTGTCAGAGTGTCCAACAGAGGATGCATATTTGAATGAATGTATTGAGGACTCTTATTTCCTAATTAATAACTCATCATTAATAACTCATAGGTTTCTGTTTTAGCCTCCTCAGGAGGTATAATTCTTGCTTGCTTTCTTCCTTTGATGTGTGTGCAAGTGTGTTTGTGCACATGTATTTGTCTAATACCTTCCCCATTCTACTTCAGCTTGGCTTACTTTAGATATAAGGCAGCCAGTGCAGCTCATTCTTCATATTTATTTCTATTTCTAGATTTTTTCATAAAAAGGGCTTTTCAGAAACGTTTGTCTCAATCTGTCATCTTTTATCAGCTTAGAAGAGAGAAAAAAAAATAGGAAAGAGTATGTGGTGTAAGTAGGATAATTCTTCACTTGGTCCACTATGAATGTTTTATTTTTTAAGTGGGTTGCTGTATCTTGAACACACAGACTTGAAAAAAACACATTATTAAAGAGTTTTTGTTTATTTTTTTGCTTTCAGCATTAGAAAAGATAATCGGAGGTGGAAATAAAACTATTCCTCTCATGAATAATCTTCAGCAGGAGCCAATGAATGCTCTATGGTCTGTAGAGCATTGTGGCCTGGCTGTGTAGGCTGTGAGGAGCCTGAAATTCTGAAAATCTCTGACCTTTTCCCCAAGCAGTGATGCCATAAGCGGCATCTTGGGTCCCAAGCCTTACAGCTGGAAATAGGGCTGTGTGCAAGATGGTGGGAGCTGAGGACATCTGTCCACATCCCAGAACCACACTGGTGGGCTTCTGAGAACAGACTTATAGAAGGAGATGTGGTGGAATGAGACAAGCTGTCCGTCTAAAAGACCATAGCTAACCAAAACTGTGCCATTATTGAATGAGCCTACTTCAGTTAAAGTCTTCCAATTGCTGTCAGTAGTCCTCTACCTCAGCCTACTTTGCTCTGCTTAAAGGCTTTTGATTCTGGTCTCCTTTCTTGAAAGGTCCTATGAGGAGCATCAGGGAATCGTAGAATCATAGAGTATCTTGAGCTGGATATGACCCATAATGATCATCGAGTCCAACTCCTGGCTCCACACAGGACTGCCCAAAATTCAAACTCAATGTCTGAATGTTGTTGAAACACTCCTTGAACTCCAGTACTTGGAGCCATGCTCACTGCCCTAGGCAGCCTGTTCCGTGCCCACTGATCTCTAGTGGAGATACCCAGCCCGGCTCTCCCCTGACACAGCTCCATGCCGTTCCCTCGGGCCCTGTCACTGTCACAGAGAGCCGAGCTCAGCGCTGCCCCTCCGCTCCCTGTGTGGAGCTGAGGTGGCCATGAGGCATCCCCTCATTTCCTCTGCTCTGGGCTCAACCAATCCAGGGACCTCGACTGCTCCTTGTACATCTTGTCCTCTAAAGAGAAGAGAAAGAGCAGCTCTGTGAATCACAGATTAATCCAACTGAGCAAATCTACTGTGGGTATAACCAGGGGACAAGGCATAAGGCTTCTGTGTGTTTTCATCACACGATTCTGCAGCTGTTCCGTGCCAACATTATCCCTGCTGAAAGTCGTCTCTATTGCCCAGGTTACTGTAGGAGCACCATGGTTTAAGATAACAAATATATTCAGTTTTAATTTCATTAAAGAGCATGTGGTGTTTGGGAACCTTTTCTCTATATTGGTTTTAGAATTCAGTCATCAGCACCTTTCTGTGGTTCTGTTGGTAACCTTCTCTTTTGGTTAAATGGTTACAAAGAGACAACACTAGAATGTATTGCACTTTGCCTGTCAAATTTTTGTCCTACACTCATTTGGAAACTGCTTGTGATTGAGGTCCTGCTTCTGTTTGTGCTAATGCTTATGAGTTGTGCCTTTTACTTAATATTCCTGTTCCCAATTCACTTCCACAAGAACTTGCTGAGATCTCACGGCAGTAACAACAATTGAGCACCTTTGATCTAGCAAGTGCCTCACACAAACACTACCCACACCACCTTTATGAGCCAGGAACTCATCGTAAACATCTGCAGTTTCCCTTCTAGGAAGCTACATAGATTAAATTAATCAACTTATTATTATAATACAGATATGTTAAGATGATCACATCTGCTGCCCAAGACTTGGACCTCCCTTTGCTTACCAAGTAAATAGGAGTGCGGACAATTTCTTGTTCTCTGAGAGTTTTATTTTGAAGCAGATGGAACACAGGAGTCTAAGAGAGGGGATACCTTATACAAACAAGGGATTGAAAACCAGGGTATGTGAGAGTTAAGCAACTTGCCTGGGTCCATAAGGATGTCTAATAAGGATGTCTAACTCCTCCTAACAAGGAGGCTGCAATGTAAGTCAGGCTTCTGAGGGCTGGGGACCATCTTGTGTTCCACAGTGGAAATCAGCCAGAAACTGCTTGGAAACTCGGAGATTTTAGCTCCCTGTCATATACTGAGATCAAGGAATTTTGCTTTCTTTGGGTGATTTTTCCCATTTCTCAAAAATTCCCAATAGAAGCCACATCCATTTTGGAATCTGACTGCTTCCCTTTCAGCAAAACACATTAGAAACGGCTAGGAGAGGAGCTCATTACTGCAGGAAGCCTGTACTACGGGGATAGAGCAACTCACCATGGTCTGACAGCGCTGATGTATAGCTCCCTTGCAAATCCCCAGCAAGCATTTACCCTTTATGGCTAACCTATCTCCTCTTTAACATGAATCAGTTGTGTTTGTTCTGCTGATAAAGTCTTCACTTTTCTTTCTTTCTTTGAGCACTTTGGCTACCCTGACCTTGCAAAATGAGATGAAATACCACACTGGAACCAAATGATTTAAATATGAGACTGCACATTTCATCTTGAAATAAGGATGGTCTTATTAAAGTGTGAAGGGAAAGCGGTCTGAAGTATAGCCTTTTGTGTTTGGTTGGGTGCATGTATTATTTATGATGTAGAATGAATGACTGATAGCCTTGAATTTTGATATGTGAGGCAAATGAAGAAACGTTACCTCTTCACATGCAGTGCTACAGGAAAATGGTTTCTTCAAGTCTCTGATGTGGGAAAAGTTGGGATATGGAACATTTCGTATAATTAAGCTGTAACTGAAAGGTAAACAGGCAGAGCTGATTTAGCAATGAAGACCTACAGTCACCTGCAGTGCAAATGCTATTATTCATCGTATTTAACAGTGCAGTGCTGGAGGTATATTTGCTCAGAGTGTGCTGATTAAAACTTCATGTGACAAGCACTGTGGTTACTGGCAGGGCAGTGACCTTCACCCCGAAACTCAGCTTCAAGGCACGCAGAGCTTTGTGGCTGAGTAAGACTTGTGTCTGCAGCCTCATAAACACTGAGCTGCTGCTCTGACTTTGTCATTTTCTCATCATGGCCATCAGGACAGCAGGTGAATTAATCTCTTTTTCACGCTGTCAAAGCAGCCTCTAAATTATTCAAGAGATTAGAACTGCATTTGTATATAGCAGGAAAGGATTTGGGTCATCAACTTGCATACTCTATCAATAAGAAATCCCACTGTCTGCAGGTGTTGTAAAGCCATTTTGACCCTATTCCTCAATTACCTTAGTCCAGAGACAGAGAGGTTGATCCTGTGGTTCAATGCAGCTGAAGCTGGGAGCCTACGATGCCTGTCCCTTCCCTCCCATCCAACTATGGGCAACAAGCAACTTTCCAACCCCTTGTCCACATGGTTCTCCTGCTCCATGCACTTACCATCTGAGTGCTGTCTGCTTTTCTGTTTATGCAGAGCTTATGAGAAGCAGAGTGCCCACACAGACAAACTTGCACACACATATGCTGGTGAAATGAGTTTAAATATAACTGGAGTTTGCAACGTGTTTTAAGGTGAAAAGCTTTAAGTTAACTGCTGACTGTCATTAAAAGTCATATTTCTCCTTCCTTTTGCCTGGCAGATGCTGCCTGTACATGACAATGTTACTAGGCACAGGCTGCTCACAGGGTAATGGCTTTCTGCTGCTTTGCAGTGCTGTGGTGAACTGGAGATATGTGTGTGTGAGCCCAGAGACACTCAGTGACACTGCTCTGCTACCATAGCTGTATTCTGCTCTGTAACACCAGGCTGGGGCAGAAATCACAAGAGTAACTCTTCCTCACTGCAGCATGCTGCAAAAATTGTCTCTCATTTTACCCGCCATCTGCTTCCAGATATGGCAGAACTGCCTGCCCACTGGTGCTAGGTACACAGCTATTTGTACCAGGCAGTAAAAGTGAGCAAAAGTGCTCTCTGCAGCTCTTTTTGGCATGGCAAGGCCCTGGTCATCATGAGGGTTTTGCTACACAGATGTTGTACCAATGTGAAGGCCTGGCAGCACAGAGCTGTAGTTAGGCCGGTAGAGTAAAAATGGTATGGCTTCTCCAGGTAGAAAGATGTTTATGCAGAAATTTCCATTTCCATACTAGAAGGCAAACAAGTTGTACTGGTAGAGGTTCCTCTTTGCCAGTGCAAGTGTCCCCAACCGGCAGTCATTTGGACCCATTTATTTCAGTGAAAAATATCACACCCCTAAGTGGAAATACCTGTACCAACACACAATCTATAAGGATAAATTTCAAAGACAAGCTCAATAGTATAAAAACCCACCTTCATAAGTGAATAGGCTGGAAATATTGGAGCCTTGTGCTGCAGAACCTTCTGGTGCTCACTGCTAAACATGGGGCACATCAGCAGGCATGCTTTTCTGGTGTAATGGAAGCCCTATGCCACAGACCACCTCCTAGATTTGCAGCTGCTTCATGTGGGTTTCCCTGCATAGCTGAGGGTTGAGGTGGGAGAGGAAAAGAGCTTCTGTGGAGAGGCTGTGGAATCTCTGATATCAAGTGCAGACCAAGCTACAGGGCAGCGGCAATAACCTTACAAACAAAAATGCAACCCTCATTACCTTGCACAGCAGCCTTCTGACTTCATGGCCCTGACTCATCATCTTCATAGAATCATAGAATCACAGAGTGGCCTGGGTTGAAAAGGACCACAACGTTCATCCAGTTTCAACCCCCTGCTATGTGCAGTCACCAACCAGCAGACCAGGCTGCCCAGAGCCACATCCAGCCTGGCCTTGAGTGCCTCCAGAGATGGGGCATCCACAGCCTCCTTGGGCAACCTGTTCCAGTGCATCACCACCCTCTGAGTGAAAAACTTCCTCCTAATATCTAACCTAAACCTCCCCTTAGTTTAAACCATTCCCCCTTGTCCTATCACTGTCCACCCTCATAAACAGCCATTCCCCCTCTTGTTTATATGCTCCCTTCAAGTACTGGAAGGCCACAGTGAGGTCTCCTTGGAGCCTTCTCTTTTCCAAGCTAAACAAGCCTAATTCCCTCAACCTTTCCTTATAGGAGAGGTGCTCCAGCCCTCTGATCATCTTAGTGGCCCTTTGCTGGTCTTGTTCCAAGAGCTCTGTGTCCTTCTTATACTGGGGGCCCCAGGCCTGGACGCAGCACTGCAGATGGGGCCTCACAAAAGCCAAGGAGAGCGGGACAATCACCTCCCTCTCCCTGCTGGCCACCCTTTTTTTAATGCAGCCCAGAACACAGCTGGCCTTCCGGGCTGCAAGCGCACACTGCTGCTTCATGTCCAGCTTCTTGTCTATGAGGACCCAAAAGTCCTTCTCCACAGGGCTGCTGTCAAGGGGTTCTTTGCTCAGTCTGTATAAACACCTGGGATTGCTCCGGCACACCTTGCGCTTGGCCTTGTTGAACCTCATCAGGTTATGAACCTCATCTTCATTTCTGATGATGCATCTGATCCTCTGCTCAGGTCTGGAAGATTTGGGATGATGGGTTTCTTCACGCATTCCACCTGTTGCTTCAATGGAACGGTTTGTGTTGGGGAGCAGTGCTACCTGCTCCTGAGAGAAATCTCGTCTTAAAACTTTTTCCTAATTCCACCTTTGATTATTGGTGACAATTAACTGTCCTGCTCACATCAGGCAAGTACCAGCAATCCCATTTTGGCAATGGTGGGGAACGTTCTCTTCGTTAAAAAGAGAAGGTACTTCAGTGATGCAGTGTGACAGCAGCATCCTGAGAAACACAAAAATCCTCACGCTTTGTGCCCAGCTTTGGGGTCATGCAGCATGTCATTACCCTGGACTGTGCTCCATGTCATCTTAGAGCATAAGGAGAAGCATACAGAAGATGAAGGCCCATACCGCATGGGAGACTACACAAGCTCAAGAAGGGTTTTTCAGAGTCAATGCAAAAAGAGAACAAAGTAGGGCAAAAACATAAGTACAGACCTTTTTCTTGCTTGTGCAATTACTTTGCTGAGTTCTGACCTTTGTTAGAAGCAGTATAATTCTCCCAGGATAACTGGAGAATAGCCATAGGTGGGTTGGAAGCTGTAACAGGCACAGATGCTATTCAATGATTTGGGAACTTCAGCTGTGCAGAATACCTGTTTCAGATCGAGCAGTAGAACTCCAGCTTTTCTACTGTGTGTTTGCTGGAGACTTGTCTAGTTTGGATATAAGTAAGAGCAGGTTCATCTAAAACCTCATCCAATAGGGAGAATAAATAAAAACATGAGAGCACATTAAGGATGTCCCATCCTGGAGGCACTCAAGACCAGGCTGGATGGAGCCCCAGGCAGCCTTAGCTGGTGAGTGTCAGCCCTGCCCATGGCAGGGGGTTGGGGCTGGGTCAGCTTTGAGGTCCTTTCTAACCCAAGCCACTCTGAAAGCCAGCTGAATGGCTGCTTTCCCTGCATCCCTGTCACCAGAACTATACATTTGTTTCTTATTTGATCCATAGCTGCTCCGCACAGTCCAGGAAGCTGCATGACTGGGAAACATGGCCAAGCTATGACACACATATTCTGATTCCCATCCCAAGTCCTAGCTGTGCCTCTGCCACCTCAAGCAAGGCACTTGAGCACTCTGCTTCCCTCTGACCCTCTTCCTGACTCTTCTGGTTTGTAAAGGTCTTTGGAGCAGGGACAGTCACTTGTGTTTGCACAGCACCAAACACAACTGGGCTCAGGAGCTCAATTAAGGGTTGTATTTACAAATATAAGCAAAGAGTAATATAAATAGAAGCCATTCTGCCAGCTCAGCATGCTTCTGCTGCAGAAGATTAACCCATTCCAGAAGTCCAATGTCTTCTTGACCGCTTTGATGCCAGGACAATATGAATAAAACATGCTACTCATTACTTCTAAAAAACATTTGCATAAAATATATTGCTATATTTTACTACATTTTCCTGTTATGCAAGCCCACCTTTATGTGGTAAGATTTATTGCAAGCTAAGATTTATTGACTTATTTCAGCATGGAAATGACTATTAAGATTGACCTGTCAGCAGTTTTTAATTTAATTGCTCTTTGATCCCTTAGCTCTGAACTTATTTGCATTTTCAGCTTAGCATCTCTTGGCAACACTTGTAGCACACAGCAGAAGCAGCAGCCGAGATGCAGAGTCTTAAGAAAACCCATGAGTCTTTCTCCACTTCTGGACATGTTCTGGTACTCAAATACAATAGCATTTCAATCTCTCTCTGTACAAGTGAGCTTGTGGGTGGGGATAATAGCGGTTTGTTGTCATTCCCCCATCTTTCAATCCCACTCTGAGCATAGAAGAATCTCAGGGGAGCAATTTTCAACCTGAAACTAAAATAAGATACACTCAAAACTGTCCACATTCTGTGCTCTCTACCAAAATATGTGCACAGGACTCATTCACAAGAGAGGGAGTGAAACCTGTGGCTGCTCCACATGGTATCTTAGTTTGCTCCTTCATACAAAGCAAAGGTCTGTGAAAACAGACGATTTCCATGGTGTTTCTATGGAAAAAAATTACATCTCATCCTTCTCAGTGAAGAAAACCTGCACTAATCGATATATACTCTCCTGTGTAGAGCTGACTGTTTAGAAAAGCACTGTGATGATCAGAACTATAAATGAGAATGAGAAAGGAACAGCCCTCTCCTGGATTGAAAGACCTAATTCCCAGCTTGAATCTGGAGAAATTCTGTCTCAAGGCAGACACAAAGGATAAAACTAGCAAGCTTTAACTTGTGTAACTGGGCTTAGAAGAACACTTTGTACCAACACCAGCCCCAGCAGCACTAAGGCAGTAATTTTACATAACACAGAATTGTTGCTAAATTATTCATTAACACATAAAAATATAACTCTTTGCACTTCTGTAGCACTGGCTATCTGCAAATTGCCTTTGACAGTTCCTTCCATAAGCTAAAATGTTTGGAATGTTAACAGCAAGGGCTAATGAGCAAGGAAATATGCACTGTGCGGGCAGCAGAGATACTGGCCTGCGCTCAGCATCTGCTGGTCAGAGAAAACACAGGCTGTGCCCAGAGCTGGGGCTGGTGGGGGGACTAGAGCTGTGGGGAAGGCTGAATTTCATCAGCAAAGGATCTACAGTGCACTCGTCTTGAGCGGTTGTATTAACAGAGGTATCTGCAATCAAGGGTCTCTGCAGTGACTGCCAACATCCAGTGTGTTCACCAAGCATACTGGTTTCAGAGGACTTTTCATGAGGACAGGACAAGGGGGGAATGGTTTTAAACTAACAGAGGGGAGATTTAGGGTGGAAATTCTTCACTCAGAGGGCAGTGGAGCACTGGCACAGTTGCCCCGAGAAGCTGTGGTGCCCCATACCTGGAGGTGCCAGGTTGGATGGGGCCTTGGGCAGCTGAGCTGGTGGGTGGCAGCCCTGCCCATGGCACGGGTTCCTTATGGTCCATTCCACTCAAACCAATCTATGGTTCTGCGGTGCTGTGACTGCTGATCAGGTGCCCTCCTCTGTGTTGTTTTCACTGCAGTGTGTTGGTGGAAGGCTGCAGCTTGTTGGCTTACAAAAGATTTTGTCTGGGGGCAGATACATCCATTTAAATCTCCCCATACCATTACCTCCCGTTTAAGAATAAGAGGAAACTGCGCAGACTGCTTTTTCCTGGGACCTGGGTACTGCAGTTGTATCCCCCTTTCACTGTGCCAAGCACTGCAAGGAACAGATCCAAGCACATCTGACAGAAACTCCTCTGTTGAATGCATGAAATCAGACAAAGGAAAGCCAGGCGTCTTTGCACTGTGTTTGCTTTGTTTGTACAGCAGTAAACACAGGTTACAATATAGAAGACAAGGATGTTCCACAGGCTTGTTCTTTCAGCACGGTTTCCGTTTCTCAATTCCTGAATTGCAAAGTGGACAGTGTGTTTGTGCAGAAATAATGTCTTCTTTCAGTCTGATATATAAATGCAACAACGTTATGCTTGTTCAGGGGAAAACCTTTTAGGTCCTCAAACACAATGAAGACCTCAGAAAAGAGACATGGCATGTGCATGTTTTTATAAGCATACAGACAATTAAAGTAAAGAAGGGGAAAAAAAAAAAGCAAAGGAAATTGGCTGAAGACATTCTTTGGACCTAGATTCGACATCACTTTCAGCAATGACTGCATGTAGCTGTTGTGACTGCATCAGAACTTGGTTGCTGCCTTTCTGAAAGTTCCTGATTCATAGGATAAAAAGGCTGCTGTCATGAAAGGAGCTTAAATGAAAGCACAAACCCCCTTAACTGCTGGACAAAACCAGGAGAGTGTGACTTCTACATCCGGCACAGCATCACGCAGTCTGTTAGTATTTAAACCAAATTATACTGCTCTAAGAAATACTTAAAAATATCTAGTAGCAATAACAATATATATATATACCTTGTTGCTCTTAGAAAGGTTTATCCATCTTAGCATGCTTTGTTGACCAACCCCATGAATGCAATGACACGGAAACTTTTTCAAGCCAAACAAGGGCATCAGCAACAAATCAACCCTCTGTGCCCTATTCAGCAACAGAGAAATGCAAACTGAACAATGCTTTACCAAATCCAGGTGAGTGCTCCTGAAAATCCAGGAATTCCTTTTTTCGTTTTATCTCAGAAAGAAACACTGCCATTGGAAAGGTCATTTTCTGCAAGTGGGGAAATGCAACCACAATGGCAGCTACAGCTGTAGGATGCAGCCTTCCATATTTTATTGTGTGTGCCCAACAGTAACAAATGAAGTAAGAACAGGAATATTCTCATAAATCTTAGTGCACATCTCAGAGGCAAAGGACACTGGTACACACAGCACATACATAACTCAGAGGAGGAACAGAGATGAGTAAAGAAATTGTACTTCAAAATGCACATTTACTGTTGTCAAAGACAACTATTTTTCATACTGCAACAACGAAGTACCAAATTATGAACATTTCATTCAGACAAACTTTGACTCAAACAGAGATGTGTGCACATTTTTGCATTCAAATTAAAACACACACTTAACTGCTAAGCAACACTAAACAACAGAACTGATTCTCTTCTGGAGTGATAGGAAGAAACACATCACAGACTATCTCTGGTGGCATTTTCCATTGTTTCATAATTACATCTCGTTCTCTTCCATCTTCCTACACACTGATGAAGTGCCAATTTTTTCACTGCAGTAAATATCACATAAATTGTACCAATCACTTGTATGACCCAGGGAAGTTAAAACATGCCATGTTCAAAACTGTAGGTGGACATCCATGTCAAAAGGCCTTTTTGTGCAGTACTTCGCATGACCAACATTAGCAAGCTGGCTGTTTAAGAAGAAGGAATCTGTAATGAAGTCCCCTAAGTCAAACAGCTCATGCAAACTAGATACTTATTCAGAGCTACTTAATGCTTTCTTTATGGTTGAGTGATATTCTGAGCTCAGAAAAAAAAAAAAAAAAAAACCAAAAAAAACCATGTAAAAAATAAGGGTAGCTACAAATTTTGTTTGAGACATAAGAATAGATTCTCTAAGCCCTGATAATTGATTTATCCCTATACAAGGAATGAAGACAGCAAATCCAAATTCTCCATCCCATTTCCCTGGTGATGCTATTTTTCACCTCATTTAAATATATCTTACCCACATTAAAGGACAATATAAAGGACCAGAAGAAGCAGAAGCGTATCAGACTCTTTCTTCTGGTTGAACTGAGCTACGGGAATGTAGGCCAAGAGACAAACAGGAGGAAAACGGAGCTTGCTGCCCTGATTTCAGTCCTTCAAAAAAACTGCCTGCAGGTTTTCTACCTACAAGTGCCATGAAAGGACACGTCAAGGACTAACCTAGGTGGCAGGTAGACCTCTAGACATAGGCTGTGTTTACACTAGCAAAGTAGACCAACAGGAGCAGAAATATACCAAGGCTGCTTCAAAAATAATGCCTCCTATTTTATGATGTTGGCCCATGACATCAGAGGCAGATGGTGCCAGTATGGCAGTAGAAGATGAACCTTCCTGTCAATATTCCATCACATGTTGCTGTGCAACAAATGGCAGCGAAGGGGCAGTCTGACAACATGGCATCGGACGTGGAAGTACAGGTGTGTCACTGAATTCCTCCATACAGAAAAAATGGCACCCACTGACATTCATTGACACTTGCTGAACATTTGTAGAGACCAAACAGTGGATGTGTGCACAGGAGAGTGGTGTGTTTCAGCAATGGCAAAAGCAGTGTGAAAGACAAATCACGTACCAGATGACCACGTGGATTTTTACTAGCACAGCTTGCAGGTTCTTGTTCATTGCTGGCAAAAATGTTTAGTTAACAGTGGTGACTACACTGAAGAATTGTGTTTCGTAGCTGAGAATTTGCTCTATCAAATAATAATGCTATTTTGCTCTTTATTGTAGTTTTCCATGGAAATATATAGGAGGAATTACTTTTGGAGTGACCTACATGGATCAAAATACTTGATTGAGGAATAACATCTTTATCATACACATTTCAGGGTCTTTCTTTCGACTTAGGACAAACTCCAGCATGGTTCCTTGGACTGAATGTTGCTTTATGATGGAGCTCATCTCCCAGATTCACTGCATCCAGTAGCAACCCAGTTCTTAAGTCCTGAATCATGGTAAAAGTGTGGGTGACAGGATAAGCAGATTCAAAAGCACTTGCCTGAAATGCACCAACCACTAACAACATATGCTTACTTCCCAAGTGAAGACTGCTGCAAGCCTTAATAGAAAGTTATTGTATGGAAGAGTCATGCCTATAATTAGACTTTCTTGAAAATAGGTTTCTATTAAAATTTGCATTTGTCTGGGCTTAAATTGTCTACCAGGAATTCTACAACACCTAGGAGGGCAATGTTAACAGCACATCAGAAAGAGAAGGGAATGCACACCCAGTCCAGCTTCCTATTGTAGACAGCTGAACTCTCTTTCCATTTTTAGCTTAAGCTGTGAGTGAGCGCGCAGGACAGCAAAGGTGAGATCTCATCTCGCACTGTTCTTAATCTTAAAGTATTTTAGCCACGAGAATTTGATAATCAGCAGTTTATTCAAGCATAAATCTTCTATAAACTCTAGTTCTATAAAGCCAGATGAAACATTTGAATCACAAAGACCAGAGTTTCTTGTTACCTCAAAATCCAGTTTTGGATCCTTTACATTGAAAAGTATATATCTATACAATTTGTTAAATAAAAGGGGCATTAGGAATGAAGAGCTATAGATGCAGGGCCTTCAGACAACACTAAGAACAACAAAAGAACTGCAGTGTATTATATCTTTCTGCACCTCAGCAAGGAAGCTGTTTGAGTTACTGGAGGGACAACCTGTTCAGTATTCAAGCCATTAGAGCCTGCATCCTTTCCTGCAATACAATTTTAATATTTCTTATCTAAAGCACACTGAGAAGATTTTCAAGGAAAAAGAAAGCTAACCAGTCAACAGAAGTTATTTTATTTAATGCAGGGCACGAAAGAGCACCCTAATTCTGAATATATTAGCTTCCCTAATGATGAAATGGATCTACAGCAGATTAATACCATAATGTATAAAACCACTATCATGGTTCTCATTTTGAGACATTTTTTGTTAGAGCCAAGATATCAAACACAGCATAATGGTTTGCTTAAGTCCATCTCTAGTTCCAATTTCTTTTTGTAAATGGAAAGCAGTTGGCAAAAAGAGTCTTTCAAGCCATGTTTTCGTTTTATTTTTATTTGTGGCACTAACAGACATCAATATTTTACAATATATAATATACAGTCATATTAAATGCAGATGGCTAAATATTCTCTCGCTTTCAACATTACACAGCTATACATTTTAAATTTCAGCCTCAAAAAAAAACAAAAATCTACCAACACTCTGATCTATGATTATAAAAGTGTAAATGTACAAACTTTGTCTTCCTCAGTTTCATTACAATACGGGAAATACGAAAAAGCATTTCTGATCTCTCCTTTATAAGTTAATCATTTCAATTCAATGAAAGATTGTCAAAATATGTACAACAGCAACTACCAAAGTAGTTAACATTTGAGAAAGATGCTGCTTATAAATATTCATGAGACAACATACAACAACCATACAATCTGGAAGCAAATGGCGAAAGTACCCACAACTTGACCAAGAGACAAAGTCCTGGTTTCTAACGCAAACCAGCTTCACTTCCTTTTGCAGTGCGGGAATAAATTCTAAATCCTGAACCCCTATGGAGCACTCTGAAGTCTTATTTATAACTCTCACAGTCTGCTGCAAATAGAGATTCTTTAAGGTGTCTCAGTTCTTAAAGTGCCATGAACATGACTAGGGCTCGGTATATCTACACATACAGGTATTTGATACGTCATACCCCATAAGTCACTCTTCAGTAGACACAGTCTCACATTCACTCTTGATTGACTGCTTTCTCAGAGCTCCACCACAGATATAACATTCACTTAACCTTAAAAAGACAACAGTGACTCCACATATGACAGTTGACATTCCTCATAATGTACTACAACCTCTTCCTTGTGATTATTTTCTACGGATCTTTATTCTCCTTTTTCCCCCTGATCATTTACTGCCCTTTCTAAATCAAATAAGAAGTAAATGGTTTGAAACAGTTACATATTCTTAAGAACTGGAAATGAATATTACTTTTCAGATAGCTAGCAAAGTCTTTTCATTTTGCCCATAAACACAATTAAGTATGAACACAGGACCGCACAGTGTTTATATTCTTATTAACCTGCCAACAAGAATAGTTTATTGGCAACCTTAAATATTCAGAGGCAAAACACAATTCCTTGGCACAGAAGCTTTACAGCAGAGCAACATATTTTCCCCTTAGAACCATTATGCAGGAACACAAAGAAAATTAACTACAACTTATTTTGGCGTGTAGACAAAAGAATAAACTAAATGTCTTGATGTTTTTTGCCCTTCAGATCTTGAATGATGATTATAGGTGCTTATGGGGTTAGATTTTCGAATTACTTGTTCTTTATACATGATTCAAACGAGCAGAGGGACCTATAACAAAGAAAAGAACACAATCATTCAAGATATTTTTAAACCCTCATTGTTAACCAAACATTCTCCTGTGGGGCTGTTTTCAAACCTACTCTCTTCTTCAGCTCCTTAAGACATGGAGCTTATCTATTCTTCTTTCTAGCTTTATCAATTGGTCTTAAGGAAAGTCATGTCCTTCCTTAAAACCCCACTCCTCATATATACGTACACTTCGTAGTTGCAGTTAACATTATTACATGGAAGTTGACAACATATTTTTCTATAAACTTCCTTCATTTTGTGGATGAACAGAGATCTGGCTGTGAGTACGCAGTGTCTGACAGTCAAAAGCTGTGCAGTATCAGATAGCTGTCACTGGTCATATAAATCAACTGATGAGTACTTGGCTTCCTGATTGAATGACAGAAACTTTTATAGGCTTTGATGCAGGAAAATCCTTAAACAAATGCTTATCTTCCTTCCTAGTCCTCAGGTCATCGACGGATTTGCTTAGTTTTAATGCCAGTGTACTCTTCCAAAATCAAAGATACTTGGCTTTGATTCTATCAGAGAGATATACATTAAGGGGATCGCAGAAGCTAAACAGGAATAATGTATTTGATTAAGTTTCAATCTTCCACTTCTGGCCTTAGTATCCACGGCAGAAGCTTTATTCATAGGGAAAAAAAATAGGTCATGGTACAAATTCTCATTAAGGTGAATAGTTCAAATAAAATTTAATCTTTGAATTCAAATGAAGTAGCAGCATGCAAATGTCTGTCTCTCACTATGCATGGGAATGAGAATCACCTTCTATGCTCATTTGACTACCTGTATATCAAGCTTGGCCAACCTTTTAGTGGGGCCTCCCACTCCATTTCCAGCATAGCAGTGCCAATATCAACCATGGCTTTGAGTCTGTAATTTCTGTCATTGCACCCACAGACACAGATCATTATTATATGAGGAGAATAGTCCAGTGCCAGACACAGAGGTATAGAACTAGGCCACACTTCCAACAAGACACTGAATGGGCCATAATTCAGATCAATGTATTACTCATTGGCAACCAGCTTCAAATTATCCCAGCATATACCACAGATCTACTGTAATGGGTGCAGTAATTACCTTACCTGGCTCCTTTGATTGCCAACAGAGTGATATACTGCACGTATCAAGAGTTCACGTGACTAAATGCCAGTGCCAATGGAATGAATGTTTGTAGATACTGTGATTGAGCCAAATTTGTATTATTAATGTAAGATTGCTTAAAACTGCATGGCTCTTATTGCTACTGGAAAATGTGAGGTCTGTAGAATACCTCTTGCATATTCTATTAAAAGGTGGTTTACAGAAATACTTTTTCCACAAGCAAAGCCTGTTTTTGAGATAGGCAGCTTGCCTTTTCCACGCTGTGAAGGTACGTTCTGCAGTATTTCTACCAAATCCCTCAAGTATTCCTCTACTATGAGTAGATGGTATAATGTAGCATGAGCAACTTTTGTAACTTCTCTTTGTTGGGTAAAATTTTTCATCCTGCATGGGCTTGTGCTGCAACTATACCTACAGCTAGACGTCTAACAGGTTATTTGCATGTGTAGTTGTGTTTTTTTCCACAGATAATCATAGTAAATCCTAAGGCAGGTTACACAGACAAAAATATACATGTAATGTTATAAGGAATTGCAGAAATCTAGCCAGATTATGTTGCATTTTCTAAGACAGAAATAGAAAGTGCAAAAATTTATCAGAAGGATCTTAATTGTATGAAACCATGAGAAAAGTTCCTTAATATGATAAAGGAAAACATTAGTTCATATTTAACAGCAGAAACTCAGATGGTACAGCTCTATGACCTGACTAATAGAATTAGCCAAAATTTGGTCTCAGATCAGTTGTTTATTTCTCAGATCAACTGATCATCCTTTGTACAGGAGCCAGACTGCATGGCTAGAAAGCAGGCTCCTTGCTAGCGAGACCCCATTACTTCTGAAGTCGACTAACAGCCAAAAGCACCATATCAGCCATCCTGGTTGCTGTCTCTGCTTCACGCCATCTCCATGATTTGCTATTGCACTTTGGGTGTGCTAAGCAAGTTGGAAATTGAAGAAAAAGGTTACTTCCTGCATCTTGTAAAGTCTTTTCCAGCTTGGTAATTTCATCACCTTTCAATAGCACAGAATGGAGGTGAAGATGTTTGGGTAGGATATGAAATCTAACCCCCCTTTCTGGCATCTCTCTGAACTGCACTGCATTGGGATGAACCATTTTCCAGAGGAGACCCAACTGGGCTTGGCATCCACAAGAATTTTCCTTTAGGATTCTGTGGACAGCAACAGTGTGCAATAAAACAGAAGCCATTTCTCCAAAACAAAGTATGATTTATTAGCCAAAGCAGGCAAAATACTCCAAGAATCAATTAAGGAATGGCCAGGGAACCTATGCACATATTATCCTATCCACACTTGGCATTTTCCACAAGTACCTGTTTTTGCTCTGGTTTGTTTTGGGTGACCCAATTACAGCCGATGTGGTGCAGACTCTGACTTTGAGCAAGGCAACATCAGCCTACACCAATTTCTCTCCTCCCTTCCTGCACAGTGGATCTTTTAACCTTAAAGTTCATGACTTTAGTGAACAGCTGTGTAATCAAGGGTGGAGTGGAGGAGTTGCCTTTTCACAGATATTAATAGAGCTCAAATTTTTGTTGGGATGCTCCTTATCTATGCAATTGGTTGCTTTTTATGTTTAGTTCTCCTGACAGCTCTGTTTGATCTACTTCCACTGCAAATAACCCCTTATAAATAAGGCCAAACTGAGTCATACATTACTAAGCAACACAGTTCTTAGTCTCAGTTCCCCCACAATATTACCTAAATGAATGACTTCACCATCAGAAGCCCCTGTTCCATAAAATTTCAAGAAGACAATGAAGGAGAAACAGACACAATTACAGAATGGAACGACCAAGTCTGCTGTCTAGCTGCTGAAACCAAAACCTTCTTCTCCAAAAATGGCCCTGTACTCATACCTCCAAATCATGGCATCAGAGATAATGGACACGTAAGGCTAAATACAGAAAAAAGTTTGCCTCAGCCCTGGTGCAAAACTACCTGCCAGCCACCCTCTGTCAACAACTCAGTGCTCCTTGGAGATATATTCTTCAGCTAGGAAGGAAGAAAAGAAAACCCTGATATGCAGACACATGCTTCTACCAATTCAACTTTTGCTATCACAAATTGCCTTACTGCAAGGAAAAGATCAGAATTTAGCTTTCACTTAACACAGCAAGCTAGGAGAGATTGTAATACACAGTGGATGCAAGCTCTTCGAGAAATCTGAATTTTACTTTTATCACTGATCAAGGGCATGAAATTTCAGATGTCAAAGTGATACGATGCCTTTAGCATATACTTAGGAGTTAGCTTGCATATCCAATACATGAAGGACAGCACAATAATAAGACCACCTTACTTTGTTTTGTACAAAATGCTCCTCTCTTTTATTTTCATAAAAGATCTACCCAGTAAGAGATGCACTCTTCTGTCACCTCAATGTCAAAACTACAAAAAAAAGTACTCTGTCTTGAAAATAGAAAAAGACAGGCACAGCATTTAGCGGAATACATTAGTATATCTAGATCACTTTCATGGTCTGCAAGGGCCATCCAACTGTTTCAAAATAAATCCCCAAGGATATAATAAAGGCCTGTTTAAATGAGTAGTGGCATAGGTCCCCTCAGAGTTGGGTTCCCTCAGAGTTATGCAGTTGGACAAACCAGGAATTTGGAAGGATCTAGAAATGAAACAACAGCATGAAGTATTCTTGAATGTCCAAATTTCTTTTTCTCTTCTGTAAGCTAGTGAAGTATGGAATCAAAGGCCTGATCTAGAGTAGCAGTTCTTCATAATTGGTCGTCTTCTACTAGTATGCTATACTACTATCTATAGTATCAATACATATTTCCACATAGACAATAACTGCACATTCAGACTTCTGTTTGCATGCTGATGTGAACTTCACTGAAAGTAAAATGAACGCATACTTTTTTGGATGATTCTGTGGAATTTCTGATTTATCAGAAACAAGATTTCATTAGATAGACTTTTTATTGTTAAAATTTGATCACATTTTCTGAATTACTTGAAGGGGACAAGTGAGCAAGGTTAAAGTATATTTACAACTTCTGGTTGTCATTAGCCAAATGACGTGTTGGGAAAACAGCATCTGTTTCAGTGCATTCCCTGAAGTCTGTGGATCAAAGTCCATTCTTTGATACTGCAGTAAGATACTGAGATAACTCAACTAAGAACAGCTGATCTACTTCTCCTCAACCAGAAATGTAACTCAAGATTTGGAAGAGCAAATTTTGGTCAAAGAGGTATGTGAACTTATCTCAAAAAATCACACCAGAGCAGCAGATCATTTAGCCATCTGGGAGTAGAGTAACCCATGATGGGCCACAGAACTGATACATACAGGCATCCAATTAATACAGTTCAGATTGATACTAAAAGGAACCCACAGGTTTTACTGACAGATCCTATGGAAATCAAAACCTACACATAACTGAAGTTAGGACAGAATATTTACCTCTACATTTGCTTTAGGGTCTCATATCTGATCTTTTTAAAATTCTCCTAGTCTGAAGGACATGCAGTATTATCTCATATTCACAACAACAGAAAAGAGCATGGAAATACTTTCTGAAGTGATATTCATGCTCTTTAAAAAGAATTGGCTGCTCATGTGGTTCATATGGTTGTGTATAAACACAGGCATGTTTTAGCATTAACAGTGCATTTTAATACCTGTTCAAAGGTTTGAAAAACACTCTCAGTCTTCGACTCAGCGAAAACACTGAATGCACAGCTCTTCTGATGGCGGAATGAAATGCGTGGCTAGAACAGCTTGTAAACAGTTTCCAAGGCCAAGAAAGACCAAGTTTTTTCATTCACAAGGAAATATAAAAGTGCATTTACCTTTTTTAACTTTGCTGCTCCAGCACCAGAGCGAATGGCCTCCATCAGGGCTCGCCTCGCCTCTCCAGGGTCACCTGTAGTTGTGGCAGAGAACTTAAAAGTCGCCGTTGACAGCTGAGGGGGAGGTGGTGGCGGTGGCTGGGCAGGGGCAGGTGGAATACAGAGCTGTTCTTCCTGAGGGTCTTCTGCTTTCTGTAAAGACAGTTCCGCATTCCTAAAACTCTGGAGCTCTTCAGAGGCCAATGAGGAGATCTGTTCGTGATGCAGTTGAAAGGAGACAGTTAATACCAAGCATGACTAAACTGTAATTACTTGACATTTGATGCACTTTAATTTCAGTACCCTAATTTCACTTTGCTTGAATGACATAAAACACGTAGAGCTTTTTGTTTGCTCATGAAGCTGAACATCTGTTACTACTCACTCACATCACTCAGCTGGGCTGATTACAAGCATCAAGGATTTGGCATTGACTCTGACTCAGAAACTCAATCTTTATTTACCACAAGCTCCAGCATCCTGTAACTCTTTTTGGCATTTAAGGTAACAGACAGAGAGTTGGACTTGGAATTCATTTGCTAAGAACCACAAGGGGTTTTGGAATCACAAAGACATATTAAGGCTGCTGCAGCCACCCAGGAATCTTGTTACTTTTCACATTCTGGCCTACATAGAAATAATCTCAAATGACAGAGATGCTCTTCTAGATTTGAAGCTTTCAGACCTGGCTTCAGTGAAAAAATAATATTAAAGTTTCAACTCACACTGGAAAAAAAGAAAAAAGAAAAAAAAAAGAAAAAAGAAAAAAAAGAAAAAGGTAATACAAGAGAATTGTGTGAAAGCACTGGGGGAGAAAAAAAATCAATAGATTACTCTTCCAAGTGTCTTTCTGTAGAATTTCTGAACCTAAAATTCCAGCACGAATTACTTACCTGGAAACTTGTTCTAGTTTAAATAATGTAGGCAAGGAGGTAATCTTTTAGACTAAGCAACTGCCTCAACAAATATTTTTTCCACTAACAACATTACTAATAATAATCACAATAAATTATTAGTAATTATAAGAGTTTGGCAATTATTAGGAAATTCAGTACCATGTGCCAAACAGGAGGTTTTCAAATAGATGCATTAACATGCTGTTTCAATGAAATTAAGGCATAGATCTTCTCTAGTAAAAAAGGACTCATCTCTCATCAAATAATCCAAACTCACAGAGCCCCTATGTTCTGTTACTTCACTGTACATACACATACACAAATACATGGTAATAATGTCATGTCAGATAAGAACATTTGAGATGTCATGGAAGGGACAGCCCTTTAATCGCAGTACATCTATATACGTCTATATCCTGCCCTGTATGCATACAAACATGGTACTTCATCTAGCACAGGTGACACTGTGAAAAAGAAGCCCATGGTTTCTAGGCAACTTCCTTTAAAACTGCAGGGAGAAAGTATCCTAAAAAGTCTCTGCGGCAATACAACACCATTTCACTGTCAATGCCTCTTTCACACAGATCTGCATTTATTCCTAATGAATGCAGAGCGCAGTTGTGTGCACGAAGGTGACTGCAGCACCGCATGTTCTGCTCCCAAGTTCAAGGGAAGCTGCATCCTAACTGAAACAAGGGCAGTAAGATATTCAGAACTGCTCTGAGGGAGGAAATAATTCCCAAACAGAGACAAGGGAGACTTTCTACCTAGTGCCAGCTCTCTGGATATGTGCTAATGGTCTTAGTCATTGCAAGAGGGAAATGGGAACCTCCTTGCCAATACATGTCCTTGGCTGGATTAGTAACTGAGTGAAATCTGAGGCTAGAACAATGCAGGCTTTGGCTACTGGGGATAAGAAATGCTTTAATGATTAGGTAAATCTTTCAGATAGGAGGAAACATTCTGCTGTAGTGAAATTTTCCATCAATTATTTGCATACAACTTGCGTGCATCAGTTAACAGATAAACAGCATGCATGAAAAAGTCCTAGTGTTATGAGGTAACTGGAACTGGATATATACAGAAGGTAATGCAAATATATTAACTGCATACCCCCTAACATACAAAAAACAACGCCTAAAATGTGAAAGCAATAAACATTTGATATTTCCTGTGTACATTCCCAATAATCCATTTGGATTATTTCTCCACTTCTTTCTCAGTTGAAAGCACGCCAGTTGAGGTAGTGCTAAGTTCTATAGAGAGGGTGGAATCTGACCCTCTCTGCTATCTAAGTCAGATCTGGTCTTGCATCATAACACTTTCCCCCTACACTCTTCTCTTTCCAATACAACTTGTAGTTTGCATTTTCTCTAGGTTTATTTGAAACACTCGATAAGAACAGACCACACTTAGAAGATCATTTATCACGTTGATTTCTTACTTTTTTCAGCTTGGAAGTGCCACTGTGACCTCTAATTGCTGCTAGTAGGGCTGACCGCTCATTCTCTGGCTCACTGTATGAGGGTTTCTTGTGATTGCCATTTAGCGCGCTGTCTGAAACCTAGATTATGAAAAGAATACTGTTATTAGACGTTTACGTACAGATATTTTGGAAATGTTATTAGAAATATTTTTAGCTCTTGCACTGGAATGCAAGCTATGGGGACTACTCAGTCTGTGTGCCTATGTGCCTGCTTTTATAACCTGAGCTCTCACCGAATGTAAGGATACATGTAGGTCCCAGTTACCAACGCCACACATAGAGATGCAGCCTCATATCCCCTAAGCATAAAATCAGTGGCTAACTGGTACTGTCTACTAACAAAAACTGGTGTCTTCTTTCTTTTGCAGGTATTTACAAGTTTCCTGCGTGCTGTGTGTTCCTTTTTTACATAACACACTGAAATGCAGGCGAGGCTCCCTGGCTAACCTCAATTACCTCTCCTTCATGTTGTTTCTCTCCCCCTTTGCCTCTTTTAGCTAGGGCAGCAGGAATGGTGTTGTGTAACTTACAAGACGTGCAAAATAACCACTGGTGTGGTCTGCACTTTGCCACTATAAATTTTTCAAGTGCCATGTATGCTGCAGCTTCCTTGCAGATGTGCCAGTTATAAAACCTCTGGTGTCTGAGGCTGCCTACAGGTTTCTGCAACCTGAACAGGCTAAATAAAATCTCCATTTTACCTTTCTGAGTTTCTCTTTTCCCCCTCCTGTTTGAATAGCTTCCATTAGGGCACTGTGCAGCGATGTATCTTTTGGAATCGGTTTTTGGACAACAGGTTTGAACTTCTTCTTTGGTCCGAAGATGTTAGTCTGCACATTAACATCCAATTCACCGATAGCATTAACAGCTGAATCATCAGATCTGTCATTCTGTTCTGATTCTGCCTTTGCTGTCACACCATTGAACTCGGGCGATGCTTTCAGGGAACTAACTTGCATGCTGTCAGCAGGAGGCCATTTAGCAATACGCAAAGATGAGCTGAAAGAGGGTGAGGCTCCTTGGAGATCAGGTGACTTGAGAGAGGAGGCTGAATTACTACGGGGCAAAGTCTCGCTTTTCTGTTCAAACAGAAGATGCATCTTTTTCTCTGCTGTACCTTGTTTGCTGTTTAAACTGTGATCATCTTCTGCTTTGTTGTTATCCTTTGAAGAGGATTTACTAAGTGGGACACTGGCATTCTTTTTATAGAAACTAGCAGGAGTTGCTTGACTCAGTGCCCTGATGTTCACTACTTTGTTTTCCATGCCAGAATTATCACCAGGTGTGAATCTGTGGGATGCTTTTTGACTACAAGTAAAAATACTTGAAATTTTTTCTCTTGTTTCTGCTGATTCTGTTTCCACAGGGCTGTATTTGGCCACAATAATATTGGGGGAAACATCAGCTTCAGTTTTAACCTCTCCTGCCCCATGCTTATTTTCATCTTTCTCATGAAAATCTGTAGAATCAGACTTAAAGGTAGGTAGGTTGATGTGTTTTGCAATGGCAGAGGCCACATACTGACTGGAAGTTCTCCTGTGAGGCTTTAGAAATGGAAGCTCTGGCTTGTCCTTATTAATGGCTGGGACCACTAATGGTTTTACCTGAGATTGCGTAACTGGAAGAGGTGGTTTAGTCTTCTCATTCTCAGACTGTTTTTCACCTACCTGGGAAATAACAGTTTGTGGTGCTACAGGTTTTGAAGCTGCAGGACAGACGGGTTTGCATTCTTGCTTTGTAACAAAGGACTTAGAGTTTGTGGTAACTGCTGGCTTTTTAGCAAGATGCTCAGCAGAGTCATCACTTTGTTTTTCCATAGAACTTGACCTCCAGAATGCCTTCACTTTCCCAAGAGGAATTTCCTCACTTTCACCAGCAGAGGAACCTGGTACGTTCTTACTGACAACAGGCTTTGGGTTGATAAGGTTGCCTAGTTCATCAATCTTAATGGCACCAGTGGAAATCGAAAGTCCTCTATCAAAATTTTTTACTTCAGGTTTTGGAGGGACAACTTTGAAGGTCGTCAAACCCATTTTGGGTTCATAATTTGCTTCCAATTTCAGGGCACGATGACACCACGGAGGTGTTGATGGAACTTCTTCTACTTCAATTTTTTTTGCAGGTGGCCGTTTGATTTCTAGTTCTGACTTACTTTTTTTCAGAGGTCTCTCCCTCTTACTACATTCATTAAATGGATTTACTTTCTCTTTCACTGTATTGATTTCAGTTGCAGTCTTGGAGCAAGATGAAGTCAGCTTTGATTTACACTCCTCAGACTTCATAACATGTCTAGGCGGAGCTTCTACTTTTACATTCTTTTCACTTCTTTTTTCAAAGGAGGATGTGAGAGATTCAAACATATCCCTCCTCTGTTCCACAGGTAAGTGACTGAACTCATTATCAGACGGCTGCTGATGTATTAGGTACTTGGCTATACATGCAGATTCACCATTGGCATGTCCCTTATCAAAGGAACCCGCATTGTTGTTTCTATTTGTAAAGCTTCCCATATTAACAGAGTCAGCGGATGAATTCTGTGAACCCCTTGTCTCTTGGTTTCCAGCTGAGTTATAGATGGTAACTTCTGGAGCATCATCTATGACTGTTACTGGAACAGAACTAGCAACATCATGGAGGACCTCAACTTTTCTTGTATGTGGGTTCAACACTTCACCCATGTGCTCAGAGTCAGAGTTACTTAAAGCATCCATTGCTGTAAAACACATGTAGTATTATATTCAGGCAATATTTAGGCAATATGACTTTAAATTACACAAGCAGCTAATACAAACATACCCAGATCAGATATTTTAGTTCCACTAAAACTAGCACGAATATATTTACATTACAAAAAAGGAGAGATCTGGGTCCTTTTTATTGTCTGGCTGCTGATTAGAATCAGCCAAAATATTCCTGCAGTCCTTCTTCAGCCAGTGGGAAACATACAAATGCAGCTGAAAGCAGAATTTAATCTATTGTTCATACCTTATCTTTGACTAACTTCTCTCAGTGATAAACATTTCACCACATGACTCCAAAGGAGAAACATTTCTGAGAAACAGTGAGCAACTTCAAATTATGTTTCCCAGACCTGGTTAGTAATAACAACCCAGCTGAAGGATTTCCTTGAGCAAGCAAACAAAGAAACAGTACTTGTATTTTTTTTTCCTCCATTCTTTCATTTTCCTTCATTACCAATGACTCCAGGAGCCTCACTGTGCAAGAAGCTTAACTCCCCTCTCAGATTTGCTAATATAAATCAAGGGTTACAACACAGAATGTAAGAAATGACAGTGTTGAAGAAATTAAACTGGAATTCAGTACAATGCCAAAGTTCTGAAATAAGGATGGAAATTTTTTAAAAAGTATTGAACATAATTTCATGAGGAACTATTAATAATGAAATGTTTTTATTTACTGTAGGATAAAGAGAAGCACAATATTGCTTTGTGGTGAGATTTTATCTCTTCTTATTGTTTCTTTTCACATTTTTAAACGTTTAACTTTAAAACACGTCTGCTAATGGAGAGGAGAGATTGATTGCAAGAATGTCCCCCCTTCTCCATTTCACTATGATAAAATAAGCAACAGGACTATTGTTTATGACAGACAACTAAACTCACTACTGATTTAGTTTCACTGAAGTAAATACCAAATTTAGCTCACAAAATGTGTCCATAATCTGTTGTTCGTCTCTTTCTGGTAGCAGACATCAAAATACAATGACAATCAGATAAGCAGGTTGAAAAATATTTTGTGCTGGTGTATAAAGAGTGGCTGCCCAGGAAGCAAGGGGAAAGAACCCACTTCAGGTAGACCACATTCTGACTCAGACCTGTGAGTTGCTGCTAGTGATCTTAGTGAGAAATGAAGGTGTCTCAGAGTGCAGTTTGTCTGTGTTTCTTCAGGCTGTGCCTATGTCCTTTATGCCTCTGAGGCTTTACAGTTCCCTACCTTCTAAATCTTCATCCAAGTCAGCCAAAGTCTGCTGGAGTTGTGCATCAATGAATACATCCTCATTCTCATGCTTAGCCGCAGCCATTTCTTCACTTTTACTGCTAAATAAAGAGAAAAAAATGTCGGATCTCCTGCTTTCTTGCCTTGTGCTCCTGCTCAGAAATATACCCTCATTTCAGCCCCTTTGGTTCCACTGAGGTTTTGAAATCCATTCCCCAAAGTACAAAAAAAATGCAGCCTTGGACACACAAACCACATACATCCAAATCTAGGAGGAATCTCAGCAAAGACTGAGCATACTCCATGTGCTGGTGATCAAAAGATTAGGATTAATAAACTCCATCACAAAGAAATGGTCTGGCTTCACTGTGAAGCGTGCAGTTCAGCCGGACTGCAGAAAAGCAGCATATGCTGAGGCAAAGCTTTTGTATATCCATGTAATTTTAAAGCAGACCACTAGCCATCCCATGTACACACTTTGCCAACAAATCTGCACCTTAATTAAATAAAAATTGCACGATGATGAAAAATAAATAGAGTGAAATAGTGTTAGACAATCACTCTGCATCCTGGGGGAAGGGAGGGGAGGAGTAAAGAGAAACTAATCCCTTGGGAGCTGTTTCTAATGAAAAGCGGCCTGATTTTGCCAAGAAATAACTCTGTGCTTTTTGACAAACTTGTATAATAATCTAAAAACAAGTATAAAACCAGAATGAGTGCCAAGTGTTGTCTTGGCTTATTAAAAGACGAAAAGAAGAAAAATCTTAACAAAAACCTGAAAAAAACTTCAACAACAAACACATAAAAACCTGTTACACAACAGACATTCTGTTTCCTAGGAAGAATCCTGACCAGCAGAGCTTTCCTATCTAAATCAATGAAGCCAGGATTTCACACTGGGCAATTCATTTTTTCTGCTACCTGATCCTCACCTGAAGTCAAAACGTCATCTGTGACACTGCCTCTATGTTCTACCCTTGAGATTAGACTGCTGACAAAATAATTTTCCATTTAACCACATCTAAGCCACTTTGGTCAGGTGAAGCAACTTTGCCCTTTTCAAGATCAAGCCCTTAATGTCACAGATAAAGTGACAGGTGACTTTTTTTCTTTTTTTTTTCTTCTTTTTTGCCTAGTTTACCGAGCATCACCTGAAAAAATGTACTTTTCCGCTCCCCATTAACATAATCTTTTGAATAAATATTTGCGGATGATTCTTGACACTGATTTAAATGATCTCTAACGTGTGCCTTCTATTTTTGCAATTGTATTATTTTTCTCTTGTTCCTAGCAGGATTTGCTGAAAGCATATTTTCAAGCACCTTTTTTGTTTGTTTGTTTGTTTGCTTGTTTTTTTTTGCATTCACCTCTCCTTTCCTTGTATCCTCCGTAGCATTCTTGGAACCTGATTCCCTTTCCTAAGCAGGGATGAATCCAAAGTGGCAAAGCTACATATAATACCTAAATTGTTTCCCAAATTGGAATGTATGTATTTCTGAAGACAGATATCTGCATTTATTATTTGAATACAGAGGAAGAGATGCAGTGCACGGAGCACTCTCTGCGTGGAGTATCATTTCTCCCAGCATCTGCCATTGATCAGAGCTTTGCAGGCCCCGAGCACCTCCAGAAGCCAACATGAACTGATGAAGCTCAGGCTCATTCTCGTAATTCAGGATCATGATGAACTCAGTTTTCTCCAGGATGGATAATGAGGAGGGTGACACAATTCAGTCAAAGTCTCTAATAGGAGCAACTGGTTCTGTAAGACAGCAATCCTACTTGTAGCCTGCAGCGTTCACACACACAAATCAGTGAGACCACTCATCTGACAAACTGACAAGATTTAAGCTTACTGCAGTATTCAAACTAAGCAGAAGCCTGGCACAAAACTCTCTCAACCTAAAGTTGGCAAGAACTATGAACCACCTGAATGTCCTACTGTTTTTGCAGTGAAAAATTTTATAAAAATAATTTAAAAAATTACTTGCTATCCTGAGTGCACCATTTATTTGCAAAATAATAGAAAGAACTTTCTATTTTGCACTGAGAAAAACGATCAAAACTGTGCAGCAGCTGAACGATATATCTAAGCAGTATGGAAGGCAAACACTGTTTTCTTCTTTACAAAACTGGCCTTATGAGATAGTTTCCCACACTTGGAAGCAAGTTATTGACCTTCACTGAGACTTTCTCTAAGCTACTTAGAGAAAGTGAAGAAGGCGCTTTGAGCTTTGGTTTGAGAAAAACCTTGGAAAATAAATGTCTAAATCTCCTCCATCAGAGAATGTGACCTTGTTCCACGAAGGCCACGCAACTTCACCACCTTCTGCTACCTGATTTCTTCTGTTGCCTGACTCCTTTTCAACACAGCCAAAATCTGTATTACTAAGGTTGTTGGTATTGGGCTTTCTCCAGCAAATAATGAAAATAATTGGCTTGAGAATTTTATGGGCGACTCATGTAATAGAAAACATATTTGGGGCCTGGGACAGAGATTCTTGGATTCCAAACAGGGTTCACTGCACTGACCAGATCTTTTCTCATGACAACCGGGGAGAATCTTTCAAAGACTCAGAAAAATCACCTTCTCCTTCATAGGTGCAACAGTCAGCAGAGGTGTCTTTCATTATCCTCTGTGCACTTATGCAGTGTAGGTAATTTGCCTCTCAATTTCGGCTTCAATCTCCTCATCTAGGCAAATGGGATAATACTACCCAATTCAGAGAATTTTTATAAAGGAAAGAGAACAATGCACTGAAAATGAAAGGATTCTCAGTCCTTTACAGATGGAGCTTCAGAAAAAGCAGATCTTTCCTTCTGCATTTCCAAATTCCTAAAAGAGCTATTGTTCAATTCATCTCCAAACTCACCTAAAAAGCAAGCCAGAAGGTGCATGTTAATCACAGAGCTCTTCTTTAAATTCTTAGCATTGGGAATTTAAAATGTGATATGTGTTTTGAGAGGTGAAAGTCTGGTAGTTTCCAGTAGCTCACACAGTCTATAAATATGCCTAAAAAGACTCTTTCACACAACAGTATTTGGGAAAAGAAAACAAGAGGGCCTCTAATATTTTTTCAAAGCCTTCTTCCCTTCTAACGCTGCACACTTTTCTTTTGTTGACAGCTCTATTTTGGTCAGAATCCAAGAAAAATACAGGACTTATTCCAGTACTATGTTTTACATTCTGGACAAACATTACCAGTGGCATTTTCTCACACATGCTTTTTTTGACTTAAGGAACAACTTGATAACCTTTCTGCTGCCTTTCTGGTAACGTGAGGTGTTAAAAATGGGTAGTATTTTAGCACAAGCTCGAAATGGCAAACATGTATGGTTCCTGGAAGCCTCCTCACTTATTACTTATGTAGATTAGCTGAGATTTGTGCAGGAGTGCAGAACCGAGCAGAGAGACTACTAAACTACCGCCTTTAGTGCTCCACTGAGCTCAGGCTACAATACATAATTATTCCTCAGCAGTCATTTGCACAGTTGGAGACAAAATGAAACTTACTGCAGCATTTTGTCAAATTAGTGCCATGAGAGACAGACATTTATGAGAAAGTTTACACTCTAAGAAAGAAGAAAATCTCTGATAAATCTTGCTTGAAATGCATTAAAAAGAAAAACGGAACGGCTAAAGTACAACAGATTTGCAAAAACGGAAGCTGCCATTTTGTTCTACATTTTTGCTCTATTGGGGCTTTGCAAATGGTACAACAGACCAAGGCTTCTCTGGGCACCTCTCAGGAATTCCGGAATGCCTCCCCTATGGAATCAGAGGTAGATCGCAGCTTCCAACATAACTGAGAAAATACAACACAGAGCTATTTAAACTATGGGGAAAAGATCCAGTTGTCCATTTGGGACACTCAGTACCATTTGAAATAATGCAGGGCACTCAAGACATCTGTGTGGGGCTGACAGACACAACATGAACTGATAGAGACTGCTGGAAAAGCAACAGGCAAGAGAACTGGCAGCAGACATTTCTCAAGTTCACTGAATGCTTTCTGAGAGCCTCACCTATTTTGTGCTACCTTGATTAAATAAAAAATCTTGAGACCGTAGTTCCTCTAAATCACCAGCTGGGGAGGGCAGACGGAACCACTGTAACAGTCATATCCAGAAAGGCACACAGTGCAGTAGTGCACAGGAGGAAGGAGTGGCTTCCCTAAGACCAGGCTCAATGGACATGAGGGCATGCAGCTCCCCATATGCATCTTCAGCAGCCAACAGGAACTGACCAACGTGGAAGACTAGTATTATGGTGACTCTGCACTGGGCTTTGATGCATCTGGGCTACCTTCTCTGTTCCAAGTGTCTTCTCAGTCTGCTAATAGGGATTTAATTTAACCTTGCTGCATATATCCAAATTCTTCCTCTTCAAAATGGATTGAAAATATTCTCCTTTTACATAAATGCTGGGGACATAAATGCTTCCACCTAGGATCAGCTGGTGTTACAGAAAAGGCTGATGTTGAATGATGTAGAAAGCATGGTTGAAAGTGCATTGTTTTTTAATATGACTTGCTATTCAAGCAGGCCAGAAATGACAAAGTAATTTCAAAGTGCTTATTCACTTGCTTCTGTGATTGATGCAGCAAAGTACTCTTCAGAAGTGGAGGAAACTATTTTCCAGAGTAGTTAGGAGTTTACAAAATCTTAGGGACCATTTTTCCATTTTCTGCATTTCTTAAGCTAGATGATTTTTTTCTCTATTTCCTTTCAAGGAAAGAAGAGTAGTCAGTATAAGGAATGGACTTTCTAATAACTGAGGCTACAACCAGACAAATGAAATCCTTGCTTAACGCTACCTCCTGTGAACGTGAGCATGAAGTTTCAAAGTTCTAGCTTTGAATGACCAAAGAAAATGGTCATACTGCTAAAATGCTGACAGTAGACTGTTAATGTACTGGAAAATACATCCCTCTTAGAACTGGCTAGTTAACAAAGTCCTCAATTGTCTTTCATGCAAGATTTCTGAAAGTGGCAGAAACTAAGGAAAGGAAAAAACACACACATTCATATTCTGTTGGATGCCATGTAACCTTGCTTTTTACATTCTTCAACAGCCGGTTAAAAGAAGGCTGTGCATACTTTTTGAGAGCAAGGTGCAAATATCATTTCTGTTCCAAATTCTTAGTGTGTGTTCTACTTTTATTTCTGTGGGACTGCAGTGGTCTTTAGGCAGCATTTATATCTGTGCTGAATAAAAATAATCAGAAATTAGATTAACCTGTTTTCCAATCCTAGAATAACAGAAGTCCAGTACTGACCTCAGATTTAAAACCACCTGATTAAGATAGGAATTTACAAGTACAGAGAAGGAGGAAAATAGTTTTTCTGCAGCAGATATGTTTATGGACCTTTCACAGTCCTCCTCCATGTCTATCAGTCAGAAATAGAAAGCAAATGAAAAAATTTATGCTTATTTATAGCATTTTGTGTTTTTCAGTCCCTTAATGCTAGAAATCTCTAAGCCTGTTACATACCATGATGATTTAAGCTTCCAGAGCCCCAGATGTATGTCTCATACGTTTCAGAGTCCTCTCATAGGCTGCAGAGGCAGCAGCTTGCAGTTGCTATACAGCTGGAAGCATGCCCCCACTCCCCCTCTTTGCACTGGCCTCTGGCAACAGCTTCCCAATAGGAAAGCCCGCAGGCAGACAGGATCGCCAGAAATAGTCAGGGAAGTGAACTAGCTTGACTTAAATCTTAATAAAGCAACGTCACTTGGGCACAGTAGCACTGCAGGTTAAATGATGGCACAGTGAGGTTAAATAACCTCTCCTGGTTTACACACAAAAAAATAGGAGAGGAAAGAGCAGAGCCCTTTGCTGCACCTTTAGCAACCCAAGCTGCTTCCTAACATCCAATGAGTTACACAGCTCTCAAGTATACAGCAATTTTTCCAGCCAACAAGTGTAGCAGAAAGGCTAATCTGCACTCCTGCTCTGCAGTGATTGTGAGTATCTATTACTTAACCATAATATGATTAGTACCTTCCCTCCATGAACATCTGCCAGAAAAAAAGTGTATGAGAATATCCAAATCGAAAGAGTTTTCTGGAACAAGAGGAAAGGGAAAGCCAGAGATAAGGAAGGAAATTAGCAAAAGTATGTAAGGAGCAGAGGCTTGCAAATCTGTCAGACATCTGGGCCTTAATTAAGTAATTTTTCACCCACGAAGTTCTCTCTGTCACATTAACCCTTTCTCTTCCTTCCTCCCTATCAACAGTACCTTTCTGTTTCCAAAAAAGTAAAACACATGTCCACCCAGCTAAAATGAAACTTATCTTACAGAGGAATGACAAAACAAAGCTTTCCAGTATTTCTCTAAGATTGCTACAAGTGACAAGTAACTATACAGAGTATATTTGTACACACAAATGTGTATATATATAATGTATACATAGTGCTATTTTCATTAGAGTTCTCCCTCCCTTCTGACTGCCTTCTGCCACTCACAATTCTACTTGCTCTTCCTCTGACCTGCTTCATCATTAAATTCTCTCCAGCTACCAAGTTCTTTTTCCCCCCTGTCCTTCCCAAGTGGAACACAAAACCTTGTAACATTTGAATTTGAATGGGCTGAAAATTAAGCAGAACAAGTTCACCCACCCCTATCCTTTCAAGCATTTGTTTTAATCTAACTCATCAAAACCCAAAGAATTTTGTAGCAAACAGCTGAGTATTTCTCAGGTTGGTAACAAAGAGAACAGTTTTCCCTCTCCTCCCTACAGCTCAGCTACCACAACCAGAGCCAAAGGTAACAAATTCTCCCGAGAGAAAGGGAGGAAACGGGATTCTCCCTGTCCAGATCCACAGCATGAACTGATCTCTGCAGGGTTCCCCACCCCCATCCTACGCCCTCAATTAGCTGTACGTGAAAAAATAATCCTCCTTCATGGCTACTGACACAGGAGGAACTCAAGGGAGAGGAAAATCCCTTTTAGGCCTTTGGAGAATATTTCGTCTTATTGTCCCTTACAAGTCACTATTTATGATGATGCATTTATTCAGCTTTCAAACCAGCAAGTTCATACATTTAAAAAATCCCACAAAAACCTTTCTAAACTTTAATAAAACATATTGTATTTTGAAGTATTTTAGTGCTCTGAGTGGTAGGACAACCCACTCTAAAGGCCCCTTAACTCTTCTTTCAGCTACCTACACCTTACGCCTTTGATAGGTGGCAGTCCAAAGGCAACAACGTGCATCATGCCTGTGAGCATTCTGTTATTTTATTTGTGCCAAAACACTTAGATGCCTTTGAAAAACAGAGTCTGGAGGAAATGAGAGGTGCATTCTGATACATGAAATGCTGTCTGAATGCTCACCGCTCTGACATACATGGGTCCTGTGTGGTTTACATGGTCACTGGTCTGCCTCGACCCTGTGCATCGACTTTTTTTCTCCGCAGTAAGATAATGCCACAATGCCTCCTCTTCACCTCACATGAGTACTAGGATGAGAAATTAATTAAAGTCTGCATGGCACATGGATACTAGTGTGATGAGTAAGATAGAGCAAGAGGAAATTAAATGGTCCTGGCTCTAGAAGAGAATGTGAACTGAGAGCAAACTGGTATACATGCTCCATTAATTGAGCTCTGAAACTTAGAAAGAAAAAATGAGTATGACCATTTAACGAGAGACTTTATCATAGTGCATAAAATGGGGGAAATTAAGGTTAAAGGGGGGAAACTAAGGTTACACGGTCTTATTATTAATGTTAGCTAACTTTGAGCACATGACTTAGCATCCCTAATAACATTATTTTAAAATAATTTTTAATGTGTAATTATTTATAAAGCTTGAGACAGTAGGTGTGCAGGATGCTTTATAGGCGTATAAAATTGACTGATCCCTGCCCCAAGGAGCTTGCATGATGACACCATACAAGGGATGGGAAAGGAGGGGGTATGGGAGGACAGAGTTGCAACACTGTGAGATCATGAGATGTGCTTACTGCTACATAAGCAACATTTCAGCTTCTTTGTGGTTTTCTTGTTACTCATTTAACACTATATATTAAAATTTGGTGAACAGATACATAACACAAATCAACTGTAAGGAAGGATACGAAGAAAGAGAACTATGTTGTACTGTGTTCAGAGTCAGCAGTTACTAAAACATTCACAGCCAATATCATATGTAGTCAATTATTTATAGGGGTTATCCTGTGTCACCTCCAGCTGAGATCAGGATTCTGCTCTACCAGGCACTGTATAAACATATTGTGAGATATCATAACTGTGTCCAGAATTTTACACAGTAAGTGGCTGACAGGCATATCAGAGGCAGAGACAAAGATGGTTTAATAGATTAGAAGCAGAACCAAGGGTTGAGTGATTTGGTACTCTACACACTAACTCTTCTGTTTATTCGCATTAAGGCTGCTTAAACAAGAAACCCAAAACAGAACAAAAAAGAGTGCACATACAAATGGTTCTTACATACTGAAAAGCAAGACTACCGAGGACTGGAAATCCCTGGGCTTTGGAGACATTCTTTTAGAAATTTGTCTATCTTCTTTAGGAACAAGATTCATAATATGTTGCAATTGCCATTTCTGTACGTACAAAGTCTGTACATGACTTACTACCCTGTCCATACTATTATGCTGCTACATGCAGACAAACCTATTGCATATTGAAGACTGCATCCCTCAGCACTCCACTCTATCCCTGACTTCAGTAACAGATGAGGTACAGATCCTGCTGTGATATTCTAAAGCTATCAGACATTTCTGCTGCACAGAGACCACACATTCCATGCAGTGAATGGTTCCAGAAGCTCCAAGCAAAATAAATTTAAAAATACATACACAATTAACCAAATAAGCAACATGACAAAATACTCTTCATGATCTGGAGCGCAGTCTAAGAGCTCAGAACAAATATACTCAAGAACTGTGGGCTTGACTGTGCTCTTCACTAAAGTTTGTCAGGGTGCATAAGCAAAAGATCACTTGGTCCTTCCTTATAGCCTCTTCACACTCTAAATATAATCTGCTTCCACGTTAAGGGTAGTTTTTATTACCCACAGAGTACAAAATGATTGTAGTATACAGAATTACAGTTATTTCACAGGGTAAAAAGCCCCAGTTTTTGCTAGCTTTACAATTCAAAGCTAAATATTTCCATGATTTTTATTAACTTTTTTTCCCCCCAACCCTGGGCCAAATTAACTACAATTTCTGGCTTCAGTGGAGCTCAGACTCAAGGAGGACGCTATTTCACTTCCGCTAACTATTGTTTCTTTATAGTATTGACATGTTCTCTAACTTTATCTTTTCATACCTTCCTTTTAGAACTGAGTTAGATCTTGGTACACGGACTGGAAAAAGACATAAAAGATTTGTGAAACTCCATGTAAAATTTTCCTTCAAGTTCTGTAGTTTTTGAAACACATTTAAAACTCTGTGTAGCTTGGTATCGATTATTCATTCAAACTGCACTTTGACTTGTCTGGGAATTCAGAAAGCTGCTTTGGTCCTCAAAGCAGCTCATTCATCACAAGAACTCACATAATGTCAGGTCTCCCAGCAGATTTTATCACTGGGGTGGTGGCTGCTCTGACAACAGCAGCTGAAATTGATGCACTCCAAATTTGACTGTACTAAATGCTGTACTCTGAACTGATTTAAATCCCAGAAAAACGAGAATTTAATATGAATAGCTTAAAAAACAGAAACAAACCCACGGCCGTTTTGTCCTCCCCTCTACATTTGGGAAGTGGCTTTTAAAAACTCAGCAAGTTAATCTCAAAAGGATTTAGAAGAGCACGATTTTCTGTTTTTTCTACAAAAATACGTTAGCAGTGGGACTGGATTTACCTTCAAACATTGCTGGCACATTCAGAGCACAAAAGTTTAAAGATTTTACTATTAGCATCTTCTCTGCGGCAGTCTCCACGGCTGCTGCCATGAGAATAAAATCCACTATAAATGTTAGACTTCAGCTCTACCTTAAAGTTGATTTGAAATAATTTTGCTGTCCCAGAGACTAAAATACCCACAATTAATGAAACCCTCTACTTTAGCAACAAAACCATCTCCTATTTCCTCTCCTTTTTTAATTACAGAACCACAGAGTGGCCTGAGTTGGAAGGGACCTCAAGGATTATGAATCCCCAACCCAATTATGTCCTTTATTAATTAGTCGAATTATGGACATATCAGACAGATACAGAATATTCAGAATACTAAAATCACCTAAGTGTAGACTGAGAGCCTAGTTCAACCTGCTTCTCCAAGCAGGGATAGTTTCAAAGTCAGCTGAGTCTTTCCAAGGCTTTGTCTAGCTGCGTTCTGAAAACCTCCACACACGGAGATTTCTCGAATTCTCTATGCAACATGCTCCGTTGCCTATTTTGAGGAATTTCCACCTAATATTCCATCTTTATTTCCTTTACAACAGCTAGTAACTATCGTTCCTTCCACTGTGTACCCCAAGAAGCCTCTGCATCCAGATTCTGCTCACAGTCCTCCTTTTGTGTGGTGAGAGACTGCAGTCAGATCCCTCCACACCCGCACTGCTTTTGCAAGATGAGCAACCCGAAAGTTCTCTCCCCCTCATACTCTGTGGCTCTCCTACAGACCTTCTGCAGTTTGCCATCCCCTCTCGGGGCTGGATGCAGTACTATAGAACTGGACTCCCAAATGCAGAGCAGGGGGGACCATGACCTCCCTGATTATGATGGGCTGTGCTCTTGCAGCCTTGTATGTCTTTCCACCTTCTAATCCTCCCACTTGGCAAGTGGCAGTCCTGCTGACCAGCCAATTAAATGGTTCCCCAGGTCAGTGGCTTTTGCAAATTCTAATAATTATGTGTTTTGTGTCACACTGTGTCACATTGTCCTGCTGCCTCTTCTTTAAGTACCCTTTCCAAATATTAAAAATAAAAAATTTAGTTTATGTGGCAAAAACAAATCCAAAATCTAAAAAAAGTCCAAAATATTTTCCACTGATTAGGATTTTCTTACAGTGTTTTGCCTTCATGTTTTCACTCAGTATTGTGGCAATGTTTTTTGTTCTTTTTTTTTTCTTCCCCTAAATGTACATGTGTGTTTTCTTAACCTTTTAGATCCTTGATTGTAAGGAAAATTGGGACTGCTTAATTATCTTAATTAATAGGTTGTTTTTTTGGATCAGGTCTGGAACAGTAACTGTAACTACTACACCAGCCTATTTAATATTCCAAACTATATCAGTTTGATGTTCAGGACCTAAAACACTGCAGAAGGAAAAATCAGAAGTAAAATGTATTTCTGAACAAATATCTCAATGAGACTTGACCCTGTTCCCCTTGATATTGATGAGAAAAGAAAAGCCCTGAAATCATTCCAATATGTTAAATACTGACTTGGCCTAGTTTATACCTAATTCATCATCCACTGCATGATCCAGGATGAAGTTCTCCCTCAGAAATGTGTGGAAGGAAATAACTAGGTCATGATACATGTTCTTATGAAGGGGCTACAGATTAGTAGCTGAATGGAGACAGACCAGAAAGCACAGACTTTGTGTCAACTGAGAATTCAGAGGAATTTCTGGCCTCTGTCCCATGACTCGGCAGCATCACACAGAGTGGATCCCTGTCAGTATTACCAGGCCACCCTCCTCGCTGAAGGCACAGCTTCCTTCCTATTTGGCCAGTTTGTATTTGCAAAGTCCTATAAATTTTGGGTTCCCACTGTGGCCCTGCCACCAACTATGTGAGTTTTGGCAAACAAACAGTGTCAGAGTCACTTCTGATTGAGGGCAGTTTCTAGTTAAATTCCAGGTTCTTGTACTTCCCTACAGAACTGCAGCACAATGTTTGTTTATACAAAAAAAAAAAAAGAAAAAAAAAAAGAAATGTAAAAAAACACCAAGGTACAACACCAGTGGAAGCTAGCAGTAAGTGAACATACATATGCACGTACATGCACACACCCACAAATAAACCCCCAGATTTCATGGAATATATCCTTTCTACTTGACTTTAAATGGCTTGAATTTTCCCATTTTATGAATTTTTCCATTTATGACCTGTAAGTTATTTTTCTAGATCAATACAAAATATCACTTCAAGTACTTCACATACCATCAGAACCACAACAGAAGCCAAATTGTAACAAAGTTACTTCAAACTTTTGGGAGAAATTAACTCTGGAGGGCAGCACTCTTTAGCAAGAAACTTAACTACAAGTTCAAACAGAAAAGTGACCTTTGCCTGTTGCTACAAGCATGTCACTGGAGGGGATTTGGCGCAGTTTTTCTTCAATGGGAGGAGTCACCTGGCTTTGGTACTGGTTTATGAAAG
Organism: Lagopus leucura; assembly: GCF_019238085.1. Classification (NCBI taxonomy): domain Eukaryota; kingdom Metazoa; phylum Chordata; class Aves; order Galliformes; family Phasianidae; genus Lagopus; species Lagopus leucura. The sequence continues at coordinate 24,873,401 of NW_024962263.1, forward strand.
AGCAGAAGAAAGTAGAAGCAGCAGCTGGCTTTCCTAAATGCCTCCCTGCAAGAAGGACATGCAAAATATTTTCCAAGAGTTGGCTTCAAATGAATTCTTACCTGCGTGGAGTACTGGCACATCCCACGTTAGTGCAGTACGTGTTCTTTACAGAGCAAGTCTCTGTACCATAGATCACGTCTGAGTCCACGTAGCCATTCACCAGCTTGATGTCTCTCAACTTCGTACTGTCATTTTGTGAATCCAGTGACACAATGTCAGATGGGGAGCTTACTACACCTGAGTCTTCAGTAGTGTCCTCAGATGCAAAGCAGCTGCTTTCTGATGCTGTTTCTTCTACTTCTGATAGCTCCATAACTGTATCATCCACTACATAAAAATTATCATGTGCAGGCAGCAGGCTCTCTAAATGAAATACACCAAGTAAAGTTAGTTGAAAGTAGTCACAAAATAAATACAGAGATCTACTGCTTTGTAAGTAGAAAATGAATACATGAAATCCCTTAGAAACAGTACAGTAGACCAGAGCTCAACATCACAAAATAAATACAGAGATCTACTGCTTTGTAAGTAGAAAATGAATACCTGAAATCCCTTAGAAACAGTACAGTAGACCAGAGCTCAACATTTGTGTACAAAGGCTGCTCTAAAAATACAGCCTCCTATTTCAGTACGTTGTCTCATGATGTCAGAGGTAGATGCTGGTATGGGAGCAGAGGTTAAACCTTCCCACCAATATTCATTACATTTTTTTGCCGTGTGACTGATGGTAGCAGAGGGGCAGTCTGACACCATGGCACCTAACATGGAAGTGCATATGAAGGTGCAGATGAAATCTAACTGACATTCCTCCATATTTGCTGAATGTTTCTGGAGACGACTAAACTAAAGTTTAAATGATGGGATGCAAGAAATGATTCCTGTTATCGCTTGTGATGACATCGTCTAATTGCTCCTTTTAAATTTTGCCAAATTATCTCCCATAATACTACACAGATAAAAATGAGCAGCATTTCCCAGGTAAGACACTGAATTGGTATAATAAATCTACACATGGCCCACAGGATGAGTCACTTTATTTTACCATCTTTCAATTTCCTATGTGTTGAGTGGGTGAATAACAATAATCTCTTAGCAAAGCATAAAAAATCAAGTAGCGTTAAAAAAAAGTAGACGCAACTCAAAGCAGAACCTTTCCCAGCTTTTAGTCATATGTAAAAGAAATCAAGGGATACGCTCTTTGCATGCTTAATTGTATTAAGAGTTGCAAGTGATGAGAGATGATTAGATACGGTATGGTTTTTCATGTTCTGATCTAGTTTGTTTCCTATGAAATACCTGTGGGCTGTTGTTACTGTTTTTTTTTTTTTTTTTGTGCGTGTTTTTGCACCACATCATTTAAACATTTTGTTCTGTTGGTGTTTTTTTTTGGTAAGAAATACAATTTTGCTATTTTCCTTAGGTGATGTAGAACTCTGCACTCCACCCTGCAATCACACTATTAAAGGAGAATGGCTAATAACGTCAATAATTTCAGAGAGTGACTGAAGACAGAAGCAAATTCAAACACACTACTTGTGATCATAATGAATCAATACAGACTAATACGAATGTTTAATTGATAATTAAAAGTGTGCCTCATTTTCTTCTTCAACATCCATGAGCAAAAGGAAGGTTAAAAAATTGGTTATGTTCTGATCTTGCAGACACTTGTGGTAGATGTTAATTACATGAAGAGTCCTATGTCTACAAGTGTGACTAAGATTAAACATACACTTCACTATTTCTGAAGTCATAATCTACAAGTTTTGAAGCATACATGAAGCTACATGTCAATGAAAATCATAGAAATAATTCTGTATCACACTGTATACACAGAACTATTCTCTTTAAGTCAGGGAACTGACAGCAACTTTGTTAAAAAAAAGTATTACAAAAATAATCTTCAAAGGGTGTAACTTAGTGAAGCTTCGAGTAAAACTAAAATAAAAACCAAACCAACATTCTCCTTGACTGAGGTTACAAGACACCATTAAGTACTGAAATTGATTTCTGACAGCAGAAGCAATAAAATTCATAGGGTTACAAATCATGATTCAAGTTGTAAGTGCTGTCAAGCATCAATATTAATGATGGGAGATGATCCAAAGACTCTATTGTGACTTTGGAAGTAATGTTACTCCATTTCTTTGACCTTATTTTCTGTAACATTAACTCCAGGTTCCAGATTAAATCCAAGAGATTGTTCCATGTAAAAATATCAATTATAGGAATGAATTATGTGACACTGATGCATTATGGTATGCTCATGACAGAACTACAATTAGGACAACACCAGTATCAAGGAGAAATAAGAATAACTTGACATTAAACACCCAGCAATAAACACCCACAGAAAAATACACTGAACGAATAGGTAAGAGTATATGGCCTGCTTGGCTTTTAATTAAAAACAAAAATTCCCAGCATCAATCTACCACCAAAGCATTAGTAAAAGTTACAATAGGTTAAAAACAGAACAAAGTACAGTATGATACAGCAAAGAAATCACAAGTGGAAAGTGAAGAGTAGAAGCACACAGAAAGTTTTGGACCAATGCACAATGCAGTATATTTTGATGCAAAGGGACCTCAACATAATACTGGCTACAACATTTGTCACCAGGATGCCATAAATGATCTTCATCCTGCAGTTTGTGACAAAGTACCTGCTTCCAGTTCCTGATACCAGGGCGGCAGGCTTTTCCTCTTGAGCTGTCTCTCTCATTTCCTGCTCCTCCTTTTGCCTGCCTCCAACTATTTCTGGCATCTGTTTCAGATTATAGTTTGGTCACACAGCCTCATTCACGTACTGCAGTAGCGAAATCCTTTTCTCTCAGAGGTTTTATCCAGCAAGGTGCCCTGCCGCAGGACCTTCACACCCCAGCCCGTTCTTCACACATACTATTAGAATGAAAACTGATTCTCTTTTTATCAGTGTCTGCACATGTGAACAGATCCCTATCAGTTATGCCTGGGTCTTGGCAGCTGAATCGTCCTGTTCAGTGTAAGAGCCTTCTTGTTTAGCAACATCTAAACAACGGGAATACAGAAAGACACCTTTCAATTCAGTGATTAAATTCCCATGAAAAACCAAAATGACTCTCTCACTTCAAGTCTATCACTTTTGTTGAAGCAGTTCCCTCATCTTTTATCTTCACAGAGAAGATCCTTTAATTCCAGCATTAACACATGTCAACAGAGTTGCTTGATGAGGTAAAATATTTTGATTATCACTACTGCTTATCTCAACACGTGGGCACACATGTGAATATTGACAGCTGAAGTTCTATGTTATCTTTCAGCTGTTGTGAATTGGAGCTATCCTTGGATGGTTGAAGTAAGAACCTGCTCTTCCTTTCACACACCTGAACAAGTCTTCACCAGTGCAAACTAAGCACTGTGCAAACGAGGATGTCCAGGCCACATGAGGACACAGCAGTTTCCTCAGAAAATACACAACACAAAAAGTCCACCTCAACATATTGAGTGGTCTTGACTTGGGGAATCAGAAACTAGCTTCTACAGCTTTCTAGTCTTACACAGATGACCAGGTAATGAGCAGTAGCAGATGCAATTCTGTCCTACAATTTCTGTGTATCTTCTCCTCACACTGAGTGTGCATGCACAAAAACACCACGCACTGAGCACTGTATGACCAGAGTAGTGGCAGCCAACTGAGGTAAGTCTGTGGCCAAACAAAGGAAAAATTTACTATTTGATGCTCTCTTCTCTGTCATAATGCTAACAACACTTCAGTTTGGTCTCTGATTTTCAAGATTTTATGCAGACACAAAACATCCGGGTTGAGATACAGAAAACTGAGCTTTTACTCCATGACCTGGCACACAAATAACGATTGCCACAGACAGCATACTACTGAAACACTGCTGTACCTTGGAAGACTGTCTGAATTTCTGAAGGAGTAACAGTGCCAAGCTCTTCTTTCAGTCAGACATAACCCACTTACAACTATGGATACCCTGAGCTGTAACAGTCCCACAGGGATCATGGAGTTCAACTCCTGACTTCAAGTGGATTATGGTCTCCAACTCTACTAAAATTTCTGTGTGATATCTCATCCACAGCTTCAATCAGCATTCCTCCATGCCTTGCACTGCCCTGCACCTACTCAGGACAACAGGAGGAGATGCTGCAAGGCCCAGAGGAGTGCCCCTGCCACAGCTCTGCCCTGCTCCCCAGCACCAGGCCTGTCGCTGCACAATTAGGTCAACCACAACCGACAACGGCTTTCTTGGGGAAGCTGTTAGCAGGAATGTTGCCCCTGATCATCAGGAAGCAAAGGGGAGAGTAGCTCATCAGTAAAGAATGCAAGCTTCTTGTTTAATACAAAAGAGATTTCGTTGCTTTAATCTCAATAAGCTGTAAGTAATTAGGAGAACACTGAGCTCTGAGTTCAGAAGAGCCATATCTGCACTTGTGCTGCTTGATCCTGCATATACGTACATATTACTCACACAGAATGCCAGTGACGGAGAGATAGATAAACACCTGGTTTAAATGCCAATACACACTTTCAGAAATGAAGACTAAACTCAATACAAAATGACAATCATGGGTGAAATCCTCACTTTGATTACTGATAGAAAATAACCACCATCTACTTCAAACAGGACTGAGATCAGATTGAAGTGTTCAAAAGACGCACGTCTCACCCAGATGTACGAAATCAGAACCCAAGTCCACAACACTGAAGACCAAACCACCCCTCCCTCAGAGTCCACTATATACAAGGCATATGTCTTCTCCTGACAAAGTGCAACTGTTCACTAAGAGCTGCGACCTCCCTCCTGCTTTTATGACACTGCTGGTTGTTTACTGTCACATTCAAAGACAGACTACAACCAAAGGCATTTTTCAAGAGATAGCAGCTGATGTGAAAAACTGGAACTTCGTACTGATTTTAGAGATGCAGAGTTCCTATAATTCCTCTGAGTTCTCCCTAAGCGGTTGGCAATTATTTTCCAATTTCTTTCACCACTTGTTCCACTGAGAAAAAACTTTCTTTTCATGGAGTGAAATTGCTCTGCTGTAGTTCAAATGGCCTATTACACTAAAATTGTTAAAAATATTAAAATTTCATCATGTTAAAGAATAATAATTCTTATAATGATGCCCAAATTGCAACACAATTATTTTACTGACAGTACTTAAAACTTCTAGCAAGGCAAAAAGTTGCTCTAATTCTTTGCACTGGCAGTACAAAGTAAAGATCAGTGTTCAAGAAAAGTGTGCATTTTTTCACGTACTTGGAAGAAGCCTCGTGGAAAAAGATGGGGAATTATGGCAGTGATTAACAGAGATTATAAAAATAAGCAACGCAGGAGCAGTGTAAGAATTTTCACACAGGTACAATGTGCACCGGTTATATTTTACTCATTCTGCTCATCTATCAAAAACTTGTACGTGAAGTATAGGTTCAGTTAAAGAACAAGACAGAATGGGCTATCTTCTCTGAATTTATGGCAATTTACATTCAACGTGTTTCTTAGTATACTTGAGCCTGCATGCCTACTTTCACTTTTTAAATTTAAATACTAATTATTTAAATAATAGCACTGTTATTCATTAACAATAGAATTAGGGAAGTCAGGGAACAGACTGAGCTCTGATGCATTCTGTTCAATTCCCATAACTGCCCTGCAGCGGCTGAAGATGTGCCCAAGGAATGTGATGGTGAAGATGCTTTACAACTTCAGTCCTCCAAAATGAAGATGTAGGTCAGCTTAGTAGTCTCAGTTCATTTAGCTAATAGAATTCCAGAAAAATTTCATTCAAGAAGTACCTCTGGAGGTCACCTAGGTGAACACCCTCCTCAGAGCAAGGCTAACACGCAGCTTAGATGAGGCTGTTCATGGCCTTGATCTGCTGAGTTCCTAAACTCTTCAAGCACAGAGACACCACAGACATACTAGAAAATCAAAAATCATTCCCTGGGCAACATTAGAGCTTCTCCCCATGATGAACTTTTTCTTATGCCAAATTAATTTCTTTTCCTCAGTCCAACTTGCTATTGTTGCCTCTTAGCCTTTTGCAGTGAACCTCTGAGAAGAATCTGGCTCTGCCTTCCTCGTCCTGCACTACAGCATTCAAATCCTCATTATCCTTCCCTTTAGCAGGATCAAAAAGTCCTGTGCACCTCAGCACCTCCATGCACATGTGCTCCAGCCATTTCAGAGACCTTCTACCAGGCTGCTGCCTTTGGTCTGGTTTGTCAGTATCTTGTCTGAGAGAATGCAAGACTGAGCCCACATTTGGACAACGAGCACACATGTGGCTCCAAGACAGCCAAGCAGAAGGGAGTAATCCTTTCCCTTGATCTGCTGGCTGTGTTCTTGCTAGTGCAATTCAGTATGTGGTTAGTGCTTCATCACCATGAGGGCACGTTGCTGATTCATGCAGTCACGCATGTGACTCGCAGTTCTCATATAATGAGGTATTTTCAGTCTCCTTCCTAGCCTTTTGTCCCATACATGTTTTCTTTGCCAACAGGTTCTTTAAATGCGGTTCTTCTTACTGCAAAAAATCTGCAACCAGAAACTATCAACTCAAGTAAATGGCTGCTACCTCTTCCCATTTCAGACCTCCAGTTTTACCATCTGCCACACAAGAAAACAGAGAAAAAGAAGTTCAAAAGAATGTAACAGATTTTTAAATAGGAAATTAACACATAGGACTTTATTATCCCTATTTTTTTCCCCACAGTCCTTTCTTCAATGACTACAGAAATCTCTCTGGCCTCTATTAAACTGATACGTCCTAAAATACTCCTACTGTTGTTATAATGATTGTTATCCTTCCCCTTCTGGCACTCCTTTCAAACTCACTTTTCACTAGTTCCTTCGTTTTACAAAGACCTTATCTTAAGGCTCTGATGACTCCACAGTATAGCCCTCAACTGCTCAACCTTCTTCTACAAGATTAGACATAACAGATTCCAATCCTTCGCAAACGCGACACGAAGAGCAAAATGTTCTTTAATGCAAACAAGACCAAGTGTGCAAGTAGATAGATTTTTCTTTTGATTAATTTAAGAAAACTATCACCATGCTTGGAGAAAAATGAGTTAATAGTGCAAGTTTTCCACTTCCTATTACACACCATGAAGTATGATGGTGTCACTTTTTAAGAGTAAGTCAGAACTACATACAGGATGCTTTCCTGGCTCTCCTTACTTACGTGCGAGGAGCAAGGCAGTGTGCCTCACCTGTGCAGCTCAAAAGACTATGAACAAACCAACAGCACAGATTAAAGAAGCAGGACAGTGTGGAAGTATATTTAAGTGTATACAACAGATAGCTTCAGAGTTGTACTTTATAAATCATCATATGTAATACCAGAAACATGTTGTGATCCATACTGGGGCTCTTTGGAGGCCTTTGTGGGAAAAGAAACTCTAGATCTAACAGAAACTGTCTGACATAATAAGCCTGATGGAGAAATAAACCACTCTCCACATTTTGCTAGCAATTATTAGTCATAAGTGATAGATTTTGGTAATCTGCATCCTTTACAGAGGTGGTTGGCTTCAACTCAAGTATGCTGCAGAATCTAAACAAATGGACTGTGAAGGTGATTTTCATGAGCCACCTTTGAGTACAGACTGTAAAACTGTCTGAAAAGCGTATGCGGTATAATGATTAAAGCCAGAAATGATTAGTGCACCTATGCAATAAAACAATGCTTCATTAGGTGATTTTTAGGACCACAGAAGAAAAGGACATTTGCTCAACATTTCTTCTTAAACTTCTCCATCATTTTCCCTGTCCATTCTCTTATTGTCAATTCACTCCCTTCTTTGCTGTCTCTACTGTTAACAATTTCATCAAATCTGTACTACAGTTTCCTATTGCCACCACAATCCAGGGAAAAGAACCATAAAACACTTTTGCATTGTAACTGTATTTTCTTTCCCCAGAGACTAGCTGCTAGCAAGCTCAGCAAGGAAAAGACAAAAAAAATCCTCCTAAACCAAACATGCATACCCACACACTTGTGGGATTTAAGAACTCATTCTGTGTTACAGAGATACCATTCCACTCCCAACTGTGCATTTATTTCTGATTGAGAGTGATTTAGAAGTTGAGAACTGTGGAAAAGAATAAGGTTTATCTGTAATTGACTCTCTGTTATTGAGGCCATCAGGAACAACATGCATACAAGTAAAAAGTTTTGAACAGCTCAGTTCTGATTCCAGGACAAAGTATACTTGTTTTGTGCATATAAGTGCTTCTATTGAGAAATACTGCGCAAGTGAGAAGAAAATATGTGTGGTGCCTTCCTAACAATATAGATTTATTGTGCAGTAAGGGCAAAAAAACCCCAAAAAACTTGTTTCATTTAGTAGCAACAGCTAAGAGTGAACTTTGGACTGGAGTGGAGGATAACTAAATGGAATTTCATCACCTTGTTGAGTTTTTGCTGAGTTTTCATTCATCCTCACAGCACCTCAGTCCATTCAGAACCACGATGTTTCCCTTTGGTTCCCCACTCAGTGCATCCATCATGCTTCCTTACATCACCTTCTATCTTAGTTCAGAACAGTACCAATAGCACTGCCTGAAGTCAGACAGAGCCCTGAGAAAATGAAATGTTTCATGCACAAACCACTTGTCTAACTTACAAATAGGACAGCACAACATAACTCCATTTAACTGGTCAAAACACACTTCAGACTAACCACCAATAATATAAATACCTTTGCAGTAGCTAGCTCCAAATTTAGATATGAAAATCTTTTCATACATGTCTGTAGTACAACGACACAAAGCTCACTCTTACCTCCTTTGTTGTACATTACCAGACTATTTCCCTCTCGGACCATCATCAATAGAACACCTGCTTCCTCTCCAAAGTTCAAACTCCAGCAGACCCTTCAATATGGTTTGGTTGTGATTTACTTTGTCAGTTACATTTGGAGGAATATTTTATCCTATAAAAGCATACTTCTTTTCCGAATTAAGGATTTTCACATTTTACTATGCATTCACACTCAATTTCTCTCGTAGCTAACGAAATCGAAGACCAGAGTGTATGAAGTCTCTCCCCGAAGATCTTGCATAAGACCCCTCAGAGCGGCATTGTGCTATTATCAATGGACACTTCTTGGCTGTCCTGCAGATGAGACTTCCTGCTGGGCAGTGTGCAAACCAAGGGCACCAAGACCAGGATGCTTGTCACAAAACACACTGCTTGGGACTGTGCTGTCAGCTAAGAGCTACTGACAAGCTGTGTAAAGGCCCATCGAGGCCACTACTTGTAGGAAGGACACTAAAGGACAGCTGTTTTTTTCCAGTAACATAGACATAGCCAAGAAATCACTGCATGGGGCAGGAATAAATTGCTGAGTACCACAAATTCCTATTCAGGCTCTAGCCACCTTTATCTTTTTCAGACATGCACAACGGTGAGAACTTTCTCATCAGGAGCTCAGTTAGGAGGGAATACGGGACAGGTGGAGAACATGGTGCTCACAGAACAGCTCTGCTGTCAAGCAGAGTCATGTCTGCATGTCGTACACCCTTTGACAACACATGGACTAGATCAGGTCATTTCAGACTTAAGCAGAGATGAGAATACCTAAGTTAGAGCTGAATTTGGCTCATTCCTTCACAGTCCTCTTCTGAAGCAAGCTATCTCATCAATTGTGCTTTGCTCTCAGGCTCTCCTTCCCTGCTAACTTAGAATACCAGCAGGAAGAAATGCAAATAGGCAAACGTCGTAAGCAGATGTTATGCTTTGTAATGGTTTGTGTATAGCAAAATGTTAATGGCAATACCTTCTCTGGCACTCCTGTGACCAGCACCCTCATGGAAGAAAAGCTCTTCTTTGGAAATGGGTCTTCATCTCAGCACTGACTTGGAATAAATTTTTCCCTTTCATATTTTACTGTTAGCATCGGGTCCTGCTTCCATTTAATCAGGTGGGTTTTGCCACTGACTGCAGTGGGAGCTGGATCGGACCACTTACTGATTAAAATGCAAAGCTGCAGGTATCTCCTCCATGGGAAGAATCCCCACAGGGAAAATCTATCTGCATTTTTATTCACGTGAAGCATTTTAAGACTTTCATTTACACAGTTCGTTCAATAATAACGTGCATGCTGTATAATGGGGTACCCGATTAAGCATGCTGAAGTGCCTTCCTGGAGCAGGGCCATTTCTAGAATATGATGGTTCACTATGAGCATATCATCAGAACAGACATGCTAGTTTGGGAAATTTTTCACCTAAGTTAATGGGTTTAATTCTGAATACGATCAGCATAAAAGCTCATTTTTCCTACGCAAAATTCTGAATTTTCTGTTTTTAATTTTTAGCCTCAGTTCTCACAAAAATAAAATTGAGAACATCACACTGATGTAGGTTTATGAGTTTGTCTATGAAACTCTCTAACTTTTAAATCCTAAAAATTGGCCTTTTTTTTTTTTTCCTGAATTAGTCAGGAAAGGTAACAGTGCTAAAATTCAATTCCATGAGTTTCATCAAGAAGTAGAAGAACCTTTATAAATTATTAGAGAAAGAATATCTATCTATTTATTCATCTCATGACAGAGAGACAGAGGCTACAAACTACAACAAAACTAAACAAAGAGTTTATCTTTTTTTAAATGTCTAGAGAACTGAGTAATTAAAGCAGGAACTGCTTAAGGAATTACCTTGGGGTCTGGAGGAGGAAAAGTAGAAAACAAAGAACAAGAAAAGGAAACACAAATCTTAATATTCAAGTTGTCTTTTAAAAGCAAAGTGATGAGATTTCCTTCTCCACCTATCTCTTCCTTTATAAGTATCTCTTTTAAAGATTTTGGTTTTTATCCCCAAAAAACCTATGCAACGATTGTGCTTGGAAAATTTTACACATGTGTGATGGATTACTGTACCAGTTTGTACAGTACAGTTTATACTGTAATGCTCTAACCTTATCTTCACTCTCCTGATAGCTCATCATAACCCTCGCACCTTAGAGTGGCCCCTGTCGGACCAGTGCAGAATTGAGTTGGTGGCTTGTTATTACTCTCCACATCATGGCATGTAAGTTTAAAGACTTCTGTGCTTTCAGTCTGCTAATTTTCTCACAGGCACTAATTTAACTCCTGGAAAACTGCAAGGAGTTGCCTTGTGCAAGGATTTTTTTGTGTAAAAAAATTCAACCACTGTGCTGCCAAAGCCTTGTATTATGAACAGTGACTTGTATTTTGTGTACCCTGGGAGTGTAAAAAGGCCTTTTTAGTACAATCTGTGTCCCTTGTAGGAGTAAACTGAAGACAAATGATTTTATTTGAGGAACATCTGAATCACATCGATTAGCTTGATGAATACAGAACAGGAAAGCTGCCAGGTACAAAGGAAGCTGGGCATGTCCACAGGGGAGTGGAGCAAACAAGCAAATTACAGTATACGCATGGTTTTTTTTCTTCCTTTGACCAAATGTTTTCATTTGGAAAACTCGGACACTTAAACCTCAAAGTTTCTTTAACAGACCGGTCAGTTAATCAGCACAGCTGTTTCTGAAAGCAAGTAGAAAAGAAGTAAAAAAAAAAAAAAACATATATTTTTAAATCGTGACTGATCATGAAAATATCCATATATGTTGTGTTTAGCCAAAATAATATTTCTTTTGGGGAAAAAAAAAAAAATTCCTTTCTCTGGGAGGAAAGCAGGCTAAGTTTTACCGGGCAAAGGACAATCATGTCATTCCTGATCACTGATTGAACGTGTCTGAGAGACTGTCAGTACCCAAAAAGAGTGTCAGATAAAACTGAGATAGTAATGTGTTCTTCCGATAGTTCTCCAATATACATTTCTGCTCCCTAATAACAAGAAGCGACATGGGCTGGCCCTTCTAGAGCACTCAGCTGGCCACTATTAAGCTGCCTTCATAAAGAGTCAAGCTGAAAAGTCTATTTAGCTTCCACACTGCTCCTTTTGTTACAATCAACAGCCAACTGCAGAAAATTCTTACTGTGAATTCTAAAACTTTCCCAGTACTTTAGCTTTTTAAAATGTTCATACATTTCTTATATAATCCTTTATAATTCGTACAGATTACGAATTATAAGAATTCTTGAATTCTTGTCAAAGACTTTCCCATATAGGAACAGTTTAAGAATAGATTTTGGCTGAGAAAAAATGTTCATTAATTTTCAATGTTTTACAAAGTAAAAAAAAAATTTTTTCAACGCCTTATCAAGTGCAAAAATTGAGGAAAACTTTTTAAAATTAGGTATCAATAATAACCTTCATAATAAGCTTGAATGAAAAATATTAACTATTCCTCTAGCACTGCTTATGACAGGTTCCATATATATTTTAGCAGTTTTACTTTCATCTTTTAATCACAATAGTCTTATAAAAAATATTTGCCGGTTACAGTGTTCCTTTCTCATTCTTTCCTCCATCTTCTTTAGGTCTCTGTCCTCCATTACACCCCACCTTCGCTTATGGTACAGTAGGTTGGAAAGTAATTCTTTTATCCATGCCAGGAACCAATTATGGAATCCACAAAAGGAGCTGACAAAAGAGGCTCTGTCTCCGCTCTCAGCCTTTTGCTCCCTCAGGCCCTAAAACCCAGAAGTGAATGTGCATGGACAGAATTCTCAATTTCTTAGAAGAAAGCAGGCAGTCATCTTAGCGAGTGCTTACTGGCTTAGAAGTGGTAATAGGAAAAGCTGAGTATGAGTATCTTTGAGGTTGGACGAGTAGTTTGGTATGAGCATTATCATCTACCTGGTACAGAAAACACAAGATTTTCAACCATTTGTTTTCTGCATCGCTGTGTCAGGACTACACTTGAATCAGTAGGATCTTGTACCACAAATTTTCATGCCATTTTGAACACCTACCACCCTGTTTGATTTGGTCCATTACGTGTAAATGAAGCCTAACTTCCAATCTGTACTAGGGACTGAAGCTCGGGGACACACACAGTCACACCATGTGCACGTACTTGGCTGGACACAGATGTTTAGTCCAGCTTGCTAGTGAGTAAATGAAAGTTTCTCCACTGGTATGGGTGTGACAGTTTCTAGAAGTCCCACAGAGTACATTTAAGATGCTACCCAGTTATTAAAGGTGAGACTCACAAAGTTAATCTCTTATTCTGACTAAGGAAGGGGAAAACAGGGAATTTGGTTTCACTTAGAATAAACAAAGTTTATCCACAGACCACTTGTATGGCAGAATTGGGCTTCAAGGGAGTTAGAAGACGAGAAACTTTTTAATATTTAGTCAGAGTGGGAAATGGGAAGCTAAGTTCTACTCCACACATTATGAAGTAGATAAATAAGCAAAGAGCTAAATATGAGGAAATGAGATTAGAAAGACAATTTGATTCACTGGTGTCCAGTCCCTTGCTTATTCTAACCAGAAAATATTTTGTTATATTCAAAGGAATTACACCAGGGCCAACTTCTGCTCCAAGTCTGCAAAGTCTCTGGTATTATTTCCAGTACTATGACAGCAAGCTGAGTGAACATGTAAGGGAATGCAACATACACGCTTTATGCTGTTACCTTTACAAAGGACTGCATCTTCTTCTTCAGTGCTTTCTCCAGTCATGAGAAAAATGACAGAGATTTAGTGACCACGATTTAGAATCTGCTTACTGGAACTGAATAGAAAAATAAATCCCTGATGTTTAAGGCACATTCAAAGGATATAAAGGACTTAACAATTATGTACAGCCAGTGTATCATCTGGTTCTGACACAGCTCTTGCTACTGGGCTAGATCCTTTTAACAGCCGTTCACCACCTGTAGTTAAACCATTACAGAAGAACACGCAATAAACGTCACCAAGCAGCTTATTTGTGCCCAGAAAAACACAAGACCACCCTTTACCTTTCTCCATCTCAGCAAAACACAGCAAAGATCATTATGAATAAGCTCTTCTGCATGAGCAAGAAATTAATTGCGTCACTTTTTGTTCTGTCAACTTCTTACATATTTCAGCAGTGGACTTCTGTATAGTGCCTGTATGGCCAGAGAAGCTTATCTGCATACTGTGCATGAGATACGTGAAGAAGTGTGTAAACAGTGACAGCAAGTTTGTCTCACTGTCCCTGAGGGGGGAGTTCATAGTTTTGCAATGACATTAGAAAACAACATGGCTGTAATTTTGGAGGGATGGAATAAGTTACATTCTGTCTTCTAAAATAACATGTATTTTAGTATGGAAAGTTAAATGGTGCCTACTGCATGAACTAAATATATATTGAGAGTCACGGTAGTGATGAGAAGCCAAGTTAGGGAGACAGAAATGCTGTTTTATATACACACGCTGAGAACAACTCTCACACTGAGGCACTTTATACTGCGATGGAACTGAAAGGAGGGCTTAAATGCAAAGAATGAGCATGTAAGAATCACACCCACAGTGCGGACTTTAAATATGCAGAATACAGGGACAGATGATGGGCATATGATAGACTGCATGGCCATGTTTAATAAATAAATGCATCACAAGCCTTTGCAATCTACCACATCATTTTGACCGGATGATCTATCTGCCTTTCACTCTCCTCACCACCTATTTGAGTACGTTAGACCCCACAGCCAGCTACAAATAACCCTCTATAAAAACTGAACAAAAAAAGACATAATTTCTCCTTTCACAGATATATTTAAAATATTCTCTCCCCACCTCACTCAGAATAAGTTTCAGTTATGAACAGATAGAGCATATTTTCTACAGATAAAAATGGAATTAATTCAAAGCTTAGTATTCTGCAGCTCTGTTGCTGGAAAAGAAAAAATTCCAGTTGCTCAGCGCAAAAGACAGCATACATTTCAATCCTCAAAGATAAGTCATAAAAAAAGACAGAATTTCATGTAGAAAAATATTTAAGGGTGCTGGGAGAGTCTCTGAATCTTTGGTTGGAAGATGACTGAATGACTGAATTGCTGGTAACGAAGTCACTTGACTGTGGAAGAGGATGGACACTAGAACCATCTACACACACCTTTGAAATGCTACAACTCATGCTGATAAGCATTCCTCATAGAACACATCCTTTTAGATCTACACTCAATGTGGCCAACTCCTATGTACTTGCTCTTCAGCACATACATCACTATATGCACTGATTTCCACACCTTGGGCACAGGCTACAATAAATACACAGGCAATATCTGCACTGTAATAAGTAACAAAACATGCCAACACCCTTTGCAAACACACCTAGAGTTAAATTTTGAGGTCATGTCTGGAAAATGCCATCACAATAGCATCATATGCAAATACGATTTGGTTTCAAATTCGTGATTAAATTGATTAAAATAACAGAAAAACTACTTTTATTTTTAGTTAATGAACAAAAGAACTCTGTAAACTCCATTTATGTTTATGAGTTTCTTAAAGGCTGAAATTATTTGCATAAATGTGATGATACTTATAGTTTAACGTTCACCTTTAGCATTATCCTTACTTGCAACTTATTGCAGATATTTGACAACGCTGGCTCCCTCTGGTGGTCAACATAAAATAAAAAAGTTTGAAATGTCTGGTCAGTAAAATCTGTCCGCCAAGAAGCCTAATCTGTTAATAACTCACAGGATTTGTAGAGGATGAGGACATTTATCATGCATCAAAATGGTAGTAATCATTAATCATACATCTGTCCTTATTTCATAAAGGGACTGAATGTCACAGCCACCAGAGTCATAAAACTGCAAGTTATTTTGATCCATATGCTAACACTGCATTTACTTACCACACTCAAACACTTCCCAGCTGTTAGGGGTTTTTGTGTTTTCTTTCTTTCTTTCATCCCAGATAGAAAAGTATTCCTCCCTGAAGTACAGTCTTTCAGCAATGCTGTTTGGTAGTGCAAAAAAGTGATGAATAACTTAAATTTCTTACTAACTCTGGTAAGACCATTTTGATGGAGAGGTCTAGCATAGCAGTCAATTTATTATCATCTTCTCCATCTCATTCTCGTTACACTTCTCTTGTCTCTGTAGATAAAATGAAAGGCATAAAACTATGCCAATGCACATTTATATCTCTGCTACCTTAAGACTCAATCAAACTGAACTAAACCGTCGCTTCTTCCAGTCACTGAAAATAACAAACATACTCATTCATTTCCAGGAGCAGAACTGAGGTGGCTTCAGAAACCCTGGGTAAGGCACGGCGCAAGGAGGGATTCCCTGAGCGCACCTCAGTGCCGAGCTGGTGCTTGCAAACCAAACTTCCATCAAGTTCATGTTCCCATGGTCTCACTTTGCTTGAATGCTCTACCCCCTCATACACACATTATTAATGAATTAACAGTCATGAAATAGCTTATCTATGCGCTTTCATTGAATAGATTTGGATATAATGAGTGCCATTGGAAGTTCATTCCCACACTGTATATAATAATGGGAGGTTTTAAACATGCTAATGTTGGAGCATGAGCACAACTGCTTATAACTAAGATGATTTCTTGTAAAGATACAGCTTTTCTTTTTTCTTTTTTTACCATTTAATACCATATGTATGTACCTGGCATTTCTAAAACTTGAAGAAACGAAGAGTGAGCAAGAACAAGGAAGAACTTATGTTTTTGTTCTTTTTTTAAAAAAATTCAATTCTTCTTAAAGTTAAGTTTTTCTTAAATTCAGAGCTAGCAGTTAGAACTGGTCATCACAATTTTACACAGAAATTTCATGGAAAACGCAAATTTCTACAAAGACGGGGAAAAAAAAGGCAAAAGAGGCAAATTTGGCATTTTAATACAAAAATGAAATAAATTAAGGATGGGCAACGAATTTCTGAGTTTTTACCCATAGCACTTTCAAATTCAAGCAGACCATCTGGAAACAGCTTTTTAAAGCAAATTTACCAGATAGGTGGTGAGGATTATGGCTGCATTCTTTCATGGCAAGGAAACCTTTTCACCAAAACTGTGACTTAGTTAAAAAGTTGACCTTCCAATAAGCTGAACTCGTGTAAATGCAAAGGACTGCTTTTACAGCATACTGCACTTTCACACTGTACTCAATACAAACCCCTTTGTTTTACCACTTCATTATTCTGTTCATATTCTAGTCTTAACTCCATGGGGCATGTAACTCTGTGGAGTTACAAATGGGATGTAAATACAGTAATAAGAATAGGTAAATTAGGCTCTTAATTTTCACATTGTGTATATCCACTTTTTTTTTTTTTTTTTTTTTTTTTTTTTTGAGAAGACGTACAATTAAACTATTGTCTTGTCTTAAGAAACTATAACAAAGTACCTGGCAGCATAGACAGATCAATTCCACTCCACTTTTATTAGAATACCTTAGGGTATTAAATATATATTCTTAGGCATCACTTAAAACTTATTAACTGCATGTCATATTTGTATTAAAAGGCATCAAAACCCTTTCTAGTCATGTTTCACATGTAGGAATGCTTTGTTTTGTTATTCTCCATTTTGCCTACCTGGAAAGGATTCAAGATGAACATGATTGTTTGCTTGAGGGTAAAACAATAATTTTTCATCATTTAAATTAGACTTCTGTATTGCAACTCACTAATTTAAGAAGCGTAAGTGTCTTAAATCATGGCACATGTGAGGTCAGAACAGTTCTGGGTGTGTACACCATTGCAACTCATAAAATGTATGTTTATAATTCAAAATGATTAAAAATACATGCCTTATGGGCCACTCACACGAAGAAATTTCTTCAGTGCAAATAAATTTTTGGTAAGTACATTCCTGTAGCTGATATTTTAATTATAACTCACTGAATATTCCTATTACAACTGTAAAAAGGAGAGTCATGGAACGAGATTTATCTTGAGCAAAGAGCATTTGCATCGTTTGTTACAGAAATAGAACACACACCTTGAGTGCCATAGAATGACTCCAACATCAAGATAAAATTAATCATACTAAGCACCAGGATGAAAGCACACGTAAAGCCTATGAATCAGTATATTTGGTACTGATTCTTAGTATTATTTAGGCTTCTTTTAATCAGACAGATCTTTCTAGTTCCTTTTTTCTTCGCATCTTGAATGATAGCCAAGATACAGAAAGAATCCTGCACTTCAACTTAACTAGGCCATGCCCAGTTCTACTTTTGTTTCAAAGGAACAAAACATATGCAATGAAGGAAAAATAAGATATATTTGAGAATGTAAAATGCTTTACCTAGGCTAATAGAAAAAAAGAAAAAATGTTTTTAGGGAGTTTTCATGAAATCTTCAGATAGTACTGAGAGACACCCTTCCCCCATACCACACACTCTTTGAAACACCAAATCAAATTAAACCATGACTCAAAGTAAAGAGAATCCTTCAAAAAAGAACAGACAAATGTACAGATAATGCTTCTGAGGCTGATATATAGATTTATGTAACACAGCATTCAGTTCTGGAGCATACATCTCACAAATGAGTATGAAATGAACCTCAGCCAAAAATAATCAATAGTAATTAGAAGAGAATGTGAAAGTTCAAAAAGAAAGGAAGCCAAAATCTCAGTCAGAAAAAACAAAGGTTCTTTTCCAGCAGGGAAGGAAGAAAGGCAACAGAAGAATCAGGGTAGCAGAGGCAACAGGATGTTCAGAGGTATGAAGGTCATAGGAAGAGGGTCTGTCAGACGCGCTTGTTGTATGAAGGGAATGATGCACAACAATAAACTGTTGGGGGAAAAAAAGAGTAAAACAATAAAATAATGAATACCGTGTAAGAAACACAACAGAATGGCAAGCATGCTCAGCAACCTTCAAGAACCAGATGCCCAAAGGAACTGTCACTACGTGCGCCCATACACTGAAATTCTGAATTCCGCAGATACTCTGAGACTGGCTCCCTGGGTTCAGGTATAAGCTAACTCAATCCCAACAATGTGACACCTACTGATAAGCAATGTGTCCACAAACTTTGCTTAACTTGGCCTGAATTTAAATTCTCTAGAAAGTACAAGGTATTGGAGATTCAAATTCATTCTTTTTCCTCAGATCAGGCTGGACAAGTATGAGGCATGATGGTGGTATGAGCCCTAATGTCATCCTTACCAATTTTCCTGTTTTACAGATCATCTGTAAGAAAGAAAAGACTGGGCCACTTGAAAGACTCCTTCTGCGTCACTGCATTACGATAAGCCAACAAAACTACCTACTCAGCAATCTCCAGTTCTCAATTAATTTGGAACCATGTGTGGTTTTCTTTCTCTGACTTTCTGTACCTGTTTTTGCCTTAACAAAGTCCAACCCTAAAGAGACTATCCCTACTGACTGTGGAAGACAGCATATATATCCAAGGTGACTGAAGAAACATGACCAAATTGTGAAATAGTCACAGCTTTTGCCAAGTGGCTTATAGTACCCATCAATACATCACTGACATAATGAAAATATAATTAGATTTGGGGACAAGGCTCCTTTCTACTCAGATTCTTGAAATGCACTGGGTATTACCCAGTTTTTTGAGACTTTTCAGACAATATGACATAACCAAAGCCATGCAAAAGAGGTGACAATCTCCATTTCTGTATTACCAAAGCACAGTTAACTGTACAGTCACAGGCCATGAAAAATCTGATTAGTAAGATAAGGAAGAAGACAGGATCCCATAAACATATCATTTTAAACATGCATACAACATGCAGCTAAAAGTCAACAAGACCAAAATTAACAGGAAAGCCCATGAAATGAGAATAAAAAGATTAAAAAACAAAATCCAGTTGGAACAATTGCACTCTTGTTTGTGGGAAAGACTCTTACCACTAGAGCCAGAAAGCCCAAATATCTTAGCAAAAGCCCTATTCATGAATGACTTATGCTCTACCTAAGTTTGGAAAACTCCATGAAGAGCGATTACCAACATCCTCTATGAAATGAAAATTCCTCAACGTGGATTTCTCAGAGCACAATGGGACAACTGTGTGTCTGCTGGGAAGGAACGGCGGGTGGGGCAGTGCCTCACAAACTATGGCAGATCATAAGGAACAAGAATTTAAACTCCACACGATCACGTAATTATAATTTCTGAATGGGAATCACATCTTGTCAAACTGCTGCTGACAGTCACCCACTCAGCAAAAAGAGACCACAATCATCATCAAAGAAAGCTGTTTTGAGAGTCTTTTCAGAACAAATATGCCTTTCATCAATATCTGGCATCAGTAGCTTATCCTCCTTCCCACCTTGTTCTATGAGAAAACACATTTACTGAGGTTAGAGTCAGGAAGATTGAAAACTTTGTTCTTCTTTGAATCTACCGCCAAAGTCCTATTTGCAGTGCTTGAGGCATTCTCAGGCAATAAAAACCATCATTGCAAAACTCTGTTCTTTACCACTCAGTCACTACAGTATCTAAGCACCTTTTGGAATTGAATTAGGCAATGTAATTAGCATACATCATGTGTGCTGCTTACTCTCATGTGTACATCTACACACATTTCTCTCCTGTAAATCTCTATGCGTAACTCTATCTATGTAGAGTACAGTGTAATTATAAAGCTAAACTTGTCCCTCTCCAACACTGATGCTTCATGTCTAAAATAAATATTCACTAAACACTACGGCTTTGCTCTCAATAAACCAAGGATAATAAAAGCTCACATTATGTTTCCATGTACAAGCTTAATCAAATCATTTTGGCTAGGATATTGTGTTTGTTTAAGAGCAAATGATCAAGCTGATAATATCAGCGCTGCATTGATTAAAGTGTATCTGATCAGCAAGGTATATCAGGAAAGCATTGCAAAATATTGGAGTGGTAGAAACTCGAAGTAGAAATATTAATGTAAAGAAGGTCACAACAGATTTTTAATAAAGAGAATAATGTAGGCAAGCTGATGGTATCTAGCAAAGAAGGATTTTAGGGATGATATGATTTCTGTGCATATGTTGGTAAATAAATGAATTTGAGTTAATCCTCAATAAGGGTCAGGTTTTCTGTCAGAATGGATTGCCTCAGTTTTTTTCTCTCCCCACAATAAAACTCAGCAATCATTATTTCCTTGGCACAGTTACAAAAGCAACACAACACCATAGATCAGTTGGTACTGAGCAGCAAAACCACCAACATTAAAGTGTCAGTTACTGCTACCTGTAGAATAATTTCAGTAAGAAAGCACCCTGGAAAAAAATCCTTGTCAAATTAGCAGCTAATGGAGGGATTTCTCTACCCCGTGGCTTGGAGACAGACTCCTAACCTTCAAAGAAGTGTCCATGTGACGCCATAATATGCAGAGCTTTGCTGCCTTTACAGGATCTCCACGGGTGTGCAGGTCAAACCCACAGGGAATACACTACATGATCAAAGACTTGGATCATGTACAAAGAATTAAAGACAGTCAATGGACAAGCACGAAAAAGTAACGAAAACATGCTTTTCACAAATACCCAAGGATGTGGAAACTATTTTATTATTTTTGTCTGATAACAGTTACACCTCGAGGGGAAGAGCACACAAAAGAGTATCCAGAGTTATCAAGGAAAATGTATCCAATAGGACAGGAAGGCCTTTAACAACATACAGATCGTGTAAATGGTTTAATTTTCCTGAAGGGAGACACCCTGCAGTTTTCAACCTAGACTCACAGACCCACTGACTCCCAAAGGAATTTGTCTCTGCAGAGAGAAAAAGTGTTAGCACAGGAAATCAAAGACGGAGAATTAATACAAGGCAGTGAATTTTTGCTTCCACTTGGGTGAGTTCAAGTGTTTTGATCGTTGTTTTAAAATGTTGTTAATGGCCAAGGATCTCTAGCAAACCTGCCTGCAAACAAGTGCTTAATTTACTTTGCATTAATTAGTTACACTGCATTGGACATTTCAAAAGACAACAGGCTGGAAAAAAGGGAAAAAACAGACACATATGTACAGAGAGGAAAGTCTGGAAAAACTACCCCTGAGAGTAATCATCAGAGATGAAATCAAATACATATATTTTGAAACATACGTTTAGGTACCAGTTTTGTTGGTGCTGCAACATCTGCTTCTCTGTAAGAGACTGCTGGATCCATACTGTCTCTTTCAGGAGGAGGGTAAGGTGGGGGTGGGGGGATCACTAACTGGGGTGGGTCACGAGTGGGGCCCCTAGGAGGCTTTTGTGGCACCTGCCGTCCATCACCTACAGGGGATCAATTGACTAGTTACTTCAGCATCAAGACAATAACTGCTGTGCTTACTGTTTTTATAACACGCGTTGATTTTCCTTTACCCATATCCAAAGTTCCTCTGGATACAATTCTGCTCTTATTTAACCCCAGGTAATTAAGGGAGAAGGAAAAGCCTGGACTCCTACATCAATGAGAGTAGAACCAGGCCCAAAATATACATGTACATCACAACTAACAGTTGATATATTTATCGGTGTTTTGCCAAATAAGGAAGGTGAAAAGTAACTGAAAAAAAGTGGGGAAAAAAAAAAAAAAAAGCTATACAAGGAAATGAAACATGAGAAAGTTATATTATTCCTAAGTATCAAAGTGAATGAATTTTTCACTTCTAGGATACTTTATGAGACTATTTTCCTCACTCTGTAAGAGAAGAAAGGAAAATGCCTCAAATCAGTATTTTTAAGTAGGTATCTTGACAGGTTCTTCTTTATCTAGGTAGTTTTTGTATCATTTTGTCACCATGGGGAAGCAGCTGATTAAGTCATTCTTAAAAAAAAACTGTTAAGCTATCATAGGAAACACTCATAACTTTGACTGGGAGCCTATTTCAATCCTACACGCAATAACTAGATAGATAAACATCACTGCACTATGCTGCAGTGCTGAAAAGCTGCTGCCGGTTTGGAGTGCATAGGCCTAGAACAACTGCAATTCAAATGTGCTCAGATGCTGAAAGCAAGCTGAAGAAACACAACTGTCTGTTTGCTCTGCCCTCATGCCCTGCCCTAGGCATCTGCACATTGGTCATTGACAAAAATGGATACTGGTGACGGACCTCTTGCCTGCTCCATTCTCACTGCTACTGCACTCTTATGCTCATGCTCTGGTGCTGTTGAGAAAAGGAGTAGCACCAAGAGTGAGGAAAAAAGATTAAGCCATTATGATTACTAGTTAGGAATCACCAGTTTGAAGAGACTCACAACACAATTAAATGCTGCCAATATGCACTCTTTTTAACTGCTATGAGAAAACAGCACAATGCTTTGGGACCAGAGCAAGTGAGTCAATATTAAATACTGAAGTGCACCCCATCTGCCTGTTTGAGAATATTTTAAATAAGATCTTTTGCTCAGATTCATGAGGCTAAGTTGGGAGAAGTACAGGTAGCTTTAATCCTTTTTCATCATGAGGCTGCCTATTTCTCACAGCACATTTCCCCCTCACTACTGTCTTGCTTTTTTCACAGCTTCTCTTTCCTGCTTTCAGAGCCATCTGTGCTTTCTCATCGTTTTCTCCCAAGGACCTAAAAGAGAAGCTGTTTTACCAATCTTCCTTTGCTGTAACATTTCTTCTTGTTAATAAATGTATTCATTCAAGAAAGTAGCAGAAAATGAGAAGCACTGAAGATTGAGCTACCGTGGGATAAGCTCTTTGTTGGTGTAATTAATAAGGCTCTGCTAAAGTAAACGATACTAAACCCTACATCAACAGTCTGGCCAGCAAGCGCTTACGTACACAGCACTGAACAACTAGAAGTGGTTCTGCTCTGCTTTATTTCAGCGGCAACACTGAGCACCGATACAAAATAAACTTAACACTTAAAAAAAAGTTAAAGCACTAAGCGTTATCAATCATCAACTTGCAATAGGGCAAGATGTGAGAAGTGTCAGGCTGTGACATCAGCAATAGTTAAGACTATTTGCTGAAAACTCCTGTATTATATAGCACAGACATAACATTCCCCTTGGGGGGCTTAAATAAGAGATGTCAATGGAGTTGAGCATGTCACAAGATAATGGACTCCTGCTGCTGCATAAATGCTGAGGCATTAAATGTGAAGCATTTACTGAAAATAAATGTTGGAACAAAGCCAAGAGGTTTCTTTCTAAACTGTGAGGCATTCGTAATGTAAGCAATTATGTATGACAGGATGTCATATCTGTATGTCTTAGGCACTTTATGGAACATGAGGTCAAAGGCATGAACTGAAGTGCACTGAGTGCATTACAGCACTTAGAGAATGATTCTCCTAATGTACTGAAAAATGAGTTCCAATACGTGGGGTTATTATCTCATATCTTTACCCATCGTAAAATCACTTTGTTTGCTAAAAGCATAATCTTGGGGTCCTCACTTGGGCAAAGCTCCCACCGACCTGAATGAGCTTGCAGTCAGATAACAATAGAGGTCTGGGAGAGCATTTTTCAGTATTCCTATATGACAGTAAATGTGTCACATACAGCTGAAGACCACACTTCTTTGCTGTCTCCAGCTACATATGGAATACCTTTAAGAACACCAGTTCTTTTCTTCTAGCTATAGACTAAGGAGAAATAAATTTAAAATAACATCAAGGAACACATTCAAAATAAAAACTTCACAGAACATGGTGAGTCGATAACAAACTTTTGGAGGACTACAGGAAAAGAAAATGTCTTTCAGTTTTAGGAACATGTAGGAGAAGCTGAACAAACTTGACTGTACTTAATTCTAGTAGAATTCCATGGCTTCAGATGGATACAGAGTTGCCTGGCCTATTTCCTCATTTCCCTTTTACTAGCAAAACCACCATGACCTTAGAGGCACAGAAAAGGCCCAGGATAAATGCTTTGGAATATCTAACTTGTACCAAACATTCATATTGTCCACAGAATTATCTAGCTTTTACTACTCCATAATCCTCTGAACGGTGCCATTAGAACAAGAGGCAATATACAAATACTTATTTCCAGACTTTCATTCTGTAGAATAAATGTATTTTTTTCCCCCCAGGTTATAAACTTTCCCAACTCACAGCATAACAGAATTAAGAAAACTCTGAATACTAAGTGCCAAAAGCACATGCATGGAATTACACAGGAGAAAAGAATGCCTCTTACCCATTGTGCTCTTCCTCTTGTCTTCCATCTCTTCCCTCCTATTTGGCATGGCAGGAGTAGGTGGAGCAGACTGAGTTGGTGGAAGAGGTGCACGCCTCTTCTTTTTCTGTAGATCGTTAAGAGATGCTCCTTGTGAAATCTAGTAAAATTGAAAAATATGCAAAATAAAGGATGTGTTGGTGTTTTTTTTTTTTAAGTTATCAATAGCATAAAAAGTGATTGTCATATGACCTAATTTATTTAGCACACAGAACCATCAAAATATTTAAAGTAATTATTTACAGTAACAACAAGAGATTGATAAGACAGAAAACAAGAGGCATAGTAATGCACTCAGACAACGATAGGCAAGAACTGCAAAGAAATGTCACAAGAGAACTACCAGTCTATTCCACTAGACACTTGTGGTAGGAGACTGGAGAGCAAAGCATAGTATGAGACTATGTGTAACAGCTTAACTCAGACTATGCTCTTGTTTGTACCATTGATTTCTTCAGATCTTAAATTATGGTTAAAGACTGCAAATCAGTATATGTAGGGAATAAATGTTCTCTGATTTCTTTCATTTTCCTCTCAAAATGATGCTTCAGGACTTGTGAGAAGAGAATCAAAATCTGAAGTCTGTTTGTATAATGATTAGAGATGATACTGTAATTGATTTATATTTACTGGACTTCTCAGACAAAGTTCCAAAGATCTCCAGCACCTCTACGTCCAAAAACTGCAACATGTTGGTTGGCAAGCCAAAACTTCATTAGTGTTTACAGTGCTTTTTATATTATGAAAAATTTTATTAAGTGTCTTGGGTTTCTCTTCATTGCATAATATTTTCTTTTGATCGTTGGAACATAGCTCTGTTTTCCTTCACAGGAAAAATAATTAAAAAAAAAAAAAGAAAGCAAAAAACGTGGACGAAAAACTGCTGAATCTTCATATTTGAAAAGTACCAGCAATAACAGACAGAACCAGGCACAGCTGAGGCAAAGGGCAAAGCTGCCCACACATAGCATGCTGTTCCTCAGTGCTCCCTCATATCGCTTCACTGCTCCGTCCATCCTGATAATCTACCTAGCTGAAGATACTTAATATAAAGAACTGCCTGGTAGTTTTCTAATATTAACAAAGGCCTAATAATAACCCTTCCTTTAATCCAAAAGACTAGTGAATTCTTCAAATACATTTGTTGTGAGTGATTTCATTAAATCAATACCAGCTTCACACTGCTCACAGGTACTATCAGAGATCAGAGGAAAAGCATTCATTTGTATGTGTCCTTTCCTAGGCTGAGTGGAAACTCCGGGCGTAAACAAATTTTACAAAGAACAGAGCCTCCCTCTCTTAACCTTCCTTTTTAGAAGTCCTAAAGAATGATCTGGTTTATAAAACAAGGAAACTCAATTACCACCCAGCAGGACAAGGCTCTAACCACAATGCCACAGGACATGTAGATGCTCTCCACCTGTTCTCCACCACATGGAGAAATCTGGTAGTAACCACACTGCCATTAGAGTGCATTAACCAGGATGGGCTGCAGGCTCCAGCGAACAGAGACTGAAGGTGGGGAAAGAAAGGTGTCCTGGTTTTGGGATCCACTAACACAGACTACTTCTGAATTTTATATTAAATATCCATTGGACACAGCATGTGACTAAAGCCAGCAAGGCCAAGCTAGATAAAACTAAGCACAGTCAGTGGCCAAGAATGTTGGCCAAAACTTCACGGAACTTGAAAAAAATACCCTTCTCTTCAGAAAAGAGCACCAAGCCAAACATTCAGTAATAGGTACAGCAAAAACTGAGAGTTTCTTAGAAAAACTTTTATTCAAATTATTATTATAAATGGGGCACCTTTCAATGCAGAAACTGTCTGCTAGTTGTTAGAAACAGACTACAAATGACTAAACTGGATTTAGTATTTTTTAAAAAAATGTTCACTGTGCCAAAATGCCCTATATGCAGCTCAATAAAGATGGGAAACTGTTCAGCGAAATAGACTCATCTGGCTCTGGTTTTGCAGACTAGGAATTACATGGAGGACAGCTACCTAATTCATTTTCATGCTTTTTTAAGGCAATTGGGAAAAACGTACCTAGAAAAAAAAAATCACGTCTCTGCTTTGCCTTTTAGAATAAGCAAATA
Source organism: Lagopus leucura (assembly GCF_019238085.1). Taxonomy (NCBI): domain Eukaryota; kingdom Metazoa; phylum Chordata; class Aves; order Galliformes; family Phasianidae; genus Lagopus; species Lagopus leucura. The sequence continues at coordinate 24,900,524 of NW_024962263.1, forward strand.
CATTTAAGCTTTTAACGCTTGATTCTTTAGGGTGGTACTTTACAAAAGGGTGGTCAGGCACTGGAATGGACTGCCCAGGGAGGTGGTGGAGTCACCGAGCCTGGGGGTGTTCAAGGAAAGGCTGGATGTTGTGTTGAGGGACATGGTTTAGTGGGAGCTATTGGGAATAGGTGAACGGTTGGACTGGGTGATCTTTTAGGTCTTTTCCAATCTTGGTGATTCTATGATTCTAAAAAAGAGAGAATCGTCAAAGCGGGGATAAGACTGAACATTAAAATCTGACACTAGTGTCCAAAATTCAGTAGCTACAAAAAATCATCTGAAAGACAGGCAGAATTAGAATTTCCCCCACACTTGATAAGTACAGGCAACGACTTCTGCAGCTACTTAATAGCATTTTTTAGCTTCCAGATTCACTTATGTCTTTCCAAGCAGAAAGGTCACTTTACTTGAGGATAAAAATGGATGACTGGTGATTTAAATGATAAGCCTAGGAGATCTCGAGAATCAAGACAAAAAGAAAAGTGTTTTTCCACTTGAAATGATAGAGATGAGTAACCAACCCTCACTGAGTACCAGATAAGTGAAGCATATTAGTCTGGTATAACCAAATTCCTAAAATATATGTTATGGTGTTACAAAGAAGAAAGAACTCTTGAGTGAAGCCAACTTATATCAGCTGTACGTGTTCTTATTTGGAGGAACCTTCTAAGGAACATTAGACAGATGTATGGGTAAATAAACTACTACTGATGAAAAAAAAAAGCTAAGGAATAGACAGTACACAGTGGCAATAACAAAAGTTTGGTCAAATACACACAAAAACTTGTATCGTATAGTCAGCTAAGCACAGCATACTTCACAAACACCATAAAGAAGATGAACACTGCTGAAAGCTAGACAGACTGCAATGTATGTAAAAGAGACTAGTTCAAGAACAGGTTGTAAAAAATTGTAAAAGTAGTTCTTTAAAGCTAACCTCAGTAAACACATGAGGCTAAACATCAATACCAAAAAAACACAGAGAACATTCTGTTTCCTTCTTGCAATTGTATATACTGAAACAATAGAACTTGAAAATAATTTGTTATGGCTGGCTGCTTATTTATAAAGAAATCAAGCCTTAACAACATTATCTGAAGTAATTTCCCATTCAAATTTTGTTACAGGAGTCCCTCTCCGAGTGTAACAGAGTATTTCCGATTCTTAGCACCTTCAAATATCATTTTTTAAGGAACTAGATGAAATTACTAGGTGATTTTCAATTCATGCAACACTTACTAACACATTTAAAAGTCATGTCTGTTCTCTGACTATAACTAATACCATCGAGTGAACTAGAGATGAATGAAGTGGGTCAAAAGGACCTAAATCTGACAAACAGTGTAGTTTTTTTCCATACAGATGACAGCAAATATGATGAAAAAAAAAATCCATTAAATTCACATCATGGCTCACATGCTGTTTGAAAAATACTTCCAATGCTGCAGACAAAATATTTGAGAAATATTCTGAATGTGGCTTCTATCTGTCAAGGTTCAAAACCTTCATTAAAATTGGAGGGCTCAAAAAATACAAAACAACGTCACGATGGGGCGATGTGCCCAAGGAAAGAAGGAAGGGTACGATGATAGTAAATTCTAATCAGTAGCATTTGACAGTCACCTAAGTTGCAAAAGGGCCCTGGAGATTATACCAGTAAATATATATATATATATATATATATATATTATGCATAAGAGTTCAGTATTTTGACTGGGTTACACTGCCCCAAATAAGCTGTCATGAAAAATATTAATGTAGATTGAAGGAAACAAAAGCCAATGATCATCAAAAATTCACTGAATATTCAAAGATATATTCAATGGTTCTCAAATAAACTTCCAGTAGGAGGTCTACTCCTTCGCCTTGCCTGTCTTGACTTACAGGTCAGCCACTGCTTTTGTTTAATCACTCCCCCCACTATTAAGCTTCTAATTGTAATGTCTATCTGTGTAATTACTTGCTAAGTCATCTGGCAAATACCATGGTACTTTTATTTTATATTTGGTAACTATTCAGTTACCAAACTAAGCCAAAATATACTGCAGGCTTACTGCTCCCCAAACAACTTTTTTCTGCAAGCCAGAAACCACACTGATGTATTGCACTGCTCTGTCCTCCAACATCTCCCAGCTCTGCAATTCACCTGCTGACACTGGCTATGTATCTGTCTTGTCAATCACTACACTGACCAGAAAAGAAATCTCACTGCGCTGTTTCCAAAGACAAATTAACGACTGCAGCAGCACATTTGGAGAATCACACATATCCATCTCTGGCCTGTTAAGGGCAGCCCACAAGCACTTGCCACAGATGTTAGAGAACAAGGGTCTGGGCTTAATTCAGCCTTGAAAGATGCTTCTAGTGCATCCTTAAATAACAAAATACAGCACTGTTCTAATTACTACAATTTTATCTTGCCAATTAAAGTATGAAGCAAGTAGGAATTTATTTCAAAATGGTGATACTAGCAGGTAAAAATGCTTATGCTAATGCTAGAAACCCAGCAGCGTTTTGTGGGTTTGAGGTGAAAATATCACAAAACTTCTAAATTGGATGCTGAAAGCCACCTTTGGTGCTTTCTGTGTACTAATGCCTTTCAAACAACATATTCTGTCCATTTATTGAATAGCTGTTATTGAAGACCTGATGATCTTGAACAATTGCTGTGCTGGGACACAGAGACCAGAAGTAAAAGACACATTACCCTCCTTCTGCCAGGAGTTACTTTGGGGCGAAGAGGTGAGAGTAGACACGCACTTTTTGAAGGACTGAGACAGAGCCTGGAAAAAGCTCAGTGATTTCAGCTTGGAAGCACAACTAAGGGCACAAAAAGGGATCAAACCAAAAACTGTAATGGAAAGACTCCCTCGGACTTGCACATTAAAAGCAAACAGCACCTTCTTCAGTTACTTTTGGATTAACAAGGTTTCCACTGAACAACTATGGGTACCTCTTCCCATATTCTGTGTCTACATCCCCTGGAGAAAGTCTCAAGGAATCGTAGACAGATACAAACTGTTCTAAATGTGCCTTAGAAGAAATCTCCTCAGTGGACCCAGTCAACACATGTCTGTAGTGTTAAAAAAAAGTGTATAGTTTGCATTTCAAAATCCAAACTACTCTTTCTAGTACTTCCATGAAAACAAGAAACATTTGTCTTACAGCAACAGATTCTTCCTTTCACTCTCACTGCTATTACTTTGACATAGACCAGGAAAAAAGGAAACTTGAAAACCTAACAATTTTCCAGGGTTTGATTTTTATCAAAATCACCATTGAATTATTTTATTTTTGCTTAAACATCCTAGAAACAGATGATAAGCACATTTTAGCAGCAAAAGAATTATATTTGGACTAAGGACCGAATGCAAAGGATGCCCCATCACAGCTCAGAGTATTTAAGCATTTTATAGCAAGTAACATAAAATGTGTGAAGTAAGCTCATATACTCTCTTGCTCATTTATCTTTCTTTATGCAACATCACAATTTAGTATCTTTCACTGTTTTACAGAATGTTAGTATTGCTGTGATTTCTGTCTCATTTGTATATAAAACATGCTGTTCAGGGAAACAGCGAGTGATTATCTGTAGAAATTACTTTTAGAACCAAATAAGGAGCACTGGAAGAACACACATGGATTCAATTGCAGGCATGTCTTAACTACAAATTGATTTCTGTCATCCAACACAGACATGACACACACTGATTTAAGCAAGCCAGGTTTTGACACAACTGCTGCTGATGATACTGTGTGGGTCAGAATGCCTACTCAACTGCAAGAGTGCTTAAGTATCAACCACAGAAAATTCTGTTAGCTTTTAAGTAAACAAATGACAATATCACATCTGACTATCCCAACCCCATTCTCCGCACAAAGAACTGTACAGTATCTTGAAACGAGTAATTTCACAATAAGATCTAGAAACAAAAAGACAATTTTTACTAATCGTTTTCTAGATATAATTGTAATTGCACTGATGCTTTTTCAGCAGTGAATGAAAGACAAGTATAGGTTGGTATGCTAGTAAGATTTATGGCTTGAGAGTTTTTAAATACATTTTTTTTGTATGACTTTGTACATGACTTAAAGCAATTGTGAAAAAAAATATTTTGATCCAAGAGGAGCCAAACTAGGAAAATCAGAGAGATAAATCTTTCAGCTGCAGAAGAGACATAAATCTGTCCTCAACACTTGATGATATAAAAGCTACTCCATCCAGATGATGCTGTGCTTTCATGGGGCAACAGATTCCTCAACACGCCCAGCACCAGAAACCACAAGAAGTCCCAAATGAACATTAATTTGTCATAAACAACATTCACTCGTATGTCTAATATTCCCTGGACTGGTCATATATTATTAGGCTTCTCACTGACATTAAGCATAAACTGACCCATAGAAATTCTGGGAACTCCCTAAGAAATAGAACTTACAAACAACTGGTGAGGCCAACCACTGCCAGTTACATTGTTATATTGTCTATTTAGCACTTATTTTCTTATTGGGCAGTACTCCATTTCAGTTAACTGAAGACAGAATTTTTAATCTCTGAGTATGTTACAAATGGCATTCAGAAGCGGCAGTCTGATGTTTCCCAAAAACATGTCTTTGTTGCAGATTGCATATGAGTGGTGGGATATTTAAAATGCCTGCTAGGATTCCATGCAATGCAACAACATATTGTAAAAGCAATATACACAGATATACTCACAACTTGGCACATGGGAACAAATTAAAGAGCACTTTCTTTGAAAAATTTGTCATTTTGATTAAAAAAAAGCATAGAAATGATCACACTCTCAGAAACTAGCAAGCTATTTTGCTGCATCAGGCATTTTTGTTCTCTACATCTTGGTTTCCTAGTTCTTGATATTGCAAACCCAACAACAGAAGGAATAATAATAAATGTAAAGAAAGAAAATAAGCGATAGGAAGTTAAGAAATGAACGCTGCTAAAAAGATTGATGACCTGACATTTGGATCGACCCAGTGTGTTGTGTTACTTTGGATACACAGTTTCACATGGCACATTTCTACATGGGGAAATCTCAGGCTGCTCCCCAACCCAACACCAGCTAACTCATCTCTGATAGTTGGGCTCACAAAATGGCTGTGCCTCAGTCATATTCATGGCCTCAGTTTCTGAGCTGCGTTCCTGATAGAAACGTTCAGTCACTGTATCAAATTGGGAAGTCAGGCTTATAAGCAGGGTGCAAACTGTAGTTCTATTCTGGAAATACCATATTATTTTACCAATTATTTTAATTAGATGCCACAAAATATTGTATTATTCTGCCCAGTTTTATGCTAATTTCAAATTTAATTCCTCACTTTATATAACTCTTGCATTAATTTTGTAATTTAACAGTCACTACAAAAATCAAAGATGTGACCACAAAAAAATTTCAACATTAATAATAGATAAAAAGCTCAGCATCACAGAATTCTACAGAAATTGCTATGTTCTTGTGCTTTATTTTTATTCATAAAATGAAAATGACAAAATTCAAGGATGTCCTTGAATACTCAGCTGACTGACAACAGAAAGCTAAATCAGTTGACAGAAGAAAGCCACTGCGAGGTGAAGGGGCAAGCTCATTTTTCGATCTGTTTTTATTGAACACACCCTTTGTGAATCGTCATGGTCAAGGGCAGTTAAAAATTAATGTCATTCTAATCTTCTTTAAACACTTTAACTTGTTAAGCTAAATGTGTCAAACAGGAAACTATCTATAAACAAATCTGAGATGTTAAATTACTAAGATAGCTGTGATTTCCTTCTTTTGCAAAATCTCATTACTAGCTGGAATATTATTTCCACTCAAGGAAGTCACTCTGCAACACCAAATATTTTCACATGCATTGAAACATGTAGACTACACAAGTTTGCGGATGTTTGTTTTGGCAGAGAACTGAATTTCCTCTGTTTCTCTGAATACAATATAATCCTCCTCATTTATGTCTTCATTTAGGGAAAAAAAAAAACCCTCGGATGGTTAAAAGTCATATTTTAAAACCACCATGAACTGACTTGCTACTAAGATCAATTTCTCTTGTAGATACAGACAATTGAGTAAAAGAAAAAGGGCAAAAATATCCTCCTTTTTCATGTTTGTGCTTATCTTTCAGCTAGAGCAAATACACTTGATTGGAACAATTGAGCAGCAATAAGAGTTTAAAATACACAGTAAGACTGTTACTTTCTATTTCTTCTGGCAACTTTATGAATGAATCTGATAGGTATCAGTCATAGTTCCCTGAGCCAGTAGTGCCTTTGGAAAAGGCCCTAGCGTAAGGATTTTACAAATAATCTTCCTCTGCCTCATATTCAGGATTACATGCTGGTTGATTGCTTGGTCTGTTTGTCTGTCCTTAAAAATCTGAGCCAACTGAATATCTGCAAAACTTCATTTGCATCTTCGTCCAATTTTTTGCTAAAAGGATGAGCTGTAGTCTAATTCATGATAGGTCTAGAAAGCAGAATACAATCTCACAAATATCTGACCAGAAACAAGGAGAAGCACACCATTTCTACTAGCACTAAGCTACAAAATTCTCTGGAGCTTAAGTTTTCCTTTGAACTTACAATTTTCTCCTATTGGAATAGTCAATGTGAATTTCAAGCACTCAGAATTACACCAAGCCCTAAGTAACATCCTCACAAGTTTTCTCATTTTAGAGAAGAGCAATCCAAACTTATTTCCAGTATTTCCCTTACTTTAGTTCTCTCTGCCTGCAGACACACAAAATGCCTGGGAAGCCTATTCTGGGCGGAAAGTCAAGTGACAGTTTCATGTCATATATTTCACTGCTCCCTGAAAATTTCCTCTCTGTCTAGATCCTTCCAGGACTTATGAAGGGTAGCCAAAAGCCCCGACTTCCATAACCTTCAGAAATCAAGGAGAAGGTGAAATAGCAAAGTGATAGAAAATTGTAAATTAGATGTATTATTATGCATTGTAGCGTAACATCACTCTACATCAACCACTCCTTACAAGTGTAAGATTTTTATAATCTAAAATAATGAATGTGCTCTACTGCAGACCAGTTTGAGAAATGCACTGTGATACTCCACTTCCTATCCATGACTGGAAGAAGCACTAACATGCAGCTGAGTAGGACTCAGGGACAGTCTGCTAAGCTATGACATTCTAGTTAAGGCAATGCTTGCACTTCCATATTTCCACTGTACTTTCTCTAAAGAGGTGAAAAATTGAAGTGGTATGCAGTTAGAGGAATCGGATTTGCATTCCCACCTCTCTGAATGATGAATTAACTCAAGTGAAAAGTGGCTTTAGGTATCAGTGAACAGTTTTAATACATTATATTTGCCTGGGATGTTTTAACTTGTTCTCTTATTTCTATCTAGAAACTGATCAGCAAACAATGCCATTAAGCCATTGAATTACACCTGATTTACACAGTACACATTTAAATAGTTAATTTTTCTAGTATATACATGCTTGCTTTTTTTTTTTTTAATTTAATATATAAGAAAGGTGGAGTTACAAGTGAAATCTGAAAAGCGACACAAACCCAGTTTCTAAATTAAGCATGGTGTTAGGGTCATTTTTCATTGCTTACTGAACGCTAGTTCTTTAGAAGCCTTGCCTTCTCCATTAGCTTCCCCTAAATAATCTGCCTGACAAAGCTAATAATTACTCAACACAAACTTCTTCTTTAATGAGAGTTAACTCTTATGATGGCATCAGCCTGTTCTATTTGTCTGTGACTTGCAAGCCAGATGAAGTTTACTTACTAGATTTTGCAATCCTGCCAAAATCCAGGGCTGCATAGAACAGTATGTTCAGGCCCTGATGTCTTGCCAGTTTTCAATGAAGTGTTTGACGGAAACCACATGTGGAGGTCAAGTGATACTATCATGATCTCACCAGATGGTAAGTTGTGGTATTATTCCCAAGGCAGGTAGCATAATCTGTTCAGAAACAGCTGGCAGGTGATCCATGATCTCACAGTCAGAAGCAACTGGATTATTGCAAAAGATAAGGAATGTTACTGATGTCGGTGAAGAGACTTTTCCAAGAATTTTTCTTGCACATAATCTAAGGATTCAACTCTCATGCTGTATGTTTTCTTCTAACAACAGCAACAACAAAAAATCTATTTTATTAACTGCTAAGTCAGAATCCTTCCTGCCTAACAGATCTCATGCCTTTACATGGTTATGATATGATGCATGATAAGTGGTATCAAAAGGCAAAGCAAGCTCAGGTCGCTTGGGTTCCTTTTACTATACAGGTTAGAGGGCAGTACTGGACTACTGCGCAGAGAACAGGAAAGTTGACCACTGAGGATTCCTATAACATTCCACAGGTCTTCTTTTCCCATCCCCCTACAGTATCAGCCTATCCAAACCAAAGTTTGCACAATCCAGCCTTCAGTTAAAGCAAGCAAGAATTAAATATCACTACTGGACACACGCGTATCACTCCACATTACCTGGATGAAACTGCAAAATAACTATTCCTGAAAATGCAATAAAGCTACACGGTAGACTTTCTCCTAAGCAACATTTTCCCCCCAAGCTATAGAAACAATATTCTCCTTCTAAAAAACACACACCTTTAAAGCAGGTTTAGAATTTTTAAGTTTGGTGTGATACCATGCTTTTTGTATGAGCAAAGACAGATTCTCAGAGGGCCACTGTAGAGGCAGCATTACCTCCCCTTGCACTTTCTAGATAATATCAAAACCTCTGTCCTCCACTAAAATTCTATACTAACATATTTATTCACACTGGCCAAATTTCAGAAAAAAAAAAACAAAAACAGTTTGTGACTGAATAAGCTGACAAAGTTGAGCACTAGAAAGTCTACAGAGGATGGGTGACAATTTGCACAAATCATGGAATTTCTTTATAGACACCGAGAAAAAGTTATATAACATAGCATTAAAATGTAACATATCCTCAAACAACACTCTTTTAAGATACTGAGAAAGTAGTCACTACAGTGCATAATCATCTACCTGTAGTCTTTGATAATCATTATAAAATAAAGCTTGTTTAAATGTGCCTATATTGGAAATAATTTTTCAGATTTTTTTTTACAACTACTCATTTTACTAGGAGCCTCTTTTTTGAGCCTTTGATATAATTCCTAAATTTGATTCTATATATGACAGTGAGATAAGCCTTCAGCCATGACTGTACTTTTCTCTCTTTTAATTTGGGCCTGCATCATTAGCCAAACCAGAATGCACTTGTCTAGCTAAATTAAGCATCCAGACTGCACAGCAAACATTATCTGATGTTCCGTCGACTAGTATCATGTTTGTCTGAGCACTGTTTTGTCAGACATGAAAGGAACAAATCTGGATACCTCTCATTCAGCTAACTCAATGTCACATTTAAAGCTCTTTGGGGAAAAATGAACAAATCACCTTCAAATCAGAAATTAATTGTTCTGTGTTCTAATTTCATAGTCGCTTACTTCAATAAAGAGCATTCTAAGGAGCACAGACCTTTACTGCTCACAATTGCTTCTAGTAATTGGTTACGGTACATCTTGATAATGGACTATGTAATAGCATAGCGCGAGTCAGGTTCAGCTCCAGTGAAAATATTAAATAGATAAAACTTTCCAGATTTATGATCGGTTACAAAGACCACTGTTTCTATAAAATGTAATTTAGTATGTAATCACAGATTGTCATGTCTATGAAGGGCAACAGTTTATAAATGGCTTTTTCAACATGAAGCAATTAGCTTAAAATCATTAAAAAAATACTCCACCCTTATATGCTCATCTTAAGGAAAGACATATTGCCTAATCCGTTGGAGAAAACTGGATAGATCCAGGCAAGCAGCACGCCATAAGAGACCTATCTGACTTGCCATCCTAAGAAAGGAAAAAATATCACAATTTGCTAAGCAAAACAATAACTTCATCACATTACAAGGCAGAAGTGTACTAACAACCCATTTCTCAACCTGTAATCTAGACATCAAGCACAGAAAGCGCTGAAACACAGACGAAAGCAGAGCAAGCATCAGTAACACAAACAGTTTTACAGCTTTTTGCTTTAAAACAAAAACTACCCCAAGAAAAAGAAGTTTTATACTGATACTGAGTGATGATGACTGGACTTAAGAGCAACAGCTGTGGGGTAAGGCTGGGAATGGCAGCACACCTGTAGCACAAAGCTACAAGGGTAGTTCTTGGAGAAAGAGAAATGAAAGTGCAAAACATCCCAACTATCCACTCATCCACTTTTGTTTCGCCTTCCTCTTTAAATCAATAAATATATTTGACATTAAAGATGCTGATTTCACATAGAATGGAATCAAATCTTTCATTTTTCTGTTTTTCGTCAGTTGCAGTACGAAGCTAAAACGCATATACCAGGCAAGTTGCATTAGCAATCACCCTGGAAAATTATTATTGCTCATATCATTTATTGGCAAAACTTAAGACCTAATTCTGCAAATGCAGAATTTCACTCTTGAGACCACAAAACAAAGAGAGCAAAGATTAGGAACTGGAATAACATACAGCTGTTTCTGCATTTCACAAGACACAGGCTGCCTAGTAATCAAAAAAATCAGTGATAAGACAATCTAGTGATTTCAGTGCAACTATTATCTATGACTTTTCCAGACTGCTACCAGATTACATGGGTCAAATATCTAGGTTAGAACTTCTTCAATTTTCTCCTAAAAGAGCTGTAGTGGATTAGATCTAGATTCTGTAGCAAATACTTACTAGAGGGCAGGAAAAAAGATGTGTTCCTTCCTACTGATGTTTTGCAATCACCAGCCTCTACAGCTAGTTATCTCCTGCTGTGTTTTCTATTTAAAAATTCTGAACAGATTTTTCTTTCTTGCAGGATTTCATTAGTCTCCTTTTGAGCCCACATAAATTCTTCACACTCACATCAACCCTTGGCAAGGAGCTCTACTACTTGCATGAACAACCATATTCTTTGGTTTTACACGTTTTGCCTTCTATCAGCTTCAGATGATGCCCGCCTGCTCTTGTAATTGCTGGCTGAATAGCTGAACAGTCAAATTTTTATTCGCAGTCCTCATACCACCCTTTCAAGATAAAAAAACAGCTTACTTAAGTTGCACAGCTGTCCTTGTATTAATCTAGTCCACACCTCTGATCGCAATTAATGCCCTTCCAGGAAGCCTTCTATTCTGTCTGGGAAGCAGCACTACTAGTATTCAAGATGGCATAGAAAGAATCACAATAGAGTAGAATGACAACTTCTTTTATCTTCTTTTTCTCTCCTAAAATACTCTGCATTTGACTTTATTTCATTGCTATTGAGTTTTGAAGTGACATTTTCACAGAACTATGTGTTATGAACCTAAGATCTTCCTAATTGCTTGCTACCACACAAAAGACCACTTTACAAGCTACTGGGGAAAACTGGAGTGTTTTTTTCTCTCATTTACATCATACTAATTTATAAAGAATTTCATCTGCTCATTGAGCTAAGGAAAAAGAATCAATCACACACATGAACTCTCAAAATCAACTGAAATGCGTAGACAAAGTTAATAAGCTCCTAAATAAAATTTCAGACAGGATGGCTGAAATAGAAGTCCCAAAACAAGAGATACTAAAAGCCCAATGAAAAGTCTTATAATTACCATAAAATATTTGCAGCCTACAACATTCAAAGTAGTATTTTCTACATGAATTTATTGTGAAATACAGAGAAATACATAGTTAGCTCTGAATGTAATGCCTCCTACTTATTTCCACGGGAACTACAACAGATAAAAGAGCACAATAGCACTGATAGAGCAAACTGTCAGCTACAAAACACTGTCTTTCAACATAGCCACCACTATTTACCTATGTATTTTTGCCAGCAATGAATAAGAGCCTGGATGCCACACCTGTAAAAACCTGCACCAGTGGAGGTGACCCACTGTTTCACAGCTTCTAGGACAGCACAGTTGCTAGGACTGCCCATGCAGTCCATCCTTCACCAGTCCATCCAAACAGATGGAAGTTGGAAGGCACCAAATCCAAACTAATGTGGATATGGCAATATGCTCCATGGTCTTTGAACTCTTATGTGGCCAGCTGTTATCATTTTGCATGAGAAAGGTTTTCATCTCAGTCCCGACTCTTTGTCAGCTTAGTCAGCACTGTGATATAGCAGACAGCTGATGGCTTGTTTGACTGGAAATCCAAAAGGATCACCTCTTTCCTATCCAAATGACAAGCGCATATCACCGTACCCACTGAGGGCTGCATCTTGATCTTTTTCTTCAATGCAGAATTCACGTCTTCACACCATGGATTGCAATTAGAGTCTGGCTTGCAGTGGTGACATCATGTCTTGTCACTGGTAATAATGTGACCCCGGAAGCTGTCTCTTCAGCCTCATACTACTGTTCCAACAGGTCCTGACCAACTTGTATGCAGTGCTCTTTCAGATCCTGCATGAGCATTCTTGAGACCCATCTGGTGCTAAATTTGTGATATTCCAACGTAGCAACTATTGTTTCCAATACACTGAAGCCAGTATTCAGCTCTGTACAGTTTCTTAATCATAATCTGCTGATCCGCATGGATGAGCTGCTTGAGATGCTCCTCATTTTGTGGCGTGACAGTTTTGTGTGGCCATCTGGAACAATGAAGTTTGTCTTTCAAGTCACTGTTGCCACTTCTGAAATGCGCTATGTATCAAATTCAGTGACATGCCTTTGCTTCATACATACATCAGATGATATATGTAAGACTGCCACTCTGCTGCCATCTGTTGCACAGTAACAAAAGGTAATGAAATCCTGGCAGTAAGGTTCAGCCTCTAATGCCATACAACCTCTGATGTCATGGGCCAACATCATAAAATAGGAGCTGTTACTTTCAGAGCAGCCCCTTGTAGACAGAACTTCCATTACGAGTAGAGTTCTCTATTAATTATCTATCTATTCACATCAATACACGGAGGTAGACTCAATCACACTGTGACCCTATCAAAACACTGACTCATGCGAATTGTGTAAGGAGTCTTTGGCATTGTACAGCACTGTACTAAAATACAACAATTGGGAAAAGAGGATGATTTAGCAAGTTTTCTTAGCAGTTGTAATACACCACTCAAGAACTCTGGTAAGTAGTATTAGGTTTATTTTTGAACTATAAAAAGACCTTCATACATCCTTGATTACCTATTCACCATACACAAAAAAGTGTTCTTTATGTATGCTTACATAACCTTGGGCATCTAAACACTGTTTCCAAGAAACTAAACATCTTTTAGGCAGATTCAATATCCTAATCTTCATCACAGAATACTGCTGAGGAATCCCACAAACTGCCTAAGGGTTCTAAGATGTTGGCCACCAACATCAGTGACATTTATAATCTAGCACTCTTGATGTCCTCAGTCAAAAAGGACTATGGAACTTTAAAAATAACATGCACCATTCACCTATCAGGTCTTCTTAATGCATAAAATGAACACCAAAGTAGAAGAAACAAACAAAATAGAAAGAGGTGCAAATCCAGTCATTAAATTTCTTTTCATCAACGATTAAAATAAATAAATAAATAAACTGTGCTCTCCTTCCTCTTTGGAACAAACCTTGCTTTCTTATCTGCAGAGAACTTACTGAAAACTGACAAGCGATTTACAAGATGCAACATTTTGTAGAGCTAAAGGACACATTTTGATAAACAGATTTTTCCTAGTGCAGAAATTGATTCACTGCATCCTTTCTCAGAGCGTGCAACATGTATCTGTTATTCTTACAGGAGACTTTTTTTTTTTTTGAGATTCCTCACAGAAAAAAAAAAAAAAAAGAAAAAATAACCACATTCACAGAACAGTTAAGGGGAAAGGAAATGTGTCATAAGAGAAAGGTTGCAAAGTCCTCACCCAGAAGACCTCTGAGTCAAAAGAAACCTCCCTTCCTCTCTGAAAGATGATTAAAAAAACCATACACTCATATCTTGTTGACTTCAAGCAGACATTTTTGACTTAGGTGTAACCTGTGGAAGGGAGATAACTGATCGGAGTCCGTCCACCCTCTTGTTGAATAATAGGCTTCTTACTAACAAAGAATACAACTGTCACATAGTCTCCACTATGAACTGCTCATTACCTTTCGCTCCATGTTGAAATACAGAAAAAAGTGTAATTCAAAAGGGACAAAAACACCTACAGCAGAATGGTATTCTGCTGCAATACAAAAAAAAAAAAAAAAAAAAAAAAAAAAAAAGAACTAAACAACAAAACCAACAAAAACCCCTTCTCTTCCCTCTGTTACCCTCATGTAGTTATGACTATAATCACTTGTGCAAAAATAGGACCACCTCGGTAAATATAAACAGATTTGAGTCTCCTCTCAGAACACAGAGCTCTAGTTGGAGAGAAGTTTTCACAGTAATGAATGGGAGCAGATGCACAAACGAGTCTGCAGTGGTTGTTCTCATTCAGTTGTTGTGAAATTGAGGAACAGAGTCGCAATTGCAATGCCTGGTGGTACCGTGCCTCTCCCATAAAATGATCCTTCTGATAGTCGAAGGAAACACATAAGAAAAAAAGGCACAAACACAGGCTCCTTGCTAAGCACTTAGTGCTTCCCAGAAGCGAGGCCCACTGCAGGAATATTATTGCTAATTTAAATGCCAAACTGATACAAAGTACACAGGGACAAAGCAGATTCAAGAAACTTTAACTTATGCAGCAGAGAGATGAAAAGCTCTACTGATGGCCTCTTTAATGACACAGCCTTGCATACTATAAATGTACCTTATTCCACACTGTCCTACAGTGTTTGTATCCATTGCCTTAGGGTCTAATTTGCAGCCACATGGAAATATATCATTTTGAAAACCTGACGAGAATAGCAGTAACAGTATGATTTCAAACCAATCAAGATTATCCTTGCAGTCAGAAGCCAAACATCTGTGCCCTCAGATTATATAAAAGGGAAATGGAAGAGTGGTAACCACACCATGGAAATGAGCAAGAAAGATATCTATGCAAAAAAATGAGAGTATGCTGAGGAGGAACATGAGTGGAAGAACGCTCAGACGTTCATATTTACAATCTTGATTCAAATTTTGCAACAGAAGGTGATAAAATGAAAAATAATATGATATTAAAATCCCAGTGGACAGATAATGAGTTGCTGGGCAACCAGACGTAACTTCTGACATCTTAGAAGTGGAAAACATCAAGCTACAAACTGAGCTTCCTAATTATGAACAGCAGAGAACTGTTTCTAAAATCTTGGCCACTGTTCTAAAATGTATTTTACTCTTAAGAAAGATAATGAGTCATCATTGCAAGTGGCTTCCAAGTTCATAACTGTAGTATGCACACGTATATGGGAAATCTGACAACTACAAATTCAAGGACAGAGTGGAAATGAGTTTATGGTTTAATAATTATGCTGCATGTTAATTATTATTTCGGTATAATTTCATTCATAGGTTTCCTTTAATACCTTTCCTTCACCTTCACTACTCAAAAATTCTGTGGCTCTGTCTGTCAGAACAAACCTCATGTATGTTTTCACTACACACTGTAACCATGTGATTTGAAGTATTTCAGGGTTGTCTGCAGATAGATATAAATTCAGTGGCTTTCAACAGGTCATTTCATTAGAGTATCATTCTTTTGACACGTTCCTAATATCCTCAATAAATCAGAGAGTATGCATCTTTCAATAACTGAAGTATTCTACTTATACTGGTTCATACTGAGAAGGATGAACAGTACTGTAACACAACTTCTGTGAGAAAGGCATCACTACCAAAGTCATGAAAATGCTTCTCAAGGCCTAACCTAGGGGCCTGCTAGTTCAGTGGCACTCCTCTTGTTGAGTGCTGCTGGAATCACAACTATTCCAAGTGCAAGGTGGGCTGGAACAGGGGAATACATGCTGTGTGAGGCAGGTGTCACCCACAAAAGAACAGGAATACTCCAAAAAATAAATAAATAAAAACAACAAAACACCCTTATGTGATGGTCAGTAGAAATTTTTAACGAAGAGGGTAAAAATAGCTGATTTTCTTCAAGTGGCTTACTCACATGAACAAAAGGCTTTCTCAAGATATTGATGGCAGGTTTTGTTCTCTCTGCCTTCAGTTCATTTTGACCAATTTTATGTCTAGGCAGAGAAAAGAAAACTTGCTATTAAATGCTTTGAGAAAGCCTTTTATTCATGTGAGTAAGCCTCTTCAACAAATCAGCTATTTTTGGTAATAATACTTGATAAAACACTGGGGCAAGCAGTCTGCTCTAAAGGTAAGACCAAAAATAATGAGTCAGCAACTGTCCTCAGCAATCCAAGCTTGAGATTTTAATAAAGAGGAACATAAGAAGCACAGCAAAATCCACAGAATGTCAAGGTTGTTTGTTCGTAGCAACCCCCAAGAAATCATGTAAACATTGAAAAAACCTGAAAATTTCATTTTTAGTGCCTTCTGAAAATATGAGGCTATTTTTACACCTGCAATAAAAGCCAATGACACAATTTTTATTTAAACTGACTGTCTTGTCACATTGAAACTGAAATTAAAAACTACAAAACAAATGTTAGAATATTTGTGCCTGTCATACTGTCCCACTCTTCCACACAGTACAGGTATTTGACTGGCATGTAAAAAAAAAAACTTACATGCTTTATATCTACATGCAACATGAAAGACTTCTGATTCTGAAAATCCCAGCAGCTGAAATCAGCACACAGCTCCTTTATCACATTCTACAAATTGTGTTTTCTGGCTTCTGACATTAAAGCTATTAAAAAGATGGAAGCACTGAAGAGCCCTCTTCTAATTCTGAAGTTGTCTCCAAAAAGCCTCATGATTTTGCTTGGAACAAACCACTCCATTTCATAGAAAAGGCTCTTACAGAAAGCCCCTCGGGCCTTATTTATCATCTCCCTTCACTCCGATTTCTTCACTTTTCCATAGACATTAAAAAAGGTAATTATTCCCATAAACTTTTTTTTGCCAGTGTATAATACTCTCCATCTCCAAAAGATTTAAATACTCAGTTGTACAACTCTTCCAAGAAATGATCTGAACTATACCTCTTTCTCTTTTTAAGTAAGGTCACTGAATCAGATGTGCTTAATTGTCAGATTTCATGTACAGCTTCTCTCCATGTACTCTACAATGCTCTACTCATACAGATTTTCTCTCATATGTTTTGTCTAAATGATGTGTGCTTTTTCTGTTGGTGACTCATTTTATACTCTGCCTACCATAAGGTGACTCCGGGTTTTGCTAGCACATCCTTGAAAATGCTGGGACAGTGAACAGAGAATGTTTGTAAAGGAGTTTCATCTTTTGTTCACTCCATACACTACTATTCTACATATCTGAACAGTGCATGCTCCAAGTTGCAACTTACCAAGGAAAGGATTTCCTTGCTTCTACAAGCAAGGCATCTTAGTTTCTGGATTTCCTATTGGAAATATTACCATATCTTGATCTTTCAAAGAATACTTTTTCACATGGCTTCCCATCATTCTACACTGCAACGCTCTGGGGATGTTTTTAAAAAGAGGGTAAAAATACTTTCTAACGAAAAAAATCTATGTGCTTCTTTCTTTGAGTCTGCCTGCCCATGCAAAATAGTTGGTGCATGCTCAGCACACTCTGAAACACTGTTCAACTGTCATCTACTGCAAAATGAATACTTGCTAGAAGAGATTTAAAACAGTTACAGAGGAAACACTACCTTACAGCAGACACTGAAATAAGAAAACTAAACATGGAATAGCAAAACTAATTATGCTACACTATAAGGTAATTAGAGTTACTGCGGGGGTCTTACCCAGAAGGAGGTAAATTACTGCAAGTTCCACAGAAACAAAACTTGCACTATAGTATGATTATATGCAGTGACTCACCTACCCAGAAAAATGAGCAGAAAAAATGTAAATTTAAAAGCCTAAACATCTCTGATCTCTTCATACACATGGAAATTTCTGGTTATAATCACTAGGCAGGGAGACAAGATGTATATTCCTAAAAGCAACATCTACACTGTAAAGAAAATGGAATGCCCTAGAGCTCAAAAATGGGTTAAAAATGTGCTTGTTGGGTTGGAAAGTCAAACTGCATGTCTCCATAACAGCTACAGTATTTGCTTTTCTACACAGCTTTATGGAAGGAGATAGTTTGAAAAGAAAAATGCTTCTGAAAGTTCAGAACACCACTGTTTTCATTTTCTATTAATGCGCTAGTTTCACTGGAAATAAACATGTTCCCCCTTTGCAGGATCTTCCTGTTAGTAACAGTTGCACATAAATAAAGTTTTCTAAACAAACATCTTATCTTTTTATGGAAGGAAGTCCATTAATAAGGAATTGACGTCCTTCCCTGAAAAAAAAGAGATCAGTGCTAATTCTTTCCCATAAACTAAAGAAATAAACTTACACCCTGAGATTTTTTACTCTATATTCACAGCAAACTGGATAGTCTGCACGTAGATAAGAAAGAACTGTTTGGGCATTCATATAAACGATATTTCTGTTGCTGCCTTCCCACATAATACATAATTAATCTCTTCCCTCAGTTTTTGATTGCTTCATGGAACTTGTGCTCCATTTCAACTGCACTCCATACATTCTTGTTTGAACTACAACAGTGAAGCCTGTGAACCACTGTCAGTGTAGGAGCTTCAGGAGCACAAATCCAGTTTTGACATGGGCAATTGTTTTCATGAAGACGTCTATTACCCCCCAGAAATGCAGGCAAAGTAACTCTAGCAACTGTGTTATACTTCTTACCATACTATTCACTGGCTACTGTTAGCTGTTAGCTCGACAAGACACTTGTATTGCCCAAAATTCTCAGTGGAATATCTTCTGATGCAAACTTCACCTCTTTTCCTTCAACACAGCTTTTCCTTTAGACTATAAGAATTTGAAATTGACAGAACTGCATGCTATTTTTGACAAATACTTTTTTTTCCAAGTGGCTTCAGAAATCCAACACTTTTAGTATCTGTAACAATGCTGAAAATACAAATGCTAGTATTAAAAAGAGATTAGCTTCTCACTGGTTTTGTCCAAAAGAATGCAAAATGTCAGTGCCACACTACATGCAAATAAGCCTAAGAGAATGGCAGAATAATGCGCTTACTTTAAAATTTTTAAGCGTTTGAAGTGCCATAATATTTTCATAGAAAAACACCTATTTATCTTAATCACAGTGAACACTAAAATCCAGGGGACACAAGAAACCTCACCACAGTACCTACAATAGGAATTTCAAAAGGAAAACAAGGAAAAAGGAAACTTAAAACAAGAAAGTGCACCAAAAGTCTCAATATAATTGTTTCTCTTGAGCCATGTCTGCAAAAGGAGTGTTACATGTTTTGAAAGATGAAGCATTTTCATGTCCCAGCAATCACACTTTTGCCTAACGTAAGCATTGGAAAATAAGATCCCACGATTCTTTACCAAGTTAACTTACACAATGATTCATTGGAGAAGGCACTCAAGGTGTGTTCAACACAAGCAAATACAAGAGTGGCAAGGAGTTAGACTAAGCATTAGACTCCTCCTCATCAATAGCACTGAATTTAAAGATTCCTTCCAGACTCCATTTTAGACTAACAGTTCACTTTCCAAAGATAAAACTGCTATAGATAAGACAAGCCCAAAGAAGACAAAGCCAGTCCCATTACATGACCTTGAAAGTATTGGCTTCTTGCATTCCTATTTAGTGGAATACGTCTAGATATATCTAGACTTCCACAGTTCACATTTAGAATGCTGTTTTTAATGCTGGATGCAAAAATCTTAATGTGCTTATGTATGTTTAATAAGTCCTTTCCACTAAACACCATTTTTTTCAAAGGGTTAGGTCCTCAGAAAGGCTTTTCTCCTCAATTTCTATTTAATTCAGGCTGACTATGTCATGGAACAGCAATCCTTTTTAAAACACTGCATTGTTTTAACAGACCACATGGCACAACTATGAAAACAGGGTAGATCTTCTGGTATCCAGCATAAGAAACAAGGATGTAGGCACCATCTTGACCAGTATCTGAGGAAAAGAGGATTTTCACTAGAACACTCACCTAATTTCCAAGACTATCCTGGCCAATAATACCTAGCCACTCTATATAATTACCAGCTTTTCTATTCTTATTTTTTATTCTCTCTCCTTCTTTCAGCTAATAATGCTTCACAAAACTTTTCCCATTTAGAAAAATTCGTAAAAGAGAAAAGCTTGGGGCAGTCTCAAGAAAGCCCAGTAAATATGTACAAAACTCCAAGACTTTTAACGATTTTATTTTCTAAGATCAATAGTTTCAGTGTGCAGTACTTAGTGGTTTGTCAAAATGTCTGTGAATGACTTTCGATGTGATGAATGAACTGATGGTAGCCAGCATATTCAGCAAAGAATTCAATTTCTGTGGTGTCCCTGTTACCTGTACTGTTGTCTTCTCCTGTCCGCTCATCTCCATATTCTGCAACGGAGGTGTCAAAACTGGTGGAGGAGGTGCTCTGCGCTTTTTCACTTCTGGGTTTGCTGTCATTCCTGAGATATTACCAAGGGACAGCGATGGACCCAAGGTACTGGAACGCGAATTCACTGAAGGGGAGTTTGGTGCTGTGGAAAAACCCTGTAAATGGATTAACATTTTGGATTAACATCGCTTTTTAAAAACAGTGGGAGAGAAAGAAGAAAAACAACACACATCTGGTTACCGTTTAAAACAATATGAATAGTCACGTATGTTCATCTGCCAAACTTGTTGAACTGCAAACTGTAACTTTTGGACACTTCTAAAGGCCAACTGGAACAAAGCCTACAAGCAGTATGAATGTCAGAAGGCACTACAAGCATCTACTGCAATATTATGTTACAGTTGATGGGAATATTGCCACTGTTTGCTATTTAAAATGCACCATATAGATATGGTCATCTAAACACATTTTCAGTTATATTTGAATTACAAGTAACACACATATCTAAAAGCAACCTTTACTCTTAATTGAGAACACTGTATTAATTGTATGCTGCCTGAATCCCAGGCTTTTATTACTAGTTCTCCACAGATTTACATAAAAGAAACTCTGCTACCATAAAACTATTTTCAATTTATATGCATAATCAAGTGTAAACATTTACAATCTACTAACACCAATCAATGAATATGCTCAAAAGAAGTCCCACTGACAGACACCATACTGCATTTAAACATGCTCAGAAGAAAAGCAGAAACTATTTCAGTATTTCTTTATGTTAAAAATTACTTCAGTTCTCATTCAAAACTTATTATAATCAAGGGAATAATTTTCACTGATTTCTGAACAAAAGCTTTATACATTTTTATGTTAACATTCATTCAGAAATACGTGCAGTCATACAGTAGTAAATCTAACAGGAGAAGATCAGGAACTGAGATTGAAAGAGAATTTTGATTTTTTTTTAGTTTTACACTTTAACTCAACTTTAAAATCATATTTCTGAACTTGCTAATTAAGATCTTTCACATTTCTCTCAAAACCTGTTAGTCATTTTTTGCTATACTTATTAGGAGAAGCTTCCATACTAAACAGAAAATTACTTTTCAGTTTAGTTATGAGACAGTTATTTCTGAAAAATGGTTTCTGAGAACCATTACAGTATCAACCCACTCTGAGCTCGAGTAGGATTCCTACTCTGGAAAGGAAGGTTGATGACCGTGGTTGGTAATGATGTTCTCATCACCACAGAACATGGTACTGCATGTGCAAAACTCACCACTCAGTGAGTAAAGCTCATGTAAAGCCTTCAGGTGGAATTCTGACCAAGACTGGCATGAAACTACAACTCACCAGAAATATCATCATTATCCAAATAAAAGAGGGAGTTCTTTGAACCTAAGTTCTAGTCCAGGAAGGGCTGAAAAGAGTTCTGCCTCTGTTGCTTTATTATTGTGGTGAATATCTGTGATTTCTGTAGGACTGTAACTGTCAAGGAATTTGTTCATGACATAGTATGATAATTTCTTTCCATATGTATCAACATTGTTATATGTATGATATATACGATACATATATGATATCATATATGATACGTATATGTATGATACGTATATGATATGTATCAACATTGATCTTAGCTAAATGTTAGAAACGTGGAGCAACAAGCTCAAAAAGGTAATTCATTTAATTATAGTACTTTTGAGGAAGTACTTATGAAGCATAAAAAGCTAAAAAAAAAAATTTAAGCAATGAAAAAACAGACATAAACAACACAGGTTCCTGACTGCTTAGTAAGATTCAGTGTTTGCAGATTCCCATGAAAGCAACTGAAAGTGGTAATGCAGATAGCAAACCCATTTGCATCCTATCCTGAATTTGCCATGGATGTGACTTCAGGCTAATATCTGGACTTTTTTGTTACCTTTTATTTTGCATGCTGCACAGACTTCATGCCAGAATTGTGTATTTAGCACAAACAATGCGTGGTACCAGACTGCTCTGATCAACTAGTTTTATTAAAGAATCAAAGCAGTACTTATCATGTCTTTTTCATCACTATTCTCTGAACTTACTATCATCCACTGTTCCTAAAAAAAAGAAAACAAAAAAGCTCTAAGTGGAAGGTGGGGTTTGAAAGACTGGAAGAGATCTCATAAGGAAACATGCTCTTTTCTTAGACCTGTATCTCAGGCAGTGGGAAAAATAGCAATTTCATCTAACCCTACAAGGTTTTAAGTTCATCTCAGTGCATATTGCACCTCATTCTACAAAATAAACTTCTATTTTCTCCTGAAGAAATGTCTGGGCTCACAGGGTGAAATAAGCAGTAGTCTCCATTTCCCACATACTTACAAAAACATTTTGAAGTCTACAGGCTATGATTTTGTGACATTTTAATTCTTTGGTCCTATTCACTGCATCACAAAGATGAGAAATTTTGTTCGCATATTTACAAGATACATAAAACAAGAAACAGCTTCTCTTCCAGCATTAAAAATACAGATTACTGACAAGAACATAGGGTGTACCACAGGTGGAGGGAAAACCAAGCTCATGTATTGCAGTCAATATAGTTGTATGAAGAAGTATGCCCTTATCATCTGTTTCACTTGACAGCAACAGGTTGTGGAAAATGTTCTGCTGAGAATCAAATTCAGTTTCTACAATCTGAGTGTTTTGTAACTGCACTGTAGAATTAAAAAAGAAAACAGGAAAAAAAAAAGATCACTGGATTGAATTACGTAAAGTTTTTCAAAATGTCTCTACTTGTAAAACCCAGTAATTACACTAGCATTACAGAACTTTGCTAGCAGTTCCAACGATTAAATAATGCAAACCAACAAGATTTCTCTTTTCTTTTCTTTTCTTTTCTTTTCTTTTCTTTTCTTTTCTTTTCCTTTTCTTCTGAATTAAGCTGAAGAAAACCCATTATAAACACAGTTGCATCTGCACAGGTCCCCAGTAAATCTAGACTCTAGCTGAGCAAAAGTCTTGAACAGCTCCTATACAACTACAGCCTAAAGTTCATTTCAGTTCCGCAAGACAGATGTTGGAAGGAAGGAAGAAACAGTTTGTAGAACTAGAGAGTACCATCAGATTTTATGTATATACTATTCAGTGTTAGATTTGCCATCTAGTTTCTTTCCTGCTTCTTAAACTCCTGAAATATAAGGGACCTTCTTTTTTCTTAATGTACCTGACTCTTCGAGGATAAACAGTTTATTTTCAAAGTGTTATCTCACTTCTTGAATTTAGCTTTCAAAGACCTTTTGGATGGCCAGAGCAGGACTGTTTAAAAATACAGGGCACATAAAGGCTCAGAATAAATCGGTGGTTCAGGCATAACAGTTTCATTTTCAGAAGAAGTCAACAAGATTGCAAAATACCACAGCCCATAGAACTCAACTCAAGTATTATAAAATGCCTTTTCCAAATTATTTCCTTTTTAAGTATGAACTTAAGCTCTGATGTCTTACAGGTATTTAGGAAAATTTTAGTGATCATATTAATAAAATTATGTGAGATTAATCAATTAAGATCTACTAAAATATAAATAGTGCTGTCGTGAGAATCTCATTTTACAAAAAAATATCTATAAAAATGGAAGTCAGCTTCTGTTTGCTTTCAAAAGATATCCTTGATACATAGCTCTCTGACCCAAAGCTCTGTTACTAGCATTTCCTTGATTTTCTGATGACACTAAGTGGTATTTAAAGGTCAGCAAGGAAGAGGCTGCAGCTTGCCTGTGAGAGTGATCTGACTTCCCGTTCTCTGTCCACACCGGACAATAAAAGTTTTTCAAAATGTCAAGTTCCTTTCTTGTAAGGCCTTTCTTCCACAGCTCTTTGCCAAAACTCACATATTTGAGATCTCAGTCTTGTTATGCAACTTCCTTCTGAGGAGTTTTTAAATCAAAGGTAATCAATTGGGTTGTTTTTTTAGCACTCAACGTACCAGATGCATGAGCAAGATGTAGTTGTTTGGGTTTTTCTCCAAAAACAAAAGAGACAAAATAAAATATAAAGGAAATCATTTTGTTTGAAAGCGTAGTGTGGGTAAACCTGAAAAATAAGATCTAGAGCAGGCATGCAAGTTCAGTTACACAGTGACAACAAGAGTAGTTTTACCTGTTGGAAATTTAAACTCCATTAATGCAATGCTTATTGATTTGCTGAACGACACAGCAACTGGCTACAACTAGCCATTTAGAATACCAAACATGTTAGATCAGATCTACTGCACACATTAAAAGTCCGAGGCCACTTGCCTTGAGATGATAGTGAAATTCTTTATGCTAGCATTAAATTTGACAAAAAATGAATCCAAGCTCCTGTTTCAAAATAGAGCAAAATACTGTGATCGTAAGATTACTTGGAACCACGCTTTTTTTTTTTTTTTTTTTAAATAAACTGTGACTTCCCAAATCTTCCTTTTCAACTGGCCACAATGAATACAGTTTGGTTTTTGTACTCCATGATGCACTCGTGACGATCACTATGATACCTGCATACAGCCTGCAGCCAGAAAGGAAAAAAATACATGCTTCCTTGCTCCAAAATTTTTTAAAAATGCATTTTTATGCAATTTACTCATGTTGGTTTATTGTTTCATCCCATGTTTGCATTGGCAGGAAATAATCAGGTCACTCATCACAGTACTAAAAGAGAAAGACATTCAGCATCCATGGTAGTAACTCATATGGGAAGAATCATGTTGATTTTATGCATCTAATGAAGCTTTCAAGGTCATCTTATAAAATCTGAGTTATGTTTTGAAATCTGTACACCTCCAGCCCCATTTTATTCTCATTTAAGTCTGTTTTAGTATCAAGCTAGCAAATCCAGATTCTACGGTCAGGCGTCAAGTGGCGGACATCAGAACTCAAACAGCTTGAATCAGAAAGGTCTGAAGATGTTCTCTGTCCTGTGCCCTGTCAGTTCTCCCTCTACAGCTGACCACACTCTGTCATTTTAGTAGCAAGTCTGTTTACCAGAAATCCTAGCAATGCCAGGCGCAAGCAAGAGTGCTCCTGTATAAGCTCATCATCTCCCAGCAGCAAAGTAGCATTACCTATCTGCCCTTGCAGAGGTTACTAAAATCTTCCTGTGAGAGGTATATTTGCAATTACTCTGTTTTACTGCTGAAACTATCCTTATCGTAATGTATTTTTTTCCTCATAATTTAATTAAAATTTCCCTTCCTAGAAATTGATTTGATTCTCTCCTGTCCTCACTGTGGTAAGGTCACTCAGTGTAAAATATCCCTGTATCTCTACAGGTAGAAATGTGTCCTCTATCTACCCTCTATCATTTCAATCACTGCAGTAACTCGCAAGCATGCATGCTATGGGCCTGGCTGAATCAGAGCTGAGGAAGCCGGTAACAGGAAGAAAGCAAAACAACATCAATTCAGAGCTCTCATAGTTAACAAGTCAACTTCAATCCAGTAAAGTGAAAATGAACTTGCTACAGACCTTTCTCATGCTCAATTTATTTACTTACTGTTTACTTTATTTAGTTACTGTCACTGTGTCCTGTGAAGGATGAAAAATTGTTCTGTTGAAATCTGAAGCTAATTAATAAAATAATACACAAATAAAAAGAAATAAAATAAATACACAAATACAAGAAACTTAGGTTGCTGAACATTCTTTTCTAACAAATGTGATTGGTATTGGAAGTAGGTGTATGTTCAAAAAAGCAAGCTTTAGCTCATAACCAAAGAAGCTGATATATTTTCCACTTAATATTCCAAGTACAAAGTACTTTCTATCTTCCACCAGATTCCCAATTTCCAGAAATATAGCTAAAGATCTGTGAAATGTGAAGTACTTGAAAGACATTTCAACACTGGTATAAATCTAATGACATCCATGAAAGCCACAAGCTTCAGCATGCACGTGTTACTTGCATGTCCAATCCCATAAAATGCCACATCAAGATTAGGGTGACATACAGATAACAGAGAAATAAGACATGTTTATGAAGAAGCTTCCAGAACACGTCAAATTCCATCACACCCTCACTGTGCCATGTACTTGATACAATCAGGATAAACACTTTTTTTTCTTCTGGACGATAGATGCATTTTAAGTAGCTTTAAAATGTAAATATTCTTGGTTTTGGAGACGTAAATCCCAGTAAGATGACAAAACCCTCATTCAACATAGCACAGAAAGCACTTCGGCAATGGATATTTTCTATGGCACTTGGTAGCTTCATACAAACCTCACAGTTCATCACTGTGGTGAGAGGTAAGACTGCAGGCCACAGACGTTCTAGGAAGTGAATTTACAAGTTGAACCATGGATGAAGATCTGTACTGCTGGCAGGTGCTTAGAATAAGGTTTCCTTGCATTTCATAAGTGTGAAATGACTGATTTTGACTTTCAGAAGTGCACAGAAAGCTGCCTCAATTGTTACAATACTGCTTTTGTTGGTTTTTTTTGTTTTGTTTTGTTTTTTTTTTTAATATTGCTTTGGGAACATATCATAATCTGTTTATATATAAAATGTACCCTTTCTGAGCTGACTTATATCTTCCAGGTTAGACTGCTAGAAACTTACGTTCCATAAGTCCAAACCCTTAGTCACAGCACACTGTCAAAATGTGTCAGCCCATGAAAAAAAGATTGCATTTTGAAAATAGGTTTTTCATAACTGTCAAAAATATGAATATGTAAAGGCAATATAGGGAAAAAGATTAAATTCAAAATATTCTCATGAGGGAGCTTCTAACAGAAGTGTCAGCAAATTTCCTTATTCATGATATTTATCATATTTTTGGATAGTTAAATGCGTATGCACTAAATAAGAGTATCATGACCTGACAGTGCAATGACAGCTACGTGACAAAAAGAAAAATGTTTTGTTCTATGCCAGTAAAAAAAAAAGAACACAACAACAACAAAACAAAAACCAAAACAGAAGACAATAAAGAAAAAGGAAGATTTATCTATTCAAGATGAAATATATCATCAGAGAGAGATCAGAGATGAGCTTGCAATGAGAGAAGTAGAGGGAGTTCAATGAATTATAATATTACATAGGGAAAAATGTAGAAAACACTACATGTCTCTTCTGGATATCCATACAGGTGGTACAAAAGAAGAAAAGAAATAAGTTAAAAAAATATATTTTTTTATATATATAAGAAGTGAGAACAGCAATAAAATGATGATTTATTTGACAAAATGAAGTGGATATGTTCTCCAGATTTGACCAGTGAGATAGCCTTTGCAGAAATTCAAAGATGATAATCCAGAAAAAGACAGAAGCAAAGCAGAAGCCTTCAGTAAATGCTGCAAGCTCAGGCACTTATGCACAACGGAAACCATATTCTGCGAGAAAATGCAATGACTGTTTATATTCACTGGCAAAGTGAATGCTCATTTGTTGGTGTGAAGATGGTGGGGGAAAAAGGTCACATGAACAGAACTCAAATTGGTAAAGACTCAGTAGTGAGAGGAATGGAAAAGGGGATGAAAATACAGATTTGTGAGCAAGCATTAGCTATTTCTGTGGTAAAAAATAAATGCAAACAAAGACACACAACGAAAATAGATGAAAATAATCAAAGAAACATCTTAAAACCAACCAAGAGATGTTTAAAAACCAGTGACTGACCTAAAAGAAAAGTGTGTTTAAAATACAAAGGAAAATCCACATGGACACTAACATCCAGTTAAATCTCAGTATAGAACAGAGACAAAAATATCGTAACAGAAGTGAAAAAAAACCACAACCCAAGGATAGAACAATTGAAAAGAGTCTGTTTACACTTGGCCGTAAGAAGGCCATTAATAAATCTAGTGAGAATAATCTTGGAAGAATTAAGATGGAAAAAGCCAAATTTTTCTAAGTCTGAAAAGGCTGCTTACTTCTTTTCGCTTACACTTCAGTGTTCTCTAAAAATAGATGAGCTCAACCAAATAGCATAGCATAACCAAGGCAAAAACCCAGATCTATCTTTATTAAGGCTTTGGCAACAGACTTCAGGAAACAGAGTTCAAAATGTCAAAGACCAACAACAGTAAAAAAGACATTTTCATAATTTCCGCTGGTGTTAAGCATTCATCAATCATAAATAACCACAGAAAGGATCAGAGATCTTGAGCAAAACTAATTCATCATTGCAGTAAGAAGTCATTTTTAATAGGCTTCATCATTCTTTTAAATCGGTCAGCCAATATGCTCAGTCTATGGAAGACATGAGTCGCTATACTTGTGATATATACCTTTATGAAACTCAAAATACTTCCAAAAACTACCAAGAAGAACTTTTACTGCAATACAGGGAATATCAGGCCACTAAATTTGACCACCTTCAATGCATTTCCATTGTAGATATTCCAACGTGTACTGGAGAAGCAGATGAAACGTAAAATTTTCAAAATGTCTGCTCTAATGCCTGTATAACTAATTCTTACGGAGATCAAAAATAAGAATAAATCCTGGCAAAAGTTTTTTGTGTACTTGTTCTTCTGGTTTTAAAGAAAGAACTTCTAGTTTTATTGAAAGTGTTTTTATTTGAGGTACACTGAAATGTTCCCACTGTCTTTTAGTGGAAGTGGTGTCCTCCAGTGACTTTTCCAGAGACAAAGTATATTAACAATCAATTCTCATCGTTGTTCAGTGGCTGCTGAGCTTCTGGCACACACAACTTTTGGCCTGTGAAAATTTCATCTCGGTAAAAACAGTACAGCTGTTGATGAATGGAAAAAAAATATATGTACTGATATGCAAAAGCTAATTTTCACTAAGATCTGCAGAACTTCCCTAAAGTCAAAAAAGCTGCTCTGATTTACTCAAGCTCAGGGAACTGGCTTCCACTTCCAGTCCCTGTAATCCAATTCCCACACAAATACTTGGTTAATTTAGAATGAAGTTGTGCAACTATTTTTCCCTTTGAAGTCTATGGTGACTGTATGTGTTGTTTAGCTACAGGGAGACAAAAAAAAAAAAAAATCACCCAAATGTCAAAGCAAATTTTCAAGAAAGAATCATTCAGAGTTTTTAACGATAAAACTGCCAAAAATATTACTGAAAAATGATATAACCTCCAAAGATATTAAAACTTAAATTAGAAGAACAAAACAGCTTCAGAGCTCTGAAATTAGTGCAGATCATAAAACAAATGCTAATTACAGAGTCACAAAGAGGACTCAAGTCAACAGCCAAGAATTATACTATTTCAATTAGCTCTTTCAAATGACTATATGTGTACATATACACGTATATATATACACGTATATATAAATATATATATATATACACATACATAGGTATGTACACACATTGCTTGAATAAGCTCTTTCAAATGTCTATAAGCATGATTATGCGAGCATATATACATATCTGGACACAAAGAGCACAACAGTCTGATTCTTAAGCCCTAGATGGAAACCTAAGACAGTCCTCAAACTGCACCTACAGTTTCCACGCTAAGCATTTCTGGCAACAAATAATTAGCCAAAGCAGACCAACCCTTTAAAACAAACAACAATGTACACACACTGTGCTCCAGCATTAGCTCAGGTATTGATGGCAATGAATCATTTTGATTCATAACAGCTGAACATCATGATCAACAATGGTGGTCAAGAAACAATACAAGGGTGAGGAGAAGGTATAGAGAAAACATTTTCTTGTTGGACAATGGATGAAGCACATCCAAGCGGATGTGCACATCTGCCTTCTGCTTCATAATGATAGAGATGAATACCTACAGACGTTAAGTTTGTTCCATTAGAGATGAAGCATTTCAGTAGAAAATACACATAACTCTGAAAAAGTCACAAGAAAATTCATTTCAGGATCATAAGAGATTCAGGTCCCAAACTTCCTCTCTAATCAGAAGCATTCTCCAGAGGCTACTCCCTTCAGAGAATAATCAATACGCTAAACATACTGGCAAAAATCATGCAAATTTAGTAATGAAGGAAAGAAGAGCACTTTAAGAATAACAAAGCATATTCACCTTAGAATTTTCTGAGAATTTTATTCCATCATAACCTCAAATATCTTTGGCCTTTTTTTTTTTTTTTTTTTTTTTTTTTTAATGGAAGATGTCACTATTAGAGTTTTAACTCTTTGTCTATGCCAGTCCACTTTCTAAATAAAAGTCAAGTTGGAATACAGGCTATGGCAAAGTGACTGGAAGTACAGCTGTTCCAGAACTCAAGCTACTTCATCCTTTTCCACTTATCCACTTCACGTACATCATTTCATATTTTTATTTTCCTTTGCAGTATACAGCAGTCAACTGAGTTTCTCCAAGTCAAAAAATTCAGCATGATTTTCCATAAGACACCAATGTATGATTTCTGATACTTGTATGAGACCAAATTTCACACTGCACACAGCTTTGTTTCACACATGGATTTTGCATGAACTTGTATGAGATCAGAATTCAGGCATTTCTGATTCAAGCTGTTTGAAGATGTTCTTCCTCCTGTTTTCAGTCAGTCCTCCCTCACCATGGCTGACCACATTCCTGCTTTATACACTCACACTAACAGGAGTATTCCAAACCATTGGTATCCATTCCCCATCAAGGAGCTGTGGCAGAATCCTTCCAAGCTCAGCTCTAAATTTAGGTGAAACTTAGGCTAACATCTGTGAAAACAGACACAACCATACCTGCACTTAACTTTCAACAACACAGTAACTTCTGAAAAAGGGGAAGCAGTACTGAGAACTGTGCTTACTTTCTGGGTACGCATGTCAGATAGCAAAGAAAAACTTGCTTTTGCAACAAATTACTGGTTGATGGAATCTGCTCCTTACTTTGCCACTGTTTGCAATTCATTTTCTGAAAGACTTAACAAGTTTTACTTTGGGGTTTTCTCCCTTCTGGCTTGAAAATGTTCTAGAAGCAACTTCGAGGACTTTATCTGTGTCAACTGTCCATCAAAAAGGAACAAAGTTCATATATTTTCAAAGATGACAGCGGAAGTGGCAGCAGATCTTTCTTCTTACGAACGAGAATCTAAAGTAGCACGAGGAAGAAGGATTTTAAAATGGCCTGGCATAGATAATGGCTAACAAAGCCATTATAGCTTACAGAGGACATGGTCCAAAGCCAGCTGAAACCAGCAAGAATTTTTCCACTGGCTCCAATAACTTCTGTATCAACTCTCCAATGGACACACACTAACGTTATGATGCCAAAAGACAGCAACAATGTGCTCTGAACTATGTTGTCACTTCTCCAGGAAATCTTTTTCTTCAGTATATTTCTGAACTCATTGACAATCATAACAATGCTAGCACAGCTCTAATTTTTTAAATACTTTTTTTTTTTTAATTTTTTAAATATTTTGGCTTCATATATCAATACTTTCGTCTCTCTTGTAAAAAAAAAAAAAATGAAGAAATTAAGGTACCTTCCAAAAATACACATAACAAATAGGTAAAGGGTTGTATTAAAAAGGTTATCTAAACACAAGAACAAAAACCACAAGAATACAGCACACAAACCAATGGAAAGCCTTGTTGTGTAACTATTTGGAAAGGAGTTAAAAAAACAAAATGTAACCACTCCTAGCCCCCCCACCCAGATAATGTAAAACAGTGTATGGAACAAATGACTACTAAGAGCTAATAGATCCTACATCACTTTCAGCTTCAGCATGATGCTTTCCTTTGATTTCATATTCAGTCACAGGAAATTAAAAGTAGAATAATAAATTAAGACAATTTACAATCCAAAGCAAAAACACTGCAAAGTCTTGTCTTTTGCACATAGTAGGAAAGTTTTTTTCCTTAATTCAACAGGTTGCGTAGAAAATTTTCTCCCAAATTGTTTTTTTTTTTTTTTTTTTTTTTGTTATTTTTGGGTGGTGTGGGCAGTTTTGAAAAGACAAGTTAATTTTAATTAATTAGTAGTTAATGACTTTGACTTCTACAACTCGGTTGATACTGTCTTTCTGATCTATAACCTTTAGACTAGAAAAAGGACCTTGTTTAAAATTTGTTAAATTTAGACGGCGCCACAAACCAGTATTACCCCCCTCCTGCCCCTGCTGCACTAATCTCCCATGCCAGCTGCTCAAATGTTTACATTTGGAGGGCTTTCTCTGTTTGTGCAGAAATGCTCTCTGCACAGTATCTCTCATCTGTACATTTGCCAGAACCAAGGCAAGAAAAGCCTTACTGCTGGAATTCTTGATTAATAAATAGTCTTAAATGTTTCTTCTGCGCTTCCCTCTTCTGTCAGATCCGTTGCCATTAGGTTTTTACAAGGCAAAACTCCACAGTGCACTTTATTGGCCTAACTCTCATCCTATGCAAACAACTGTAAATCAGAACAAACTGAACCTGTGAAATTACACCATCTTTGCGCTGAAATTGAGACGTGTACCTGAACATTTGCTGGAATGGAAAGGAGAGTATGTTATAATCAGAGGAAAGGAAAAAAATTAAGAATAACCATATTATAACGGTAATCTCTCCATCTCTCTGTGCCGGCATGCTTCAGAGTGCCTGCTCAGCTCATGTCCCAAACATCAGTTCCACCTGGCTCTCACCAGGTCACCAAGGAACCGAAGCAAAAAAACTCCAACAGGTGCTCAGTATTACACTGAAAATGTCACTGGGTCCACTTCCTACAGCCCGTCATAGCTTTAAGAACTCTCCAAGGCTTTTTTTTTTGCTGTCTGCCTTGTCTTCTTCTGGCCCTCCTTCTCGTGTAAATGACAACATACACAAACAAAGAAAAAATAACTACAAGAAAGAATATTTACATGAAGGTATTACTACTTCACATTATGTCTTTAGAAAGACTGGTCACTATTTGACACTCCGCTTTTCCTTTCCCACTTGCCTCCCAAAATACTGCCAAGAACTGAACTGAAATACTAAATGCAGGAAGATAAAAAAAAGCAGCGCCTAAAATACTTGCTACCATTTTTGTTAAGCTCATAGGAGAATATCAGCTTTGGAGCTGCAAGTAAATGACCAATAAAATCTAATTTAGCACTAGAAAAGAAGAATGTGTAACAGCTACGTAGACTACAGGCACTATGTCTCTCCTAGTAGCTAACAGCTGAGTAGCACAGACAGTAAAGAGTTTCACACAGTCCTTGCTTTACGTACACAACTTCTATTCAAGTTTAAGGGTGACCTGTAAGGACCGCTAAAACTTATGTAAATTTGACTTTGCATGACAGAACTAAGCCACAAAGTTCACTTTGGAAAACTCCCCCATCAAAGTGAAATGTTTTGTGTCCTGTCAGCAACTGTTGTTTTGCAAATCCTCCCTCATCCGTCATAAGATGTTATTGAGACACAACGATTTCACATACTACCAAGCAGCTCAGTTTTGCCAACGAACAATAATGCACAGAACAAATACATGTGGAAATCATTAGATCTTCTAATTAAAAGAAATGTTATTATTTGCCACTACTTTTAATGAAATTGAGTCTTTGCTCTCCACAGAAGAGGCTTGGAAAAGAACCAAATCCTATTAGCACTCATGCTTCAAAAATTCTTTGCAAGTGAAAAGATGTTATACCTTCACCGATATTGAAAATCTCTACTGTATCTAAAAATCTAGTAGGGTATTTTAGACTAGCATAATGAGTCTATGGTTACATGGGACTTAAGATTATGCCACTACAAAAACAGGTGTTATTGCCAAAAAAAAAAAAAAAAACAACCAAAAAAACACCAAAATCTCTATTGCGTGTTAGCAACATGGAGTCCATGGCATACAATTAGCCAATTCTGATTTCATCTACTGAAGGGCATTGGCATAAATACACCCTAATCCTTTCATTACAGCAGTTACATTTGGAAAGCTTTAGAAGTATTTTGGATATTCATTATTAAACAGAAACGTACTTTGTAATGGAATTAGTAATTCCAAATCATTCCAAAACCATTCCAAAATTAAACAGAAAAAAACACTTTATGTACACAGAAATATGTGAAATC
This sequence comes from Lagopus leucura, assembly GCF_019238085.1. Classification (NCBI taxonomy): domain Eukaryota; kingdom Metazoa; phylum Chordata; class Aves; order Galliformes; family Phasianidae; genus Lagopus; species Lagopus leucura. The sequence continues at coordinate 24,934,949 of NW_024962263.1, forward strand.
CCTTCTTAAGTAACTATATCTCTGCTTATCCAATATTCTTTAAAGGTGGTACTTTCAACACCACTGTATTCTTGCCAGTTACGCTAAGAACAATATGCTGAATAAATTACGACCAAATAGGAATTACAAGGCTATTATATGCTATTAAGGGGCTCTGGTAATATTAAATGCCAAGAAAGCAAAGCCTGAGTGGTTGAGATGTCACTAGAAAAATCTCAAATGGAATTTAAGTTCGCCTGGATATTTTTTTTTATGTCCTTTTATTAATGCAAATTAAAAACCATTGGCCTTATTAGCTGCTGCTTTATTCTTTTTTTTTTTTTTTTTCTTTTTTTTCTAACGAGTTAACTTCAAAACTTTTCAGTGAAATCAGTAACAGAAGATGAATCAGACATAAAAGGATTTTGGGTGGTTAAGGGTGTGTCACAAGGTCTTAATTAAACATCCGAGGGAGATATCTGAGCCAACTTACACCAGCCCAACTAGGTACATCCACAGAACACAAAAGGAAGACATGTAGTCCAGGTTTGGAAGCTCAATTGCCTCATATACCTGGCTAGCCTAACTTACCACGTTCTCGTTAGCTTGGGCCTCTCCAACTCATACCTCTCAGTGCTTTCCCTTCAATAAGCCTGACACGTATCCTTATGATGTGCTTACTCTCATTTTAGGGATGTATTCTGCTTCTGGGCATGCTATGCATAAAACTGCTGAGAACCCATGCTCCTAACTTCTTGCCTAAACTCCTAACCTTCATCAGGATCCATGAAGTTGGCAAATCTCTGTCATCATCAGCAAGGACTTAATCCAATTAGGCAAACCTAAGAAACCTAGCTCCACACAAAACCTAGCTGCTGGAAGAAGCAGCTGTTATATTTCTCTCCTCTCTCATCCTCTGCACCCATCTATAAAGTTCAGCGACTCTGTAAGAATATGGGAAATCCAAGCTCAAAACTTTATTCCAGTTGAGAAGACTTAAACTTCCAACCCTCCAGAGCAGACTGCTTAAACACATGAATGTGACTTTAGGTAGACAGAGACTGGAGACAAGGTGATCTCAACTGAGCAGCAAGCATCAGCCATTTGGTCTCTCCAGTTCTAGCTTCAGTGACTTATTTGTTGGATCTAACATCTGCTTAGCATAAGACATACAAAAACATCTCTGGTGCTGGCACTGTAACACATAGCTGCCACCACACTTAAGTTAATTTGTTGTTAGTCTGAATAGTTAAGCTTGCTCTTGGTCTCTCCTTCTGAGTCACTGAATATTTGGGTATCTTTACAAAAGGATGCTTCCCACATCAAGAATACCTCACAGCTTTGTTCCAGTCATCTCTAGCCCAGCCAGTACTTCGGTTTACATTACAAAAGAAGAAATAACTCTCTCAATAATGGTCCTGAGAGAGATAGACTGGCTGCTGTCTCCAAATGCACAGAAGGGATTCCAGACTTTGTTCTTTCACATTTTGGCTAACAATGGTAGGTGGCAGATTCATAAAGTAAAAACCTTAAACTCAAGATTTCATCCTGAGTAGAAGCAGGTAGCAGATGCACAAGTTAGCCAGACTTTAATGCATAAAAATTGTGTCCTGATTTAAATGGCTTGAAAACTCAGTAAACGTGACTCCGATGCTGAGATTTAGTGTCCAAAATAACTAAAATTACTTCCTTCAAAATACCCTTCAAAAGCCATTGGAGGAACAGAACTTTCTGAGTTGTCTTTTTAAAAGTAGAACCGCAGGGGAAATGATACAACTCCAGGTTTTTTTTGTTTTGTTTCTTACTATTTTTAAAAAGCAGGTGAATTGTAGTGATTATATCAGAGTGCATTGTGATGATTTTGCTCTCAATCATGATATTTTATGTAAAGACAACTTCTGGTGACTACTATGTGACAGACCTTAATTTAGTAAAGTTTTTCTTGCTGCAAAAAATTATTTAGCAATGTGGCTTGTAAAATCAATTCTCAGCAGAGGAATGGAGGGAAAAAAAAAGTTCAGCCTAAATGATTTCTATTCTCTTTTTCTTTTTTTTCCTTTCTTTTTTTTTTTTTTCTTCTTTTTTTAACCAAATGACTTAAGTCACTATTGCTTGGTGAGGGAGGGAGCTAACAGACTCCTGAATGCATAAAGTTGGCAGTCCTGTGGCTGTACAACCTAAGAAGCACAGCCAGAAGATGGGTCAGCCAACACCTCTCTTCACAAGAGTCTGTTTTCAAGAGCTTATAACATTATGATGCTTTAACCATAGCTGGTGAGACTTCCCATTCCAGGTGTCTGCCTCTGGCTAATTTTTATTTTATTTTATTTTATTTTCTTTGAGCCAAAGTAGTTCAGCTGGTTCTGAGAACCAGAATTTTCTTTTACACTCCACATTAACTGCAAGGATGTTTTCTTTGAAGAGGTATAGTAACACCACACTTTGGAAGAAGAATTTGAAGGCTGGTGTCAAGCAGCCACTGTTTCAAACTCATCTGCTATCACATACTGTAAGGAAAATTTAAAAGAATTATCGTAAATATATGAATGTATCCCCAACTTATATAACTGAAGACAATGAATCCTCTAAGTGCACACCATAAAAGGAGGTGGAAAATGCTGCATCTTTTCAGCAGATGTAATTCTTGCTGAGAAGCACCAGCGCAATCCACCTAACCCATCCTTCTGCTCAAAGGCAGAATCAAGTGTGCGCAGCTCATCTTCAAGACATTTCTAGAGGTTCCGCAGTATCAGGTGAAAAATACGTCACAGCTGCTTTAAAAACCTACTCTGTTTTGAAATTTCCATGCAGTCAGATTTTTTTCCAAGTTAAATTTTCACTGCAATAAAGAAAATTCTCCTGTCCTCAGCGGAAAAGGAGAAAGCAAGGTGATCACCATATGTAAGCTGAATGCCAGTTACAAGCAAGCTAAATCTAGCAAAGCTCACCTCATCAGCAAGAAAAGTTCAAAGTTTTTTTTTTTTTTTTTTCCAAAGGATGTAAGGATGTAAAAATGAAACTAGCTAAAGTTACTACTATCATCATGACCCCTACTCTGAGTTATATTTAATGAATTATTTTTCTTTTAACCATAAGAACAGGTGCAGATACAAAATCATTTTTAATTCTGTTATACCTTCCTGAGTGTTATGCTCCAGCATCTAACTCCTTCTACTTATAGACATCTTTAACAAAAGAATGGTGAGGACAGACCAGTCTGCTGTAATACTGAGATGACTCTCCATACTAATGCTGGGATTTATATTTTACAAACAAAACCACACAAAGCTATGCTTCAGTTGCTTCAAAGCCAGATCACAAAGCTACGTCTTGACAGCGTGGTCTAACTCTAACTGTTAAATGCTGTAGAACTGTTGCAGGATTTGACCCTGTAAGTACCAATAAAACACCCTAAGAACTGCCAGGAGACCAAGGAACAAACAAACAAAAACAAGGCTATAAAGTGAATGCAATCGTCAGAAATGAAGAAGTATTAAAAGTTGATAGCTGCTCATTTCCATTTAGATACAAGGACAATATTCTCATAGCTGCAGCTGTTACTGCCTACTGCCCTAAACAGTACCTGGCTACCTGAGGTCAAATCTTGAACAGTGGACAAGGCATTCAGTTATTGCTTGACACCTAATATGGTTAAGAAGTAATCACATTTTCAAATTATGTTTGTGTAACTGAACTTGATCCCTCTCCAAACACTTCTGAATTGGAAAAGTGTATCGTGAATGCTTCAGTTCCTGCCAGCTCTGAAGCATGAAAGTTACAATACATGAAGAGCAAACAAGGCCCTAAAAAGGTGAATAATGTACATATATGTTATTCCTAGGGAATGTAACTGTTTATTATCATTTAACAAGTGAGTGCCAAAGTTACGAATGTACTACAAGTCCTGATGATTTTTTTTCCCCAAACTTAAGGGCACTATCTTTCTTCTGAAACATAACTTTGCTTCCTGTACAGAGACTAGAACAGAAAGCAAAAAACAAACAGAAACACCTCCCAACCCTCCTTTCTTGAAACAAACCATCAACTACCCCTAAAAACAAAACCGAAACAACAACAAAATCTCTCTATATACCCACAATTTCTCTGCTATCTACTTGAAATCTAAAATTACTTTTTTTTTTTCCTGGATATTTTAAACATGAATATATTTATAACAGCCACGACAGCTCCATTAAGCAGCAAATTTCCAGATTACTTTCTTTGCTGAAGTTCATTGATTCTGTTACGAGTAAGACATTCAAATACATACCCAAGACTAGATTATTACTATTTTTTTTTTTTGTAATTTCTTCTCTAAGTACTGACAAAAATCTTCTAACTCTGGTCTGCTGGTTTGAACTAGAGAAACCTTGCGGGATAAGACTTTGTGCTGAAATTTCAAATCCTCTGATAAATGTCCCTGGCCTTACTTTTTAAATATTTTTTCCCGAGCTGATTTATTACATAAACAAATTCCACATCAGAGATACACATCGTTCGGCACTTGGGATGTGTTTTTTCACTCTTGATTTATGAAAACACAAAGGCCTCTAAAATAAAACCAGCTAATTTTAGAACTGCGTTCCAAGGATCAGGTTTCATCTTGATCAACTGTTTACTTGAGGACAGTGCCACCAAGTGGCAGGGATTACTCACACTCCCTCTTTCCCTCCCAGCTGTTCTAAAATTCCAGCTATGAGACCAGATACGGTACCCAAAAAAAGGAATATGGTTAACCCTTCTGCATCTCCCAACTGCTTTATCTGTATGTTGCATTTATAAGCAAGTATGTTTCAATTGTGGTTGACTTGTGAAAAGGTACTCCGGTTCCTCTACTTAGCACAAAACAGTACGTATTAAAGGCGTAGATTTCTGCTTCATTTGCAATACACTGTTAGATTTCAGAACCATTAAATTGTCTACTGATGCATGCCATAATGTTTTTTGTGCACTGTCGTGGACAATTCTGCCATTTTTTACAGTCTCTACAGTGTTTAATTCTAATTTATTTTTGCTCATACTCTATGTGTACTTTCACTTCAGCACAGCTGTTGACTTTCGCATCTTGACTTAGAAAATCTGATTCTTCACCAGCAATCCAAATTACTTTAATAATTCTAACAATAATTACAAAAATATGGAAATGGTGACAGTTTGGTTTATAAAAAGAGAATATAACTTGTGCTCGAATAAATACCAAAGATCTCTTACAGCTTTATTCCATTCTGCATATTGGCCACTTTTCAAACAATGAAGAAAAAAATAAATATAGAACAGAGTCATTATTTTTTCCACAATTCAGTGCACATTACCTCCACATAACAGTGGTAAAACGATTTAAACTAAGAATACCAGCACATCTCATCCTGCCCTTAGATCAGCTGTACTTCATCAGCTGCCCATTTCCATATAGGTAAAATTTTCCTGATCTTTTCACTATGCCAAAGGTAATCTTAGAAAGACAATACCAAACTATTTGCTTTACAAAAACTACTCTGAAACTTGAGTTTTGATTTCTGCACTACAATGAAAAACACTGTCAAGATGACCCAAAGCAGTAAAAGAAAGCAGACTTGAAGATACCACAGAAAAGAAACCTTCCACTGGATGACATGTAGCTGAAAGACCTACCTTACCTCAGTGAATTTTCTTCTGTATAATGAGATTTAAATGTGCATTTGACATATAGACCGCCATGTAAGATACCACTTTGCTTGGGAAAGGATACTCAGTTCCACCAAACCATATATAATTGAGATTATCTTTTGAGCGGGTGGGGAATGAAGAATTACAGTGACTGAGCGGTCTCAAAGCCACGTCTATAAGCAATCACTAAAACAAACTGCTAAAGTTCTGGAAGTACCTTCATTGGAAGGTTCATTAATTTCATTTGAATTTTATCTTAAAGTAGTACAAGTGACTTATACCAGCAAGCTATGCCAAGTTTATAGTATTTTATACTTCTTTTCCACCTGAGACATACAGTTGTTAATATTTGTTCTTGAAGCCCATCTAACCTGTTTGAAGGATGGGCATTCTACGCTGCTGAGAGGATCAACTAGACTAGTTTTATACATTTTTTCAACTAATTCTAACAGAAAAGTGTCAATTTAAACTGAGCTATTTCAATATATTCATTTAAGCATGTACTTGTGTCTTGGTAGGATCAGTGCTTATACAAACAGAAGTGTCAGGCCAGAAGTGAAAGACATATACGCTGAACAATGACTATATTGTTCTTGAAGATTAATGGCTCTTAAAAGGGAAAAAAATCTGTATTTGTGTAACTGAATACAAAGAACAGCTTTTCTACCTTTTACTCCAAGATACTTCTGCTCTCTAAGCTATATTGATTATGCTTTTAAAAGGTTTTGACAAGTTTTTTCACAGAAGACAAAAGAAAAAAGGTCTTCAATTGTGATCTGCCCTATCCAATTCCCTACAAACATTAAGAGATGTCTCTCCTCAAAGAAGGCACCACACACAGGTGGAAAAGACAGTTCAGAGTATTTGAACTACCTTCACTATATCCTCACTTGGAATCCCTCTTCTTCTTCTTCCTTCTCTTGTCCTAGCTGAGTATTAAGACAAAGAAATATACAAAGGCAGTGAATACAAACCACGAGCAGGTTTTATTTTGGGGGAGCTCATGAAGCTTTTTTTCTATATCTCATATGTTTCAGTTACCAATGTGATCTTTACTACTAGAACTTTATATTAACAGAAAATTTAATAAAAGTTTATAGTTCTTCCATATAGTGCCACCCAAATTCTTACTGTCATATGAAGCATTCTTAATTCTGTATTTTTTCATCATGAGTGTTTCACAGATTTGAAGTCATGCGTTTTTTAATCTCACAATTTCTCCATTTTGCCCATGTCTGATTTATTTTATGTGACCCTTTTAATTTGGGTTCTCCTCTTTCACTCCTGTTCCAGTTTTTCCATGATTTTCTGCAGCTCTTCTCCTTGACTGGTGAATGTGCATATTTTGTGGATCATTTTCCAAATATCTGTTTGTGAAATGGGGATTCAGAGCTGAGCCACACATTTCAGGCTTCTATTATGTTATCAACATGGTCTTCTCCAGATTTTGAAAATACAAGGAGCCAAGTAATTAAAAAAGCAAAAAGATACATCCAATTAATTATGGTTACAAATCCATCAGAACAGCTTTCAAAAATATTTAAGATTCACAATTCCTAACTAGAAACCTAAATTCTTTAATAGCCTGTGAGGAACTTAAAAAACTTCCTAAATGCAGTTCATAGGATTTCTGTACCACAAAACCTACTGAAGTACATAACAAAAACCCTTATGCTATTAGCAGAGGTTTAAAACAAAAGTAGTCTCCATCCAGAAGTTACTTGAGAAACAACTGGAATGCTGCCATGCAGAAAGTAGACATGTAAAGGAATAAAAAAAAAAAAAAAAAAAAACAGAAAAAAAAAAAAAAAAAAAGAGGTGTGGTTCTCCAGAAAAAAAAACCCACAAATGTACAAAACAACAATGAAAGCCAACCCTGAACATCACTGATAAGGCTTGCATAAGGCAGCATTCTCACCATCTTGCAGGCACATCCTTGGTTAAACCACTTTTTGCTCACAACTGCTTAGAATATTGCTTTGAAAGAAACCTGTTTTTTATGGTTTAGGTAGCTAGAGTTTAACTGAAGAAAGAGCACTGCATTTGAAGACGTGAGTTATGAACTGAGATAACTAAGCTAGGGGGAAGAAGGTTGCATCTACTTCTACTTCGCTAAGCACAGGGAACAGCAGCAGGTTCTGGTTATAAAAAATGCTGGATCTAAAGGAAAGCAGTAGCATCTACAAGCCACGTTAGTACTTACATCCAAGCTTCCTTCACTTGTAGATGTAGAACTAAAAACATCCTCCTCACCATAATCTCTGTTCATCCTCAAGTGTTCTTCTGTCTGTAACACAAACAAGTATCCTACAGAGCAGTAGCAACGGAAAGAGCAAAAACATGCCAAAGCAAAGCACCAAACCTGATCACAGAATGAGGACAAACTGCCCCTGTAACGCTAGACTGATTGTTGATAAACACTGAAGGAGTCTGCAAAATTTCTCTGAGGTAGGAAAGCTCTTAAGAAATTCATTAGCAGGAATATAAAGAATTTTGTTTTTAATATTATAAAAACAGAACAATGCTAAGGCAAGGAAAAAGAAAACAGGTAGCGAGCAGGTCCTGCAGTAACTCCACTATACCTACACAGACAGACAGAGGAGCAAGCAGAGAGCTTCTTCCTCCACACGTCAGAGACAAGACTGCTTTTGCATCCTATCAGATACCGTCTCAAGATCCCACAATCATCTGCACAAAACCTCTGGACTACTGGATTGTACAGCACTGCCTATTCGATGTGGATGCAACCTCAGGCACGTGATGACTATATTTCATATCAAAAGGCATGGTATTCTGCCACCTTTATGTCTTCATGTCAGCTGCAGGAGAACAGAGGGTAACTGATCCAGAACAAAATTAGAATGGACTGAAGAAGGTGATACCTGATCTGGCATTAAGCCTGTAAGCAAAAAGTTAACCTACAAGATATTTACAACCAATTTGTATCAACCATGAGAAAAGATCTCTGTTTTCATTCTGTGTGATGGTATTTTACATGTAGTTGGAAAAGAAAACAAACACAGAAGAGTTCAAAAAGCTGTATCTAGTGCATTGTCATCCCATGATTACTGCCTTCAGTGAGCTGAGAAAGTAAGAGTGTGTGGGCATGGAAATCTGAGCGTGGGCCTGCAGAGTGGAGTGACACCTGATCCAGGACATTTTGCAAGACGGGCTAATACCCTGTTCTTCCCTTGCAAACAAAGCCATCTTACCCGTAAATGACTGAAACCCCACAGCACGTCTTCAGTTCAAGACTTCAGACAATTCTTGCTATCAGCTAGTTTTAAAATAGAGACTACACATGACCGCATACAGTGATCCTATATTTGTTTGTGTGCATGCAAATGATAATGCAAACAAAGAAAAAAATAAGCAGAACCAAAGTCTTGCAAAGGACTGAAATTTTAACTGAGAAACAGTAAAAGCAACTTTGGAAAAGGCATTCTGGGACTTCACATGTCCTGAAACCACAGGACATTTCGTAATACAATCCCTTCGTAAACCTATTAATTCTGTCTTAAAAGAAGTTAATGAATTTGCCCCAATTCTGCTAACTAAGTATCTTCAGCAGTTTCAGCTGTAAATCTGCCATAACACTGAGTCACATCTACCATGGCCACTTAACATCTTCCTTTCCTTTGTATGATACGCTATTCTTCAGTTTTCAGTAACTCTCCCATCTGTTTGGGCTCAAACTACTACAGAACATACTAAAAAGGTAACAATGATCTCCTTGCAGCTCTAAACAAAATGGTAGGTAAATTTCTCTTCTTCTACTCTTCATTTGACAGTAAGAGTCCAATAAGGACACCAGTAGGAAAAATCAATTAACTTATCAGAACTAGCAGCAAGACTTAAAGCTTCATCTCAGATTCTGAAACTGTTCCTTCATATTTGTTTCTGCACTTCCCACCATATCCCAGGACAAAAATTACTTGCAGATTATTAATATATTTCCAATATTTTTAACATCTATTAAAATATGTGTTTTAAAAAGCAATCTCAGGCTATGACCTCTTATTTTTTAACAGGTATGAAAAAGAGAGTTGGAAGAGAGGGAGGGATATAGAAGCATAATAAACTTGTAATCCTAGCTGTGAGAAACCCACTGCAGTAATCAGAGCACTGCCGCGTTTCACAGCAACGTTTTCCAGTGTTGCAAGTGCAATTATTTTACAAGCTAAATCTGATCTGCTTCTGGAATTACAACTCCAAGAGCACACATTTCGTACTGAAGTTCAGTAACATGGAAACAGATGGAGATTGAGGTCCTTTTAAGGGACCTTGAGGTCCCTTCCAACCCGGGCCATTCTGTGACCAACTACCATGCAGTAAACATGCTATGTTCAGTTCCTCCAGAGGAACTGCAGCACCATGGTATGCCCTTGGAGTTCATGTTGAGCTTGCTTGAGAACTATATTCTTCCAGGCAGATGCAGCATTATTGCTGAAGTTGTGTTTTTGTTCCACACTAAATGGGAAATACTTGCTCATACAGGATAAGAACACCAAAACTGACTTAGTTTCCCATAAGATATAGCTCTGCTATGTACTTTAACAACATTAAGAACAGCTCAGGGTCCATGTCAGATCAGATATTTCAATATGGTAATTCCCAGTGTTGATTTGGAAGCCACCACCTGGCAAAATAACTCCAAATTTGATCATAATGAAAAATGGTGAGAACTGAAAGATTCTGGAAAGCTTATACAGTTTTAGAAACGTGACTGGAACTGTAATACCAGTCCATCAACAAAACAGATGTTACTTAGTACCAGGTCATCCAATTTCACTGCAAAAGCCTTAGAGGATTTTTAAACTCAGATGAAAGAAAATATGTTCTTTACATGTACTCAAGTGAGACAATTTTCTGTATTTAATTTCTGTAATGAGAAGCACATATTTTTCAAAAAGCATCTCAAAAAATTCTAAATTTCAAAAATACATAGAATGCATAAACACTACTTTCCTGTTTTCCCCTTTCAAGAATACTGTCACATCTTCTGTAACTGTTCAAAGTTATTTAGATTTAGCAACTGTAACAGTATCTTGAGCTTAGTTTAATAAAGCTTTTTACATCAACTTTCCTTTCTGAAAGTTTAAAAATGCCTGACATGCACTGTAGCAGACACTGATCCTTCAGTGTATATTATTCCTTTTAGTACAGCAAGTTATTTTTGAGTCATCAGTTTTGCTGTTGCATTATTATCATCTGCAAGTCTGCACATAACTTACTGCAGATATACATGCTTTAAAACAGAGTATCACACATGCACAGAAGAATTAGAAATACCTAACGTGTTCTATATTACATCACTTCCTTCATAAATGTTTGGTTTTTTACCCTTCAGTCTATGCACTACTAAGTGGACTAGAAGGTTATAAGCTCGGATCTCCATCTGTACTGATTAACCATAGTTAACACATCTGCTGAAAAATGACTCTTTGGAAAAAAAAAGAATCAACATTAATCAAAATCAACAATGACAAAAACAAACAAAGCCTACTACTCACAGGCAGAATATACATGTAAAGAAATGCATTTTCTTTAGTAAAGCAATATATTGATGAACACTTACCTTGCTGTTGCTTCTATTAGCTTTGAAAAATCCCAGAAATCCTTTCTTTTCTTTTTCTATTGCATCATTGCTTAGTGAAACACTTCGACTTGGTTCTGAAATAATTATAATAGAATATTTTTACATTTTTGAAACAGTGATCAGTATTTTAACACATCTGAGGTTAATGCTGTACTTTTACGAGTTAGAGATTTTATGAACTGCGTTATCTGAGTAAATGCCAGATCCTGCACTTTATTTTTCATCAGACTTTTCTTTGCTCTGAGTTTGTTCCAAAAATCTAGAGAAGGCAAATGGAATAATGCCATAGATTTTGGTAAGTTTTCAATCACAATTTAGTGACTCTGTGATCACTCTGTCTCCCTTCAACTTTCCCAACACTAGCTGAGTTGGATAAGCAATGTGATAAGGTCACACATTACAGAGAACTACCGTTAGTTTGATATTCAATATACAGACTGTAAAATGCTACTGTATTTTTAATGGTCACTGCCTACCACTAGAGACTTCCCTCTGCTTTCAAGAACATCAGAGTACCCCACTAGCACAAAGAGTTTGAAAAAAAAAAAAAAAAAAAAAAAAAAAAAAGTTACATTCTCTTGAAAATATTTATTTAACAACAATTAGTAAGTGTACAAAATGGCTTTTTTCTTGCCAGAAATTAAAGGTCGACTTCACAAGAAACCCTCATCCCAGAATTCCTGTGAATTGACTTTCATTTCACACATAGCACATGATTTTCATGAAAGATCACTTTACACATCATTCAGCTGTTAGAAGGGGTTAAGCAAATACAGTAGTTCAAAGCAAGGTGGAAGAGTGAAGGTGGTGAACCACTAGGAAAGCAGGAAGAAACTATCCTTAAGAAAGGCTGCAACTGCCAGCAAACAAACAAAGAAACAGAAAAACAAAAATTATTACTTTCCTCAAATAATGTCAAAGCTCATTCACCAGAAACCCTTTTTTTTTTTTTTGCTCAGGGCTTGGCTACAACTGGATATGGATCATGACTCCCTAGCTCATCTAGTCAAAAACAAGCAGTAATGACTAAAGGCTAGCATAAGCCACGTCAGTAACTGCTGATCATCAACAGTTTGATGAAAATCCAAACTGGGATTTTAAACACTGCATATCACCTCAAAACAACAAGGAATCTGGATAATTTTTCTTAAATAAATAGAGTAGCTATGCACTCTAGTGTGATGCTCTGTATAAGACTAAGCCACAGCACACATGACATAGGAGTTAGCAGAAAAATCATTGGCTTCAGTGAAGCCAAGAGCCAGCAGGCCCTTAGTCAGTCATATCCTCTCCATCGCTGTCACTGTCTGCTGGAGATGGACTTCGATCCTCACAGTTTATAGAAGTTATCCACTGCTTTATTTTCATTGCACTGTGTTTACTGGTAACACAATGATGTAACAAGTCAAGCACACCTTTCTAGAGGATAATTAACAATGTTATATAACAGACTCAGTAGGGGAAAACGATATACTAAACATACATCTTTTCTGTTTAACAAGAAGCAGAAGCACAAATGTAATCTAATGAAATCATGTCTATTGTAGCAATTCAGAAGTCAGCACCCACCCAGAGTTATGCAACGTGTATGCACACATTTCAGTTTGATATTAAAATGTTTCACAGATAGATTAAAGTTAGTGAAAGATCTCAAAGAACTCAAAATATTCTGCCTCTGCTTCTGTAAAAAGTCGGAATCTAAAAGACTCAAAGCATACTGTGCCATACAGTAGTTAACTAACAGGATTTGTTAATGGCTGGCATTTAGTGGCAATTACTGAAGAAGTATGCACACAAGTGTGTTTGTTCCGACAAAAAGCACGGCCCTGGAAACAACGTGGTCCAAAAGACAACACAGATCGTGACAACAGCTTGTTTCACACCAGCATTTTACAGTACAATGTTAAAAACCCATCTCCCAGAACCACATTAAACAACAAGGGAAGGGAAGAGCAAGGGAAAAGCAGATTTCCCCTCAGCAGCACTGTACAGTACCTCTGTAGTTCAAAGAAGGTTCAGACTGAGTTTTTGATGGAGGAACTGGAAAAGGCAGGCAATGAAAGGAGAAGACATATTAAAGTTCTAATATTGTTCAGTAAGCCACAGTATTCATTCACTACTCCTAATAGTTGTGCTCCTAGGACTGTAGAAACAAAACCTTATCTGATACTAGGCATGCAGAGTTCCTACCAGAAGCTACTTAGCTGAGAAAAAGTCTGCTCCTTCTGTATTCACTCATGACAGCTTCAGCTGCTACACCAAAGAATGTTAGCAGGTGGCAGCAGAGTTTGCCTTTTAAATACACTTTGCCTTCAGCACTTTATTTCAGGGAGGAAGAGGAAGACGAATATTTTGTTTCTCTAGAACCTGCTCTTACAAACACAGCTAGTGAGAACGTACTTCAAAAATCTGCCACTTCTTCTCATAATTAGTGAGCCTGGACATCCTATTCCATGCACAAGTCCACAAAACAACTATTATGTAGAGCAATGGGATTATTCCACAGGAGTGAAAATACAGAGGGAAGGTACCTGTTTGAACAAAGGGGAACCTTTAGTAATTTGTGTACATATTTGACATTATTCTCACAAAGCATCACAGTGCAGAGTAAGAGCAAGGCAGAGAAGGCAGATACACACACAAGATCGACGGAATACTGTCATAATACACTGGCACAGCTGCCCAGAGAAGCTGTGGTGTCCCATCCCTGGAAGCACTCAAGGCCAGGTTGGATGGGGCCTTGGGTCAGCTGAGCTGGTGGGTGGCAGCCCTGCCCACAGCATGGCAGTGGGACTAGGTGGGCTTTAAGGTCCCTTCCAGCCCAAGCCTTTACACAATTCTATCATTCTAAGATGACAAATGGCATGCTTAAAGGTTAAAGTTATATATATATTTTTTCTGATGCTGAGAGCAGTACACTATCAAATGTTACAGATTTTCTGCTGTAATCCCAGGACTGAAGTATTGTTTTTGAATATACAGGATTTTTTAAACCTTGACTTGAGGATACACACAGCACCAATATATACACAGCCACCTTCATTAAAAAAAAAAAAAACAAAAAGGAGTTTCACTAAGGCCTCTGGTAATTATTCTGTATGTTGTTTCTGTAGTACGATGAACATTTCTTGTTGAATATTATGCATTTTCAATATGCTGCTCCAAAATGCTTAGCTTAATTACAGTAAACATGTCTTTAAAGAAAAAAGAAAAACACATAATTCAGTTATGACACATTGTCAGCCACTTTTTGAGCATCCTGACAATCCAAAGAAAAGGGAGACATTTAGTTTACTTAAGAGTCTAAATTCATTGAAATTTGGCTCCTAAAGAGGCAGAACTGTCACTTACCAAAGGAGTTTGAAAGGAGAGACAGAACATCAACATAAATAAATAACTGTATAAATAAAAAATAAGCCTGCTGTTCAATGCATACAAGACGTTATCTAAACAATAAGTAAGGACATCTACTGCGCTGGAAATGATACTGATTGAGACAAACTGCAGGAGACAGCACTAATGAATATCATTTTCTGATCTCAAAGGAAGCAGCAGTTGTCAATACATATTTTTAAAGAACGTATACTTTAAAGCACATAGCATACTTCTGCTTTTTGAATACACAATAAGGCTGATGAAATTCCAGCTCCAGCTGCCACTACAATACTGTCTATGAGAACAGAAGAGGAGGGAGAAAAAAGAAAGAAAATAAAACTTTAAATACTAATACCTCTTAGCTTCTTTTCACAAAATCATCAGTAGCTTTGCTCCTCGGAGGAACCACCTCCGCATCCACTCACAGTTTGTTCGTCACAAGCCCTGCTCTGTCGCGTTTGCCTCTCAGCTTTCGCAGCTGCCATGACTGCAGCACGTCTCCTCTTTCCTTCTCTTTGACCCACAGCACAAGTCAGCGACAGGCCCCTGGGTGACGTGCACCGGTACCAACAGCAGCTCTGAGAGGTACAAAGCTCCTCCTTTCACCCTGCCCTAGGCCAATGCGTGCTCTGCCAGGGCCAGCACAGCTTGGCACTGGCTCCAGAGCAGCTGGGGATGGCTGGGCACACCACTGACTTGGCTGCTACTGTCTGGATTGAGGCACCCCCAAAATGCTCTTCAGTTGCCTTTCTAACTGTTGGCACCTAATCTAACTAGGTAGGAACTGCTTTCAGTTGTAGCTCACCTCTTTTTCGGTCCCAGGCATACAGCTCGCTTATTCCCAGCTCCTCCAAGGATTTGGTAAGCTCCAGCTCCTCCCCGGTGATGCTGTCTCGCAGAAGAACAATGTGCTCCTGACTGACCTCACACTTCTCACAAATAGCTGGGATGATGTTATGAAGAGGCACGTCTGGGCTGACTCGAACCACTGCCTTCTGTGTCTTCAGGTAATTTACCACCAGCCTCACAGATTTCTGCAGAAAGAAAGTACAAATGCTCAGTTCTCACTTTATAACGGCCATGCTCTCTTACAATGAAAATGGCATTAGGGACGTCCATATTGACTTCATCTCTCTTTGGCTACCTTACACCACATGCACATTTCTTGCAGAAGAATACTATTAATAAAAGAAAAATTATTGGATTGTTTTTGTCTCTGAAGAGACAGTCAGGAAATTGGGCAAATAAGGAAAAGGAATTACAGGCAGCCATCAATTTTGTGCCACTATTTATAAAAAACACCATAAAAATTTCAGCAAGAATAAACTTCCATCTGAACAACCACATGCAACATAAAATTCTGTGTAAATGCTGCAGTCCAGACTGGCAGCAGCCAGTCCATGTGCAAATCAGCTAAACTAGTAGAGCAGGTTATAGAAAATCTCAAGCCTCCACCACCCGGTCTGAAGATTCAAAGACTGGAAAAACTGCTTGAAGTGATAAGAACAAAATTATGCTTCGTGTCACTGTTTTAGGGCTACATAATACTGACCTCGGGACCCCTTGGTAGAGGTCTCTTTATCTTCTCTTCAGGAACCTTCTCTTTCAGGAGTACTGTCTGTACGTCCAGTGCTCCTATCAAAGTGTTTGGCTTGTAACTCAAGGGTTGTTGAGTTTCCAAAGACTTCAATTCAAGACTGTACTGGGATGGATTCAAGTGATGCCGGCTGCACAGATCAACCAAAAGATCCATCACAGCTTTACTGTAAGGAAGAAGACATTCACCGTTAGCACAGAGAACAACATCTGCAAAAAAAATCACTTGTTTTAATATCAGAGAAAAAATACAGGACAAGCTGGGGATGTGTTGCTAGCAGGAAACAGTGCTGACGCTACATAGATCACATGAAAACATCTGGAATTAAGAATATTAGAGGCAGACCACAGTGCTGATATAACACTAACAAACATAAGCCTAAAGTGGACAAACTGTATCTTTTCTGCTAATGCACATATTAAATTCTCCAGCTCAAACTCTGCTCTTAAAAGGGAAGATACAAATAAATGACTCATTCAAGGTACAGTAACCTCCATCTACATTTGAATGAAAATCAAAATGGAATATGAATCTGGAACAAGAGGTAGACAGGGTTTTTTCAGCTTAGAGATTGTTCAGAAATTTCTACTGTCCTCCCCAGTTTGACACCAGTAATACTTTCAAGCACAAAACATCCCCTCTTTATTTATTTTGGTGAGAATATTAATTCAGTCTACAAATATCTGTTTTCAAGTATTTGCTTTATCAAGACCTCTCATTACAGATGTGATTCCCAAACCACAGGTTTAAGAAGTCTGTCATTTCTGTCTCTTACTCCAAGACACAAAGCAAAGGTAATAACTCAAATCAAGCAGTAAGGCAGCTTGATACTGTCTGATACAGTGGATATAAGCTATGTCTCTCTACACCTCAGCAAGCTCTTCTCAATACCAAGGTACTGAAAATTCCCAGTAAATACCATCCAGAATCAGATAAAACATGTTTATTAAAACTGCTGATGTTTATGAAAAATTCTGATTTCGTAAAACTGTATCTTCTATAAACAAACAACCAAAGTCAAAATAGTTACTGGCCTTACTTGAAGACCCTAATACACAAATGGTATTTTTATTCTAGTGGAAATCAAACATTTAAACAGCACATTTCCCAAAGGAACTGGCACTTATTCTTGTAATGTGCATACTGGAAAAGCATATAAAGATTCAAAAGGCAGAGAAAATCTAAGAAAAAGAAAAGAATCCTTTACAGATTATTAACTACCATTTGTAGCCCAAGAATTGTCCTCAGCTGCAAGCTGCAGGTATCTGGAAATTACTCTTGGGGAATGCCCACCTTCTTTCTAGGTATACACTGTTGGCCAACAACTGGTCAAGAAGTCTCTGAAGAATGCTGGAGGGCTAATGACAGAGAAATGCAATGAAAATGGAAAACAAGTCTACTCTCTTATTAATGGACAACAGACTTAACACATACATAAATGCTGGCTCTTGTGTAAGAGATAAGAAATAGTTCAAGGACCTTCTTTACAGTAATCTATTTCAAGTTTAAGTGAGTTATGCAATGTGAACTGAGGAAGTGACATGCATTGAACATCTGAAATACATGATCACATTTGAAGAGAATGAAACTGAGTGAGAAGATGAAGATTGAATGAGGAAAACATTAACACATACAGGAGGCATCGGTAAAAAAGATCACTGTGGTAACTGCTAACATAAAGATTAGCTAAACAGAAACGTGTATCCAGGTCACTTCATGACATTTTCAGATGACTTATTCTGGTGATATCCTCAAACTGCAGATGCCTCTATTCTGCAGTGACTATTACTTCAAATGTAACAACTCATAAAACAGAAACACTTATATATAGTAAGTCCAGACTATAGGAAAATCCTACACACTCTGATATTTAAATAAACATTCATTATGCTGTGCAGTAGTAAGCATTTTTAAAAGTGTCAGTCTGTCTGATAAAGATCTCAGCTTGTCTGCTTACAGAATAATTTCTTTTAAAGTGAAATTTGCATGCTTTTTTTCCCCTCAGCCTTATTACTATTGTTTCAGAGAAAAATAAATAACCTGGCAGAACCACAACACATGGTGTTCTATTTGCTACGCATTTTTATTTAAAGTGAAATGCTAATGTATTGCTGTAGTGCATATTGTGATAATTCATTCAAGTGTAGACTCTTATTGCACTCTAAACACTAAAAAAACCAAGAAACCTGCCCTCAAATAACACTTTCTTTTTAATAAAAATCTATATTCCATCAGAAGAGCAGTTTATAATTCTGTGTACTTTCCAGCAAAATTATGAAATATGTTAAGTAGTAACAGTGTCTCAATTTCAAGATTAGAAACCTCACCAGCCATTACAGAAAATAAGTTGCAGACAATCACGAGTTGAAGAAATTTGTCCAGACAATGAACAATTTTAAAATCCAGCCAAACATGAGATTTCACTTGATTGTTGATTACAGAACAGGTTAACGAAGGTTAATGAACATTTAATGAAGTCTGAAGCATCCTATCCTGTTTCATACTGCTCAGAATATGCAATTGTTTCATGAAAAGCATTCACCTGTACCATTTAGGAGTAGGAATTAAGCAATATCTCTGAAGCTTTTGAATGAGCTTCAAAGCGCATAGTATGCTTTTCCCAAAATGCAAATTAGGGAAAAACATTTCAACAAAACTTCAAAAGGATAAAAAACTACATGAGGTTTTCAACAAACAAAATTTAAAATTCGTATGTTTCTAGAGATGTAAGAGTTGGGAGTCCTTGAAATAAGGTTAGTCTTCTATCAGACTTCAGTTTCACCAACTCCACAAATTTTTCTTTTCAAATGCAATACTGTTCAGACTGACTTAAAATGGAAGTTTATTTCTCCATACGTGTAGCACATACAGAAGAGAGCTATCAAGCACAGCCAAGAAAACGGTACTGAACCACCTACTAATGTAAACCTAGTTTTTTTTCTAAAATAACTTTTCCTGAGATGAATGTAGCTCTTGGAAGATGCAAAGCATCACTCCTTTCCCTGCTTCAATCTTGTTCAAGACATATCAGTACTTTAACCTCACTGTGAGATAGGGTAGAAAACAATTTGAAATCCAGGCAAGTTGGACCATAAAAGACTAATTCTAAAGCTGAAACAAATTAAATGCCTCTGTATTCCCAAATGTTGAGCTAAGAAACATACTACTTTCTCTTTTAGCAAGACTTCACTGAAGTTAGGGTGGAGACCAAATGCTATGTGACAGATGCTAAACATTCATCACTGATAAGCAAACAGAAGAGCACAGAAATAAAAATGGAAAATGAACCCAATTTATGATTCAGACAAGATGGTTCAAACAACTATTTCTAGCAAAGGACAACATTTCAGCTTCATCCTGATGTTGTACTACTAAGCTGTTTGACATTTGAAAGCAAGTCTGGAAATTAAAGATTAACTGTTGTGTCAGAGACACTCATCAGGCTGAAGTCTGACTCGGTAAGAGCATGTTGGACCATTTGTGTACAGCTGTTCACAAGTAAGATGTAGCAAAGACATCTAGAATTTCAGAGGCAGAAAAAAGAGCAAGTTCTTTTGGATGTGGCTTGACCTAATCTCTCTGGGACCACACAGAATATTCTATTTTAAAATACTATCTTGTACATCTAGGAGATGATAAGAAAGCTGTACTCTGTAGAATGACATTGACTCCCCTGCTCCCTTCTACTTTCATGCTACAAACGTTCACAGAATCTAATTGGAGGAAATTTTTTTTTTAATTTAGGTTAACTTCAAACACATATTAGGAATCGACAATGATGGACTGTAAAAGACAAATGGTAGCGTAGAGAAAGTGAGCTGAAGTCTGAGGCTTTACTCATGTGCAGTCAAAAAACAGAGAACTGTCACTACTATTTTCTCATGCTCCAAAGCAGACCAGGAATCTCATGAAAGGACTAGTAGTTTTCCAACACAACCAGAAATGTGTAAACTCAGAAGGCAAACTATATCATAAGAAGTCAGGAAAGCATGATAAACATATTAATAAACGCTTTCCTTTTGTTAATTTGCTGAGGAGTATTTGGCTCTCATTTTCTATCCTGGATATTCATCAGGAAAGCAAGATGAGGCAGAAGACTGGGTTTGTCAAGCCTTCCACATCTTCAATCTTTCATTATTCTCCATGTTGAGCTATAAGCCAACAATTATTATCAATTAAGTCTCTCACTGCAAATTATATGAAAATATTCTGTGATTATATTAGCTTTTTTTTGCAAGTAATGCATGCAGACCAATCTGTCCTCCACTATTTACTGAACAGGACTACTGACTTATCAGGCTGCTGACACTAGAGGTCTGTATCTGCATTAACCAGGAAGCCCCCTTCAGTGTCACTCAGCATGAATGCAGACAGATGCATGATCCCTGTATTTGCAGGTTACCCATAATTTGTGAGAATCACAAATAGAAAAGGTTTCTGGTAATTCTTGTGAGCTTTTTCAATTATGCTCTAAATGTCTAATCATCCCCTCTGTCAGATCTGCTTACAGTTGGTGTGGATCTCCTGCAGCACCATCTATCCTTTCAGGACTTCATGCAGGCCTCATAGAACAATATAAATATGGGTTAGTTGTGGATGGTATTTTATAATTCTATGGGGATAGGCAAGTAGACAGAAAGCCTAACAGTTCTACATGAAAATTTCTACATGTTTTACAACAGAATTTGCAGGGACTGTATTTGTTTTTGTTTTAAGTGGTTTTTTTAATACCATTTTAATGCTACACACACTCCTCAAGGACTCAACACTCAAACTGTGCTACGCATTTCCAAAAAAAAGAGAGACTGTCAGCTTCTGTTGATTTTTATAAATAAAGCTAGTTCAAATTTCTAGATTCTAATAAAATATCTTTAAATAAGACACATTTTCTCTTTTTCTTGAATCATCTTCCAAGGAAATTCAATGATAATTTTCTGCCCTCCCGCTGAGATTTAGCAGAACTTTCTACAAAGAGAACAAAGTAAAATTGATGACATACTCCCTTTGCTTACATACGATGAGCAATTTGAAAGAGAGAATTTTAACTCTTAATTTGGTTAATTTATAATAACTTTAAATGATACTAATTGACTACAGCAACTACATTTTTGAACATCCTCTAGTGTACTTCACTGCCCTGTGAAATTATTATTTATTATTTATTGCTCTTTTCTGAAATTATCCAAACACTTTTTTTTTTTACTATGATGCAAGGGTTTGCAAATTTTTCTATGAAAGAAAAGCTATTTTCCCAGAGTATTCAAAACCAAATTTTAAAGAATTCAGTTCCACTATTGGCCATAATAATACTGAATATTTACAACAGTATAAGCAATAGCAGAATTTTCTGAAATGTCTTTCTGTGGTATCACTATACTTAAAAAGAGCAAAAGAGGAAAATAATGTAGTAACTGAACTAGCTCCCATACTTGTTCCAAACTAAACTAAGCTTTTTTTAGTCTGTTATCTTCTCACTAAATGTTTACCTCTGATGATCTCTGTACTTCGCCCAGTTAACAACATCAAGGCAATGCAAAAAGATGAGAATACCTGCATTCTCACCAAAACCTGGAGACCTGGGTCAATCCAACCTTTAAACATTTCAAATGCTTTTGGAATTTATTTCAAGCTTGCATTCCAAATCCCTTAAACTGTAACCACCTCTAACATACAGAAAATTTTATCTTCTGCTGGTGAGGAAGAATAGCAGCATCCATGAGGACAATGTCACACAGGGCTCATTAGACAGACTCCCTTCCGACAGCTAGCTGCCCATGGCAGGTGCCAGTAGCGTCCAGTCCCAGGGCTCATGGCCATGATGTGGGAAAAGACCCACTGCCCATATCAGGCATCTGTGACACACAGGTCAGCAGAGGAGTGTTAGCAGCACTTTCACTGCCACCTGCGCTGGAGCCTCAACATGCAGTCCATGGGGGGAAAGCAAGCAGCTCCACAGAACAAGGTGGACGACATTTTCATTGCCTTGAGAGCTTCACGTAGACCAGAGGAATAGCCCTAATGAAACATCTAAGGTTTAATTTTAACACGAATCTCAAGGTTTCAGTCCACAAACTAAAGACTGCAGTAACAAAAATACTCGACTTCAACACAAGGGAGGAGAAACGGTGGTGAGAAGAAGCATCTGAGACAGACTGTTTATTATACAGGGATCCTCCCTTTGTCCTTTGCTCCTCTAACTTGCATGTTATTCAAAAGGTCCCACTAAAACACTGCTCTTGTAATGATCTTGGAGTGGATGGTCTTGGTTGTTTTTTTTTTTCTGGGGGAAAAACTACTCATACAGCATTGATATCTCTCTATACAAAATGCTGGAGGAAGATTAAAGGTCCTTTCCAACCCAAACCATTCTATAATTCTATGATTTCCCTCTCATTAGCTCTCCAAATGCCTATATTTGCCAATGAAATACTAGTTTTTTATTTTGCCACCTCATGGTCTGTGAATTTCATTTCCTGTCCTAGTTTCTAGACCTGTTCATTTCTTTCTCTCACTAAATCCAAGCCTCTGCCATAAAATTTTGACCACTAAACGTATAATCAAAAAGCTCTGACGGGCATTGCTTTCTTTTCAGACCTTCAATATCATTCTGGCTTTAGGGTCACAGAAGTTACTGCTAGCACTAGCCTCCTCAGTGTGTCTAAGCAAACACTATTTTCAGCAAGAAATCAGAATGAAGAGCGAAGCACCAGAAACTATCAGCCACTGCACAATTCTTCCTCAGCCATCAGAATACACGAATCAACAAACAGTCAGTAAGACAGCTATATCACATCAAGATGAAGTTTTACAGGAAAGCAGATAAACTTACATAGTTCACAGATGTAAAATAAGCACAGACTCAGATTTATTGGTGGGCAACTATACATCCTCCTAATCTGGTATCTGACCTTGGTAGTACCTAATGACAAGGAGAACCTCTTTCCCATTCCATGGAAAATCCAACATGTTTTTATACAGAAAATGTTTCCCCAAAACAAGCAGATGCTTTGCTACCTGTGAAAACGTAATGTATTTGTGAAAACAGGATCTCCAAATTTGATGGAACATTCATTTTCTGATCTCATTTCTTGGCAAATGCTGTTTGCCAGCAGTACTGCACCAGTACCTCTGTATCGGAAGACAACCCAGCACAGCCTAAGCCTAGCCCAGCAGCCCTATATTAGAAGACAGGGGCCCACACGTATGGTGAGGGTCATTCACAAGAAATACAGTGACACAATAACTGCTAGTTCTTTCCTTTCTCATAAGAAGGGTCCCTTATACATGGGCTTTCAGGACTCTCTGGTACAGCAGATGCCTAAAATGTAAGGAGAAGAAAGACAGAGGAACTTTGTCAACCTAAAAAAGGAGACACAAATATCATTAATTATTCTACTGGGAATGGAAGGCTGTAAAATGAGGAAGCTAGTCAAAGCCTTACCTTCCTTGTACTGTGCACTTCTGTTCTACCCCACTGGGTAAAATGACTATGAAGTCCACCATTCTATTTATCATATTCTCCTTCATGCTCACAAGATTCTGATCAGAAATTACGGCTGTCTCTGCAGGTGACTTCTGCTCACTGTGAGTTCTACTGGCTGCAGAAGGTTGGTTTGGTGGAGGAGGAGCACGAGCTTTCATTCTTCTCCTTAAGAAAAAAAGGCAAGAAGAAAATTAAAAATTTTCCATGAGCAAATTAAAATATGCATTAACGAGAAAATACATCCTTTCAGCCATAATCTCAGATAATTTCTAGAAGTTCCTACAGCAAAAGTCATTTTTCTTCACCACAATACTCTTCAATAGAGCTGCGTTTTATTTTTTACTTCTTCCTCTATAAAAATGCACTAATTTTTTAATTATTCGTGTACTCCTACTGCTTGCTTTCCCGGCCCTAAGGTAAGAATCAATTCCATAATTAGGGTATGAAAATAATCATTCTTCTGTCAAGTACAAAGCACATTTCTATGAAGAGAGAATCAGAACTGGGTCCAGTCCAGACCTGATTAAAAACACAGTTGTATTTATGTAAATGAATGCTTCCAAGTAAGAGGAGCAGGAGTGGAGCTAGGATGAACTGTAATTCAGCAATGTTTGGGTTCCACAGCACTATTCTAGTTGAAATACTGTCTCTTTCTCTGTCTTAGTGAGTAGGATTAAATTTGGCTCATTGTACTTCATGAGAAAGGGCCATGAGATGCTCAACCCCAATGATACCACTTCTTACCACCCAACACAGAGACTACAGCGCTTTGAAAGCAGCCAGGAGAGCTCATTCTCCAGCAAAGGCATACATGCTGTGAGCTACATACAGAAAAGCAACATCAGCTTGCACCAACCAACCCACATGATTTGCAGAAAGATAAAACTGCCACAGACTCAAAGTCTCCTTTACTGGCAAGCAGTGTGGTAGATAAGCAACTGCTTCATGCTGTTAACTTCTGAATAGCCGGCCTCATACCAAGCATGTGCTTAAGAGAAATTATTCTGATGATTAATATCTGTCACTTCTACTGATTTTTGCCTAATTTAAGTCAGATTTCAGTGAAACAGATGGTAAAAAGCAATAAAATATTTACTGAGAAATTATTACTCAAGCTTACTGACTGAATTTTTAATCTGTCTTTAGGGTGGCAAGAAGAGCATACATTATGATTCTATACATCATTTTCATTCAGCAAAGAGCATAAGCAGACCCAGAAAAAACGAACACAGAAAAAGTACTCTACGACTGCAAAGTTTAGTGTTCAATCAGACAAGGGCAAAACTGTGGTCAAGAGAAAATTAATTTCAAAAAAATTTCAAAATCTTACAGCTTCTTCATCAGGACACCAGTACTTCCATTAACCTGCTACATGCATAACAAACAGCTTTCCCTACAAATAAGCAGGGAGCTCTACTGCCATCTTTACTACCATACAGCATTTTTTTCCTATGAGACATTTTCTCTAAACATTCCCTTCTTATCCTACACACACCCAATGTGTCATGAAGGCCATCAACTGCTAACTTGTGGCTTCCACTCTCCTGTCATGGAGGTGATGATAAGAAGTTCAAGGTTTTACTGTTTGGCAAATTACCTTCACTTTCTATACCTCCCTGAACCAGACTCCTGATTTATTTACTTGTCTACAGAGAAGAATAAGAAATAAAAAGAAACTGGGTTTGTCTTTGCTCAAATCCCTTTACGCCCAGCTACAGTTGTTTGTAAGCAGGTGGTGAGAGACATGGGAGTTTTGCATAAATCCGTTTCTTGCCAATGAAGTCATTAATATTACTCAGCTTAACAAGTACAACACTGAAAGACTTCAGATCAGCTTACCAACTACGTAACTCTTACCCTTCATATCACCAACTGCATCAATGTAAGCAGCTTATACACAGCTTTGCACAAAATCATTTCAAAGCAAAGCAAAGCTTGTATCCTGAGCCTGGCACAGCTGGTTGGTTTAATTATGGTTTACCTGTCAATTACTGTTTACTTGTCAATTCCAGACCTCACAGCAAACTGGGAAATACAGCAGTAAGCATGAAATTCAAACAGCTGAAACTGAAGAGACTTGAAGTGTCAGTAGAGAAATGAAAAAAGACTGAGTTTTGAAGCTGATGAAAAAGCTGGGAATGAGTTTGGATTGTGCTGTGTCAGTGTTATTCCTTAGCAGTAACATAAAGGCGCAGTTTTCAGACTGAACAAACAAGACCTGACATCTTAACACCAATTTATAGCTCTGAAGTGGGAACATGATTTTTATTTGGCCACTTCTTAAGTGTTCTCTATATGCAGTGCTGCAGTTACAGACTTTGCACAATGCTACTCTTGCAGGTGTCATTCAGGAGTCAGAACCACCAAAAGATGCAGCTGCACACTGACCAGTGATGCTCACTTTACCTCCATGTAACACTAAGTATTGTTTTTGGCACTAAGCAGTCACAGTCTTTTACATGCTATGGCCCTTCTTATCTTTTGTTCAGGAAGGACAGTACACACCCGTTTCCTACACAGAAATGGGAAAAAGGAATCCAGGAAGTATTCCCACTACAGCCCTGTTAACCTAGCAACAGCTCAGGTGACCTCAGTTGAACTTTCTCCTGAAAGCCTGCAACTGCTTTCCAATGCTTTCCCAGGTGACAGATTTGACGGTTCCAGTGGAAGCAAGATCCTTTCAAGTTCACCAAATCACAGACTGTCAGGAATAGGAAGGGACTTCAAAAGATCTCCTAGACCTCACAGTCTCTTTGGGCAGCCTGTTCCAGTGTTCTGTTCACGCAGTGAGATATGTGGCACAGGTCTGCACTTCCCAGCCACCTTTTTGAGACATCTCTGCATCATCTGAGCAAAAAGCAGCTCAATGAGTCAATGAACGAGAACCTGAGCTCTTCCTCAGATCTGCAAGTGTCTGCTTCCCAGCTCACTTCTGTCATAGCCGTGATCCTCACAAAGGACAATACAACATTAAAATGTACTTAAAATAATGAATTAAAAGCTTGTTTTAAACACATTTACTTCCCATGCTACATATATAACATGCCAAAAGTATTAACAAAAAATGAAAGAAGTTGCATATCTTAGCCTGAGACAGATTCAAACTAGACTTAGCAGCAAATTTTGTTTGCAAACACCTTCCCTATGATTGACACTGAGATACCAGCTAAGCCACTGGCTGCTATTAGCCAGCTGCTGCAGTCAGAAGCAAGAACATTTCACACCTCTGATTCACTCATGGTCACAACCACTGTCTGCATTTCTACCCAAAGAGACAAAGCCATAACATCCAGCTGATCCTAAAACAAACATACAGTAAATTCTAATGAGGAATGGCATCGTTCATTTCATTTTCTTCTGAGCTGACAAAATGCACGTTGCCATGAAATAACCAGGCAGAACACATAAACAACCTACCAGCACCATTCTCAGCAACAGCATCAGGCTTCCTAAAATAGGAAAAAAAAACCCACCACCAAACAGAGCAACAGCCAGCTTAGCTGTAGTACATCCAGCAGAAGAAAAGCAATAGAAACAAAGAAAAGTTTTACCAAATTAAGGAATTCAAGACCGTGCAACACAAGCCCTTTGGACCTATTCTTAATTAATATATAACTATCAAGCTACAAGATCCAACCTTGACTTTACAATTCCATGCTGAAAAAGCACGTTCGCTCTTTCAAACCAGATTGATTCAGGGAGTTTCATGGCAATGATGGCAATGCAGAGATAAAGAAGGAAAAAAAAAAAGGTGATTTTACTGACTCGAGTTTCAGGTGACTGCAGTCTTGCACACATGTGAACTATGAGACACACCTCATACTTAGGAAAGCCAAGGCACAGATGAAACTGAACTCTGCAAGGTAGGTGAAGAATAGTAAGGAGGGATTATTTAGATACACTGGTTGTAAGAGACAGATGAAGGAGAATGGATCCCTCTGATAAATTAGAAAACTGTCTTCAACTGACATGGAGAATCCTGAGGTACTCAATGACTTCATTGCCTCAGTCTTCACTGGCAGTCAGGCTTTTCACACATCTCATATCTGTGAATCTCTTGATGGGGATGGGGGAATAAAATCCCTCCCATCATAAATTCAGACTAAGTCTGAGATCACTACATAAGGCTAAATATGTACAAGTCTGCAGAGCCGGATGATATGTATTCCAAGGTACTGAAGGAACTGGCTGATGTGGTTGACAAGCCACTCTCCATCATATTTGAAAAGTTGTAGCTGTCAGGAAAAATTGCTGGCGACTGGGAAAAGGGAAACATCACTCCCATTTTGCAGAAATGGAGAAAGAAAGACCCACGAACTACAGACTGGCAATCCTTGCCTCTGTGCATGGGAAGATCATGAAACAGATCCTCTCCTGAAGAGATTTTAAGGCACATGCAGACAGAGAGGTGATCCAAGACATTCAGAATGGCTTCACGTAGAGCTAACTGTGCCTGACAAATCAGGTGTCTTTCTATGATGAAATGATGGCATTGGTGGAAAAAGGAAAGTTAAGTGATGCGATTTGCCCAGACTTGCACAAGACCTTGTGACATGGTCCTATACCACATCCTTATCTCTAAATGGGAGAAACATGGGTCTGAAAGCTGGACTATCAGGTGGATAAGAAGTTGGTTGGGTGGCTGCAGCTATAGGATTCTGATCAACAGATCTACACCCAGGTGGAGGCTGGTCACAAGTGGTGTTCCCCAGGGGTCTATCTTGGGTTCAGTGCTCTTCAACACCCTTATTGAAAAAGAACTGTGGGACTGAGCGTACCCTCAGCAAATTACTGATGATATCAAACTGAGTGATGCAGTTCACACAATAGAAAGGTACACCATCCACAGGAACCTTGACAGGTCTGAAAAGTGGGTCCGTGTCACTAAATGAGGTTCAAAAAGGTCAAGTGCAAGGTGTTGCACTTGGGTCAGGATAACCCTTGGTATGTGCAAAGACCAGGAGATGAACTCACAGAAAGCAGACCTGCAGAGAAGATTTTGGGGCAGATGAAAAGCTGTACATGAGCCAGCAGGGTGCAGTTGCAGCCTAGAAGGCCAACAGGATCCTAGGCAGCATCAAAAGAGGAGTGGGCCAAAAGGAGAGGAAGGGGATTGTGCCCCTCTATTCTACTCTTGTGAGGTTCCATCTGGAGCACTGCATCCTATTATCATGATTTTGTGATTTTTGGTTTTCGGTATTCCACATTGTAACATCATGTAATGACTGGGATTTAAACTGTTAATGCTCCAATTCCGGGTACCTGTCCCTGTACATCACAGAAGTAATGGGATCTGGCCCTTCCTGGTAGGGAAGTCTCTTACTGCCTTGCAGTGGGTGCAGTGGGTAATGGAGGGTGCTTTCCCAGCCATACCAAGATTTTCAGGTTCGACTCAGCCTCAGGAACTCTCTCTCTCCTATTTTATTTGATTTACTAGTCTCAATTTCAATTAGATTGTATTACGTTGCGTTATCTTGCATTCTGATATCATAGTTAATAAAATAAGTTTTCCTCCATAGATTGTTGTCGCTGCTGTTGGTTTTTTTTTGTTGTTTTTTTTTTTTTCCTTCCTTGAGCCTAGCTCCCACCTCCCTATCCCTTTTCCTTCCCATTTTGTGAGGCTGGGGGGGTGGAGGTGGCAGGGGCAGGGACCCACTGCCCCCCTGTCACAGGCATGGATTGATCAAGTTATTTCTGTGACACCTAGTCTGAAGCCCCCAGCACAACAGAGACGTGGAGGTGTTGGATCAGGTCCTGAGGAGGGATACAATGATGGTCAGAAGGCTGGAGCACCTTTTATGAGGAACGGCTGAGGGAGCTACACCTGTTCAACTTAGAGTAGAGAAGGCTTTGGGGAAACCTCCTTGTTGCCTTCCCTTACTTAAAGGGAAGAAAATTGACTTTTTACACAGATAGTAATGGGACAAAGGGGAATGGTTTTAAATTAAAAAGGGGAAATTTTGGTTAGAGACACTGGAACTGGTTGCCTTGAGAAGCTCTGGGTGCCCCACTGAGGCCAGGCTGGATGATGTTCTGGACAGCCTGATCTAGTGGCTGGCAACCCCTGCAACAGTAGCGGGGCTGGAACAAGATGACCTTTGAAGTCTATTCCCAACTAAGCAATTCTATAATGCTTTGTTTCTATGATACTTCAAACCATCAAGATACAGACAATAGGGCAGAAAGATCTCCTGCCTAGTGATCTAGCCTGCAGAGCACATACACTTCCACTTTTCATCACGTGCCGCAAAGCAAATCCAGATCACAGACCAACACAGAGACTCTCTATCACACTTACAGTATACAGTTCTCTCTGCCTAAGTATAATTTTTTCAGCTTCCAAACACAGCAATTCAGAAAAATTCTAATGCAACGCAAATGCAAAGGAAACACAAACACATTAGAAAAAAAATGCAGTCAAAAAGCCAAAAATAAAGCTGAAAATCAAAAACAAAAATGAAACAAATTCTACAAAGATGTAGAATAGAAACAAGCAAGGAAAGGGGATTATGATAATGCCCATAGCTACCACAGGAGTTCATCCAGATAGTGCTATGTCACAATCTAGAACTCCAATACATTTTGCCATCTGCAATATTTCAACTAACTAGACTACACTTATTGCTTGTTCTTTATTGGAGAAAGAAAAAACCAAACTTTCTCAACTTGATTCAGCCTGTCACAGGCAAGATATGCTGACTGATAATACGTGCAACGCAGATAGTTTATGCCTTTAAGTGTTTCACAAAAAGAAATAAATTATAGATCTAAAATATGTGACTCTTTATTTCCAGTATTACTGCACATTTCTTAATGTTTTATAATATTAGGAAAATATTATACTTGCTAAACAGCTCAGACTAAATTAACTAAATTATTAATTAACTGAATTATTCCCATGCTGATAAGCTCTGGAAAAGCTAAGGTTGCTCCTAATGCTTTATTTCCCCATATTTAAGAATTTTTTTTTTCTAAACACAGTCTTCACTTGGAATTCTCTGGCCATTATGGTATGTAATTGTTTTACACTTTCTTCTTTTCAAACATTTATCTGAATTTCATATTATTTTTAAAAGACCATTCCATTTTTAAGGAAGGCTCACACTGACAGATATGATGAAAATGGTTTCCTTGAGGGCATGATAAAGTCACCCAAAATAGACAAGAAAAAAATAATTTGTTTTTGGCAAGGAAATTAAAGTCATTTAATTATATTTTTGGTCTTCCATTAGATTCTACTGATGAGAAACCCTACAGCTTTATGTACTTTAAAAATAAAGTGTTAATGCCAGGAGGAAAAAAAAAAATTCCAAGAAATAAGATGAGTGAGAGCATTGTGGAGGAGGAAGCAGGGATTAAGTACATTGGCTATGCTTCCCTGAAGGTGAAGTTAAAGGAAAATAAAAATCCAGCTGAGATGACACACAGTTTAACAGAAGTAGTTCCTAGCATTGCAGCTCCAGTTTCAATCTTTTTGCAGGCTTAAGCAATAGAAATCAATCATTAAAATGTATAAAACGTGCTGTAGTTTTCTGGTCTCATACATGCAAGCAGAAGTGATTGTTCTGAATTTGCTCCCAGGGATGTATCCCCAGATCTGGCCCACTTCAGCAAGAGAATGAGGCGTACCTTCACCAGCAGAGCCTTGGCCACAGCACAAGTACTGCCTACTGCTCCTGCCATGGCTCAGCCTCCTGCACTGGTGCTGCTTCACTCAAACGGCAAGGACCAAGCGAGACCAAACTGTCAGTACACAGGTTGCTGTCCTCAAGTTTGTGGGACTTATAAATCCCCCATGCCTTTAATGAAGCACACCCTATCTTCTAGTAAAAGCCTGATCTTTCTCCCAGTCACAGGTGTGGCCCTTTGTACACCAGTAGAACAAAGCTCACCTATCACAGTCTCATGGCTGCTCAAAAAGTAATGGCTCCTACTTTATTATGTTGGCCCACAACACTAGAGGCAAATATTGGTGGTACGGCAATAGGGGTTGAACCTTCCTGCCAAAATTCCATTACATTTTGTTTCTGTTGGAGAGATGGCAGCAGAGGCAGTCTGATAAAATGTGTATGACATGAAGGTGCGTAAGAAGCAAAGGTATGTCACTGAATTCCTCCATGTGGAAAAAACAGCAGTGATACTGAATCTTTATGGAGACCAAATAGTGGATGTGAAAACAATGATGCGGTGGTGGTGGGTTTCAGCAGTGCTGACAGTGATGTGAAAGACAAGTCATGTTTCAGATAGCCACGCACAGCTGTCACACCACAAAATAAAGAGTGTCTCAATCAGCTCATCTGCACTGGTCAGTGGATGATATCAAGGAACTGTGTATGGAGCTGAAAACTGGCTTCAGATGCACTGAAGCCATGATGACCACGTTGAAATATCACAAAGTTTACACCAGCTGGGTCCCACAAAAGCTCAAACACAAACAGAAAGGACATCGTATGCAAGTTTGTCAGGACCTACTGAACCAATACAGTGCTGAAGGCAATGATTCCCTGGATCATATCGTTACTGGTAGTAACGCTGTAAGAGGATGGAAAGTACCATGATGATAGCAGGGTGGCAAATACATGTGCTCATCCTCATTTGCTGCAGCCAAAGTACAGCAGCCACAGATGCAGAAAAGAAAGGAAAGAGCTGCTTACCTTCGGAAGGCCTCAGGTACACAAGTATCTACAGCAAGAGACACCCTCACCACCCCCTGCCAATCCTTAAATAAGGTCTGGGAAGGAGTGGACCCTTGCTTAACCCTTTCCAGTCACTGCTTGCACATGTTTGTAACACCTACGAATCACAGATACACCAGGAAGCCTGACAGAGCTACCTGTATCATTTCCAAAAACAAAATAAAATACGTACACAAGCCCTAGTGAAAGCCTTTCAAAAGCAGCCAAATCCCAGCATCTGGGATGCCTGCTGCAGTAATGGAAACAGTGCTCTAATAAGCACTGCAAGATCTGGCCTAAAAGCTGTATCACAGGACTTTAGAGATACCGTCTGTCTTCGGTGTGTGCGGAAGATCATACTACAAGCTGGTGCCTTTGAGCTCAATTCCACCATCTTCATTCACACTTGTGAACAGGAGTGAAATGGGAGAGGAGCTAATGCTGGTATTTGCCTCATCTGTTGAAATACATCTTAAAGAAAAACAGAAGTCCTTCGTGGCTAAAGGCAAGAAAGCATTGAAAGTACTTATTCCAGACTTCTATGATCTAAACTACAGCATTATCACATACCTGTGTCTGAGATATACTGACAGGTTTAACTCTTTAGCTGGGATATGTGACCTGAACAGAAACAAAAGCAACACTAACCATTCATACTGGAGATTGAGTAACGATCTTTGCCTTCATAAAATAGAAAAATAGGCTACTAGGCCAGGATGGTAGAACTTTTTGTTTCACAGAGACATCTGCCAAAGGAAAAAAAAAAAGCTCAGATGAAGAAAAACGCGATAAGGGCAATACAAATGTAGGCTTTTGGATACAAAAGCTTAGCTTCCAGCATCTGAGCCAAAACTACACACCAGTCTCTGAGTGAAGAAAATCAAGGCTATGAGACTGCTCAAGTGATCTACAGCGAAACCAGCAAAAAACTGGTGCCGTGCATTCAGTGACCAACTCTCTAGTCCTGTTCTCACGATTATCTGTGTCTTCTTTCTCCACTACTCACACAGTCGCACTGTTTTTTGCCCACTTACCAACCACTGAACTATTAGTCAAATTTCATTCCAAGCAAGCAGACAAACAGAAAATAAAAATCAAGAAAATACTGAGGTAACCATCACATTGCTTACACTCGTCTGAAACACTACCAATTATCTTCAGCTATGACTAATGTGATACAAAGCAGCCTGATAAAAAATGGAAGAACAAAGAAGAAAAATAACTGCTATTTCTATGTTAATAATGCTTAAGCACAATGGCAACAATAAAAAGATAGAAAAACGAAAAATGCCTATATTAAGATCCCAAATAAGACGCATCCAAGATACCACTGCTTACACTTGCAGTGTATTACCCAAGCCTTGCTACAAAAAAATTCTATGCTTCCCTAGTGATCTGATATCTTCATTGGGCTCCTGTAAGGGTGCATGGTTTTGCAGGAAGAAGGCTACAATCATGCAGACAGCCACTGCATCGCGAGCTCCCTGCAGATGGTAACTGCTGTGGCTGAACTGAGAAAACCACAGCATTAAAATATCATCAGCTGGTAAGACAACTAGCGAGCTTTCTCAGCACTGTTCATGAAGATGTAGCCAGGTTCATGCTGGCTAACTGGATTCTTCCTCACGAGGCTCACCTGTGGGAATATGCTGGCAAGAAAACAAAGCCAAGAGCACTTCTAATTGGGCTGACATCAACACTGGCATTGTGTCCTCTGCACGTTCTGGGCAAACATGCATCCTGCCAACATGCTCTTTCTCCTACTGCCAGCTGGCTCTTTGCAAGGACACAATAATTCTCATCTTGTTGCCTGTGATTGGTGCCATAATGCATCCTGAGCTCTCTAGCAAAACTCTGAAGTCTGGAAATGTGATGTTTCATAGCTTTCATTAATGCTGAATAATTACAACAGTGTTCATCATGTTTATTAATAGCAAGCCAATGAAAAGCAGTGAAAAAGTAAGTTGATTCTAGACTGGTCAAAAACTACAAACACTGTTAGACAAACCAGAGGCACACCCAGAAATCCCCAGTTAAGGGGTGTCTTCCAAAGTTACCAGTACTTTACAGATTTCAGTGTGGTTGTCCTTTCTTAATCTTTTCTTATCACTAATTACTTTCAATACGGTCGTTTAAGTAAACAAATATAAAGGTTTATTGCCTAGCAACACTTATAAATTCTCCTGTGGCAATTAGCATAAATTTTGAGATACAACTACAATGTGTATTTGCAGGGAACTGATAATTAAAAAGAGTATACTAGACTGTATTCTTTGTGCTCAGAGTTTTACCTCACTACCATCTACTGAAAATTCCCCTCCTGAGCCTTGCAGACTATAGATTAGGACTCTGCTATAGAAAAATTTTTCTTTATTGTCTTTTCACAAGGTATATAGAAGAAGGGACAGAGAAACCAACAGCATGTATTTCACTACACATATATATGCACACTGTGAAACTTGACTGTATTTCCTGTGATAATTTATAGTTTTATGCATGTTTACAAGCTAGTGGGCATTTCAGTGAAAAAGTACCTGACATTGCTATGGAATAGCATTCCTACTGATGTTTTTTTCAATGAAGAACGCTCTTGAAAAATTGTTCATCTGATGTGCAGATGGGGAAGAATTATGTTCAAGGTAATTAACTGCCTAAATACATACATCTATGCAAAACATTAGTATATGAAACCAGGAGCCAAGAGATTGCTGTTTCTCCTTTAATGAGAATGCTCTAGAACCATGCTGCTGAAATTCACCTATTGCTGAGAACAGTTCATCTTTTCTGAAACAGACCCTACAAAAACACACCAGCAGCAGTAATGAGGGAGTTTAGCTATCCGCAGAATTAAACCAATAGTCTGTCTCTGTGGCCTCAATGCTCCCTGTCAGGTTTCCCTGCCCTTGAAGAAGTGCTTGTGATCTTGTCACACTGACCTTACATGAAATTTCTATGGGTGGGGAGGTTGCAGGATGCATCCATATCTGATGCCCACTGATCCTACGTACTCAACGTCCAGATCTGATGACACACTGGAGAGAAGCAGAGAGACAATTTGCTTACATTGCATTGCCCAGTGTGGAACATAAAAAACAAGAAACTGTCTCCTCTTGTTTAAAATTATTCTGTAAACCCCAATTCCGTAGGAAAAAAAAAAAAAAATCACTGAAGAAGTCAGAGCCAGAAGTACAGGGCTGACCAGTTTCTATCTATAGCCAGATCAAATGCCCTACAAGCTTGAACAGTATATTTCTGAGAGCCTGCACTCATATTCAGAAGAATAAAAAATACACATACTAATACATTCTTTCCTCCTTTAATCATCTTCTTAATTAGCATTTATAATTTGTTCTTAATTCACACCCTATCACACAGTAGGAAAATCACATGTATCAGTATATCAAAAAATGTTAATGAAGTATGTATGTAGTGTCAATGAGATAAAGAAATACCCAACTTCAACACAACAGTATTAACTGTGTTCTGACCCCATATTTATGGGGAGCCACCGTTGCTTTTACTAGGAAATCCCAGTGCTTCAAGTGGTAATTGTTTCCTGGTAATAATTTACTTAATAAAATTTCTTATTAAAAAAAAAAAAAAACAAGAAACAAAAAAAACCCCACAATAATTTTGCTTTCAGTTTTAAGATATTCTGTTACTACCAAGGATATAGGAATAAAGTATTTTTTAGTTTGAATTGAAGCCAGATTATTTTTATTAAAAGGAAACCATAACTTTTGTTATCGTTAAGTTTAAGTCAACTAAGTAAACCTAAATAAAACCTAACTGTAAAGTAACCAATCCTACTCCAACCTCATCTCCAGTGTAGAAGGCCTACACTAGTATGCAAACAGAAAGCCTGACTGAAAACAAGAAAACAACAACAAAGAAACCTGCAAATGCTAAGTTAACACAGATAAGAACACTAAGAACACCCAAGCTGAGAAGTAGGGCTCTGAAGTTTTATCTTGATTTATTGAGAACAGAAATGTTTTAACGCTTTTAAATGTCAGCAAAAATGATTTGTTCATTCAGACTCCATTTAAAATTCCTTTAATGTATCCTTTAGGCACATGCAGTACTTAATGGATTTTAAATCTAAAACCAAAAAAGGGACATAGTATCAACCTAAGCATTTAACAGTTTCATGAAGTGCAAACTGTGAAGTATCAATAAACTAAAAGACATGCCAACATATCCCTAGAGAATCAAATTAGAGGGGAAGGAGCCAAATACTCTTCATCACACACACTCAAATCAAATATTCGATCATACTGAATATTTTAGTGATGTGATGCACTGGCTCAGCACAAGACAGGCAAGAGTTTGGGCCGTTACGGACTCTGCAGTGCAAAACCAAGACCTTGAATCACCTCAGGACCAGACTGGAAGCCATGGAAACGTGCTACACATTGTAAATGAAAAACACTAGCAGGAGAGCAAAGGTACTTACCACTGAGGAGATTTAAATCCTACTCAGAGATAACCCAATGCAAACATGCCAAAGGCTGCTCTGCAAGTAGCGATGGGGCATCGCAGCAGTGACAGCAAGTTTGTACAGACATGCCTTAGCTAGACGCAAACACAACACAGCCTACAAAACCAATACAAGATTCAAGATACACTGGCTTACTTTACAACAAACATGAACTGCCATAGTCACATTAGAAACAGCACAAGCTATGCATATATCAAATGTATATCAACAAGTCTGATAGTTTAGAACTAGTCTTTTAACCAAGAGAAAGAGGATTTCCACTTCTGAAACATTGGATGACAGCTTCCAAGCACCCTCCAAGCAAGGTGATTAGAAAGCCTCTTGTCTTTACTGGCCAACAACTTCTCAAAGGCTCTTTACAAAGCTATTATGTTAGGCTTCTCTTTCCTTCTGCCAGTCAAACTGAAAAGAAAACATAATTCCGTATGAAAATCACGTTAAAATCTGGCAGCACATGACTCCACAAGAAACAGGGGTGCCTGTCCTGTCTTCTAGCTGCCATCTGTGAACGCTGGATGAAAACAGAAGAGGGAAAGGAGAGCCTACAGTTTCCTCCTCCACACACCTGAAAGGGAGAAATCTTGACCTCACTGAGGTCAATGGGAGTTTTGCAACTGACCCTGTAGACCCAAGCTCCCAGCCTGGCAGCAGCCAGTAGAGCTCAGTGAACCCTCTGCATCATACTTCCCAGCCTGGGTACAGCTGTGGAGCACCAGGACACGCCTAGCAGCAGAACAGCACCTGGGAGAAGCCTGGGGCACCAGGAGCAGCTGCACAGCACTGTCCTGGTCAGATCTGCAAAGGTACACTCATACATTCTCAGTAAATCTTATCAAAAACTGGAAGTACCATGCATAACAAGTATATCTAAAAATAATGTTAAATTTTAAAAAAGGGAAAATCTAAGAAAAAAAAGTTAATGAAAAATGCAAGCAAATCTATCATCATACATCACCACCTGGACTTTGTATCATTTCCGATTCTAAAATGGGAGACAGAGCTCAAGGAAATCTGAGGACGCAAGATCAAGTAGAAGCCACCTACTTTCACATCACAGCCTCTCTGGTCACCCCTCCGAAATAGGAAGGTCAGTGGCATAGTGATAATTGGTGAAATTACCAGTGTGGAGCCAGCACTGCCCAGGCCAGGGCCTGACAGCTGCTCACTTAACAGATGTTGGCACCGTTCTTCCCAACAAGAGACAAGAACGCTTGACTGCAAACAGACCCAGCATCCTCTCCAAAGTGAATCCTATGTGCAACTTATGGAGCAAACTTCCTCCAGAGAGGTCTCTTCTGCTGAACCTGATGCAAATGGCATTCAAACAAAACCGCAGGGCAGGAGAAACACTGGTGAATTCCAAAAAGTGAAAGGGATTCACCTTCCTAGCTGAGTCACAGGTTCTCCACGGTCAATACAGGAGAGCAGAAGGCAAGAAGGGAGCTGAAAGATTTAAAGACAGCATTTCAAGTTGACGAAAGTCAGACCTAATCCCTCAGCAAGCAACACAGAGCTCCGAGATATATGACAGACCCTACAGAAAAACGCTCCCTGTTATATGGGGGTTAAACTACAAAGCATGCCTAGTTTCCCCTCCTTCCCACATAAAACCTTTTTTTACAGCACTGTTTGAGTGTCTTTTTTGAAGTATAAGCCTAAGCAAAATCATGCATGAAAGCTCCTTCCTCCCTCCCATCTCCTTCATAGTACAAACAATTGCAAATAATTACTGTTTCATGTATATGAAATAAATTTTTTCATACCCTTACAAAATTCTACATTCAGAGGTTGATTTCTGCTGTAACAAGGTGGGGTTATTTATGTCACATCATTATAAGAACTCTGCTTCAATATCTTGATAGCCTGTCATCACAACAGACCATATCAAATCTTAAGCAAATGAGTTAACAGTCTGGTGGTACAGTACTGCTACATGGTTCCGGTACCCACAAAACTAAATGAAAACACTGCTACCATTCATTACACTAACCTACCTTTGTTTTCAGTGTCTTACCAGGACCCAGAGAAAACACTTCCGCTGGCTCCCCAGCAAACCTGGGTGTGCCGCAGTACCTGTGGCTAATTGCATGCACTCAGCATGAATCATTAACCCAACAGTGGGGCAGGAAGGCAAGGAATGACCAGCCCTCACCCCACTGCTCACTCATAAGTCTGATTCTGAGTCCTCTCAGATCTAAGGAGAGAGATGCTGGAGGCATCTGCAACCCATGAAGTCTCTTGGAGACAACACTGCCTATATCAAACCCTCACAGCAGGATGTACTGCGTATGACAGAGCAGTTGTTGTGCTAGGTCCATAAACATGGGAACAAAGTACAGTGAAGTTCTGCCCGGCCTATGTGTACCAAAACCTGCATCCCCTGCTATCAGACATCATATACCTTGGCTTTTGTATGAGGAAGCATATTCCTGGAAGCTCTTGACATACACCAACAGCATCAGCTTGACATAAGCAGCAACCTCAAGTGCACTGAACACACACAAATCAAAATACTACTTGCAAGCAGTCCTAACTCTGTCAGTGTACACTTACTAACGCATCAACCTTACTCCAACTGCAGCCACACAACTGTTAAAAGCAAAGTTTACCACAAGCTTCCTTGATTGCAGAATTAAGATCCAAAGAGATGGGGTAGGAGGAGAAAAGTGAGAATTATTTCATCTCTGTTGCTTCTCTCAAAACAAATAATGAATTAAAAGCTTAAATCTTTCACTGAATAGCTGGCATGTTGGCAATCATGGCAAATGACAGTCAAACGTATACAAATGGTGTCACATAACACGTCTAACCACTTATTTTTAAACTTGGAAGAGTCTGAACAATTGAAAATATCTGGGTTGGGCTTACAAAGTAATTCCACACACCCTTTCCACGTCCTTACAGCTGGCAGTTGCATATGGCACTAGAAAGAGATAAGAAAACTGAAACAAACAAAGGACTATACTCATGGTATTCATGAGAGAACAGTACATAGAATAATACCAGTTTTAACTTCTGCTGGAAAAAATTAAGGACTGGGAAGAACTCAGTATGTAATACCAATGTAAAGAATTGGTGCTAGCATAAAAATGCTTCAGAAAAATAAAATATTCTGACCTGTTAGTGGTCTCTCCTGTCAATTAGCAAACTTATCCACATCAACTTAGCCCAAGCAGACAAGAAGTAGGCTTTTAGATTTTAATTATGTATTTATGCATGAAAAGAGAAACTGTAACAATCCATAAACATCTTCACAATTGAAAGAAAACAAACAAACAAACAAAAAAAACCAACGTTAGCAGAAACCATACTCTGCCTTCATTTGTTTCTGCTTCAGCAAGACCAAACACGGCAGTGTATTTCCAAGTATTTTGCTACTCATTTTCCATATACAAATTATGGCTGTCAGAGGTGGGTATTCTAAAGGATGTGTACAGAGGCCTGCATGTCTAAGTGGAAAGGCGAGTCTTCCACCTGCCTGTCTGACAGGCAGCAGCCAGGCTGTGCTCAGGCTCATGACCTTCTACCATTCTCCAGGTGAAGTGACAGCAATGCAGGGCTGGGATAAGCAGTCTCTTCCTGCCGCTCCTTTCTCCTCACTCGTCTCCTCTTCGCCCTTCTCCCGCATTCCACTGTAGGTCCTCCTCTGCACACCACCAGTCCCTTCAGTGCTCCACCAGCTCCGCCAAAGAGCTTCTCTTGCTATGCCTGCCCCACTACTTTCCCATTGCTGCACACTTGCCATCTTTTACATAGAATGGGATCTTGCTGTCCCCTCTACAATATCCCTCCATAACCCAAAGCAGATCCCTCCACTTCTTTGAGCTCATCTACTTTCTACTTCTCCATCAATTCAAACATTAACCAAAGTGTTCAGACACTGTGGGAGCAGAAAGCTTAGCAAGCTGTAAACAGAGAAGACAATAAAAACAAGATTTCTTGATGATTCGTCTAGTGATCTACAATATGTAGCATGTGGGTTGAAATGACTCACAAGCAGACCAAGTGGCAGGCTATGTTTGAATAGGCATGTGCTAGATAATCCATTGCTACTATAGAAAAAATACAAACCAGTTGTAGCAGCTGAAGCCAGCATCAACAGTCACCACTAAAACCCACGTTTGTGCCAAGACCAAGAATGCTATGCAGTAAAAATAATGTGCATCTCTTACAGCCAGCTCACCTCCCAGGGAATCACCCAGTCCACCTTCATTCCATGCCAATGGTGCTATGCACTTTATGAAAGCACAGACAAGTCAGTTATAACTCCTTATTAGAATTACTTTTTGGTATCTTCATTACTGACATCGACAGTGGGGTCAAGTGCACCTCAACAAGTTTGCTTATGACACCAAGCTGTGGGGTGCAGTTGACATGACTGAGGGATGGGATGCCATCCAGAAAGACTCAGACAGGCTTTAGCACAGAGGCCAGGAGAACCTCGTGAGGTTCAAAAAATTCAAGTGCAAGGTCTTGTTCCTGGGTCAAGGCAACATCTACTACCAATACAAGCTGGAGAATGAAAGGATTGAGAGCAGCCCTGTTGAAACACCACCTACCTGGGGGTACCCATAGATGGGAAGCTGAACATGAGACAGTAATGTGCCCCCACAGCCCAGAAAGCCAATCATATCCTGGGCTGCATCAAAAGAAGCATGGGCAGCAGGGTGAGAAAGGTGATTCTGCTCCTTGGTGCGGCCTCACCTGGAGTACTGCACCCAGATGTGGTGTATTCTTTACAGGAGAGACATGGATCTGTTGGAGTGCATCCAGAAAAGAGCCATAACAATGATCCAAAGGACTGAACACCTCTCTACAAGGACAGGCTGAGAGAGCTGGGCCTCTGCTCAGCATGAAATCTCTGATTATTTCAAGGAAAACAAAACTCCATATCATTTTTGCCCTGATTTCTTCCTCTGACACTTAAATCTAGCACACCTGTGAAACAGAAGTGTTTTATTCCTAAGTGGCTGTTTGTGAATACCTTCAGACAAACTTCTGTTAAACTTTCAAAGCTAGCCTTCATTTAAACAAACTTCCAAAACTTTTCCTGAACACAGAAATAAAGCAACCCAAGCACCCAGTGAAATCAATTACACACAAAAAAAATTTCTAACAGTTGTTTCATAAAGCCAGCTAAAAAAAATGTTACTTCAGTGTCAAACACTAAACACTAACCCAACTTCCTCTTAAGGCATAAGGAAGTAGTGAAAGATCTGAATAATGGCAGACAGACTCAATATTCTAAACTGCAAAATACCATATCCTTATTTTTGTTTCAAGTTTTCCATTAGCTTGCTAGTGAACACAGGCCAGTAAAATAAGGATTATAAATATTTAAGATATTAACTTCTCACTCTGAAGAGTTGGTAGTAAAAGTTTTCAAAGCAATGAGCCAAATTCAGATACTCCTACTCAACCTGGGATCTTCAAACAACGCAGCTTTAAAAAAGCAACTCGTAAAATACAGTACTGTCACAATAATGCAACTGTATTCCTGCAGCCATGCTTACACCCTGCCACCCTTTCCAGGGAGTTAGAGCTGCTTGAACACCACTTTCTGAAGACAGATTCTGGGTTGTTTCCTATGGTCAGCAGTTCAAAAAGGCACACAAAATCTCGTCAAGTAATATGCTTCTATTTAAATGGCTCACACTTACAGCTTTGTTTCTATTTTCAGAGCCCTAAAACTTGTTATTGTTTCTCTTGGGAGGTATGAAAAGGAGAGGGAGAAAATAAAAAGGTGTTTATTTACATTGATACTGTGCATTTGTCTCTAGATGTTTGTAAGTATTCTTAATTCAAAAGTTTTTTTAGCACAGCTGTAAAATGAAAGCATGTCCAGAAGCAAAGCATGCCCAGGGAGGCAGACGTGTCTGTCAGGGAGCTCTGCTGGGTATCAGCAAGACCTCGGGTGTTGGAGCAAGGCAAAGCAAGCAGCACGAGCTGCAGTTCCCACACCCCACGGCATTCTGGCGCTTCAGATGTGACAGACACACACATATACTTCCACCTGCTGAATTCTGACTGCTCATGATGAAAAACAAGTATGGGAGCCAAAAGAGCCCCTTCCCTTTCATAAAACTATGCAAATTACGCCATCGCCAGAGAACTCACTCAAACCTCAAAAGGCAAGAAAGCATCTCAGCTACCTTGACTGGATAGAGACAAGAGAGTAAAAAAAAAAATAAAATAAATAAATAAATAAATAAAAAGCCAGAGAGTCCCATTTTGTAACAGCCTGTACAGAAATAACACTTATTTATAAGCCATTAATTGCCTGGGTATGTAAATCAGCATAGTCCATTAGGATAATTTAACCAGTCAAAGAATCATTGCTTTGGATCTCTTTAAGGCACATTCTATTACTGATCTTTATTTTTGAAAAAAAATTTCTGTGTCCCAAACTAAGCGTAGAATGTAAAGCTTTCATTTTTTTTTTTTTCCATATTTGAAAAAGAATTAATAGATTTTGTATAAAGGAAAATATGTCTAAGGCATGGAAATTTAAAAGTGATTCCAGTTGTCATTACAGTAACATAAATAGAACAGTTTAAAATGTAAATATAGAGTATCTATGAAGCATAGTTATAGTATTTAATAATTACTTTGAGAATGGGAAATCAGTGGTTTATTTTTCAATCATCATATCCAAATTGTACAGCAAGCCCAATATACAATGACAGCAGTGTTATCTTTCTCAAACCCAGGAGTCTAGGAGAGCATACTAATAGCACACGAATCACATCCTTGGGGCAGACAGCGTTAGCAGAAGGGAGGAGAATATGAAATATGTATTTGTGCAAAGTAGGATCCAGCTGGGAAACAAGTCATACAAAATATGTACCTTCTGAAAAACATTTACTAGTTAACATGATTTATTATTACTGGACCACTCATCCTCATCACGCTTTACTCTTATAAGCTCCCATAAACTAACAAGGACTACATCTTACATTTTCAGTACCTGCTTTTAAGTGGCTGCAAATTGTAGACAAGTTACTTTCTTACGGTGGAAAATGAGAAAAAGAGCGGGCAACAAGGTGCCCAGCTCCCAGCAGAAAACAACAGCAAAGCTATGAGAAGAATTTGATGCACACAGAACCACAGGGTTGGAAGGGACCTCAAGGATCATGAATCTCCAACCCTCCCCGCCACAGGCAGGGCCACCAACCTCCACATTTAATACTAGACAGGGCTGTCCAGGACAAACCACTAAACGTTGTTTCACCCAAACAGGAGGAACAAGAGTTGGGGTTCTCCTGCAAATATTTTCTTAGCTACATTACCTGTCACCCTGCAACTTGTTATGCAGTTTTAAATTGCTCAGTTTTATGTTTTCAGTTATTCTTTAAGATGGGAAGGGGAGCCCCAGCCAGACTTATCAGAGGATGGTTGAAGCGCCATGCCTCCCAGCTGAAACGAGCCTGCAGAGAAACTCAGAACTGCAGATAGCCAGTGTATCTGTGCTTTTTTCAGTCATCTGCTGAAAGCTAATCTTCAGTGTCACAAGTAAGCCATTGTGTGCAAAAAAAAAAAGACCACTGTCCCTACTACTGCTGCAAATACAGTAACGACTTTACAGTATTCAATTGTGAAGCAAGAAAGAAAAGCGGAAGTGGTTATTTACAGTCAATATAATGGGATTATGCATCCAGAATAAGAAACTGATGAATTAAAAAGACTTGTCAGATATATTCCAATTCCTACTTCCTGGCTATTTATCAGTATTTCTGTGGAAAGCTCACAAAGAAAGAAAAAAGCTTAATACTGCATGAGGCATGCTCATTCATATCTTGAGGTAGTATTTTATTGGCATTTTTAAAAATCATTTATTGTGTTTGTGGTTTTTTTTTTTTTTTCCACATCAACATACTCATCTCCAGTTTAATTCTTGA
The DNA here is from genome assembly GCF_019238085.1 of Lagopus leucura. Lineage (NCBI taxonomy): Eukaryota > Metazoa > Chordata > Aves > Galliformes > Phasianidae > Lagopus > Lagopus leucura. The sequence goes on from NW_024962263.1 coordinate 24,979,702, forward strand.
CTAAGTTAAAACTCACCTTCTGTTCTGTATAGTGGCACATCCTGATAGCACCAATGGTTGAAATGAAGCCAGCTTTTCATGACCTCTCAATTCCATGACCTCACAAAACTAACAGAAGAGTCAACTTTTAACATGAGATTTAATGGAGGGGAAAATTCCATGCCCATTAGTATTTTCTGTACTTAAAAATACCTGGAGCCGAACTGCTCTTTCCTACTCATTACTGTTCGGGCTGCACGTAACAAAAGCCTAAAAACAGCACTAGCAGAGGAGCTGAAAGATGGACTACTAGAAGAGATTTGACATTTACTGAAGATTTTAATAATGGTCTGACCAGCTACAGCAGCAATATGGATCAGCTTCTAATAGACTGATAGATAAATTCGTTTTGCATTTGAGTATAAGATCCACAGTTAGAACACTGAAGATCCCCGATAGCTTGTTGAAAAATTAGTTCCAAAAGGCAGTAATCATAGAATCATACAATGGCTTGGGTTGGAAGGGACCTCAACAATGTCAAGCTCCAACCCCCTTGCCACAGGCAGGGCTACCAACCTCCATATATAATAGCAGACCAGCTTGCCCAGGGCCCCCATCCAAACTGGCCCTGAATATTGTGGTTTTTAATAGCAACAAGAGCTCCTTTGCTGTTGAATTGCAAGTTCACTAAGAAAGGACACAGAGTGCGAAGAATATGCAAGTCCTGAACAGCAACAGATGCTTAAACAAGGATTCCCAGATGATAGTGAGGAAATGGTAAACTATTATCAAGATAAAACAACAACAACAACAAAAACCACCAACCAAAATATGTTTTTAATATATTTTAGATCGTAACTTTATCCTAGAAAAGCAACTGATGTTCTGTTACAGTTAGAACAACCTTGGCAAAAAAGGAGTCTGATTTACTTCCTCAGAGCACGCTCCACATTCCTTCCCATTACCAGTCTGGTCCCAGACTAAATAGAGCACACAATCCAATTCAGAAATACTCCTAAAATTAGTGTCCAAAAGTTGATATTAAGAAAGGACACCCTGTACAAACTATCCTTGTACTTTTGCCTCTACTCAGATCAAGACTGGAAACTACACCCTCTGTTAAGTCCTTGCTTTCAACGTCTTCCAGTCAAATCCAAATTCTGTGTATTCTGAAGAGCTAACAAATTACATGAGTTATTATAAGCAGCAGCAGTGCCCTTCTGAATAACCTTTTTGCTCTCACCACTCTATTTCAGCACCAACCTGTGAGTTAACATCTACATCAATCTGCCTGCCAAGGGATGCTCAGAACAGTAACTGGTATGAATCTAAAAGTTGAAAATCACAACTTAATCAGAGGTGAAAAAGTAGGACAGACTTCTTCCTATTACCTCGGGTATATCACAGTATATGTTTCTTCAAATATAACATCCAGACAGTTAAGCTACTTGTCTTTTCTAAAGTAACTCAAAAAAATGAGATGGAGCATTTATGCCACTTTCCCTATAATGTTATTTTAACTTTCATGTACCTGCAGTACACTACATAATCTACCTGGGGAGAACTTTGCCTGATATCACTCCACACAGCATCTTAATTTCAGCTGCTGAAGTATCACATTTTCTTCACTCATCCTCCCAGGGCAATGAAAGAGAAACCATTTCCTACATGGGACTGGAGCCCCACTTTTTTTTTCTTTTTTTTTTTCCTGGATGCTGGATTTATATTTGTAGCTGACCATCAACAAATCTTCACTAAATGATAACAGCTCCTCTGTCTGAAGTCAACGAAGTCATGAAAGGGAAATGATGCTCTGCTTCCCACTCAAAAAGAGAAAAAGAAAAAAAAGAAAAGAAAAAGAAAAAAAGAAAAAGAAAGATACAGGAGAAAAAAAAAAAAAAGAGAAAAATATAGGAAAAAAAAAAGAGAAAAATACAGGAAAAGACACATTCGCCACTGGAGCCAAGCCTCAGTTTATGCAGTGAGAAGCAACGTCCCTGCAAGCTGGCTTCCATTCTGAGTTGGTTTTGTGGCATCACAGCATGGCAAAAATGCATAAGATGTTTTCCTTATACCTTCCTCCTGCCTGCTCATGCCCTCCTCTCTGAAGGCAGTTTACATGTGGCAACACCTGTGTTATCTTAGAAATACCTTGGCCAAGAATAACCCAGCACACAACAGCAGACTATTTACACCTGACTGCTGAATATAGAAGGGCAAGTAGCCTTGCCAGGTGGTATTGGGCTGGCATAAAGTTTTCTCTCTAAAGCAATGGAGCAGAAGCAGTGGCTGTGGAAGGATAGGATGTGCCAGCAATTCAGCTCAGCAAAAAGTGCGGATGGAGACTTGAGGGGAGCAACAAGCTGGAGAAACATGTCAGACAAGGCAGACATGAAAGCATTCAAAATATCTCAGGGTGTCAGGGAGATCCTGCATCACACTGGACCTGTGGTGAAGCATGTAGTGCAACAGGCATACTACATTTACTACATTTAGGTACGGAAAACCTGCAGAGGCTCCCATGCATATCGGAAGCTTGTAGCACCTTTTAAAGTGCATTTCTGAATACCCCTCATTACTCCCTTGCTCCTTTTCCCACACCAAGAAAATGAGAACAGAATTGCATAATTCATAGCTGGCTTAAGCCCTCCCAGGTATACCTCAGCCTACAGTGCATCCATTAACAGAGATCCAAAAACCATGAGGACTCTGGATCCTTACACTGTATTTTCCAACGGCTGGATCAGCTGGAAAATTCCACTGCAATTTGCTTTAGCAAAAACAAACGAATAAAAACTACCTTCACTCTGTTACAGATGTCTACTGCATCAGCAGGGTCTAAATACAGTATCGCAACAAAAAGAATAAATAAACACAAAAGCAGTATGAGAGACTGCTCCTCCTTTCTGCGGGCAGTGCTGGCCTGGGATAAAGTTTGTTGTTATTGCTTGACTTCACAGCTGCAGAGCTGTGTAATTAACCAGCACTGTCCCCAAGCAACACGACAGAGGGCTGCTCAGAAATGGGCTTCTGTGCTGGAGCAAGCTGTGATGCAGCTCCCCTTCCTTGACAGAAAGCTCCTCACAGTATCTGCTTTAAACCAAAGCTTCAAAGGTTACTGAATTTGACAGAGTAAGGAGACATACACCTGGGTAAACAGTGTAACCTCAGGTGCTGCTGAGGCTCTGCCTCCACAGTCCCATGAGCTCTATTCTGCAAACTTCTCAGCCAACCTCACGGCTCTTGAAGGCAGACAGAGCTAAGGGCTGAAGCCTACAGCTTCAGGGTGAAGGGACAGACCTTCCAGATTTGCTCCCACAATCCCCAAAGATTTGCTTAATTATGATAAATTTAAATCATACAATCATTTTTCTATGTTAATAGCATTTTTTAAAAAAGAATCCTCTAATTTATATTAAAATGCTGTATAGCCCAAACATGTTGAAGGCTCACATCACTTGCACGACAGTGGCCATAGTCTGGCAAATCACCAATTTCCACTGAAATGCTCCTGATGTGAACTCATATGCAACATGCAGATTTAATCTCGTGGTTGGCTTCTTCCCCATACATGCAAAAGACAGCACACAAAATTCTATGAGAATGCGCTTGAGCTTTACTATTGTCATCCCGCTTCACATGTGAAATTTGGAAGCTCAAACACTTGTGCAAGAGATCAACTTCATTGGGCCAAACACAAACTCTCTGGTCCTGAATATCTAGTTTAGCTTGCGAGGAAAATGATTTTGGTTCAAGAATCCTAAACGTACATTGGACATGTGCCATCTTCAGGAAAGTGAGCGGCAAGAAATAAACTTCTGTAACATAAATATACAGTCACATGCAGAGATCAGGCAGCACAATTTCACACGTAAGCTTGATGTTAAGCACTGGAAACAATAACACAAGACACCACCCAAAAATCTTCAAAACAGGACAAAAGACAGAAACGCAATGCTGCATTAATTCGGTACTGGAGTAACAACAGGATTTTACAGGGAGCAATGCACAGGTAGAATTCTGTTTCATCTTAAAGCCAAAGAGTATATATATATTAAAAAACAAAGACATGTGCAACTGTCATTTAGAAAAATACTGAAACTGGAAAACAGAGAGCAAGCTGGTTAACCTTTACAGCTGTACAGAGAAACAGCCTTACTGCTCTCCAAACACTAGTGTCACCCTGAAGAATCATCTTTCCTAGCAAAAAAGGATCCTGGTAAATCTCTGTATGAGGGAGATACTCATTTCTTTAAAAAATACTCTGAGAAAAAAAAAAGAAAAAGGCTTGTAGCTGCTGTTGGCTATCACAAGGAACTGCCAGCCACCTCTCTTCTCCATCCCACCTGCTACACAACAGCACATTCATGCAGCTCAGCAGCTCTGCCAGCAGAACGTTTTAAAACCCTAATCAGAATGGGAGTATTGTCTTGAGGATTTACACCAAGCCACTCTCTTTTTCCATTAAGGCTAACTTGCAGTCATGCGCACAAAGATGGAAAAGCAATTTCTCTCCAAAGGGGAATTAAAGTATCATACTCCTTAATTTCCCCGTAAAAGAGCTACCAGAGGTAACATTTTTTTTGTTCCTCTTGCTATAATAAAACCACTCCCAGTCATGTACCTGGAATCAAGTAATACTCCATGTTCTTCACACTAACAATATTCTACTGCATAACACCGAAGGGGTTGTTTGAGAGCTTCTTCCTCATCCTCTCCAGAACAGAAATGTCTTGAATGGAGCCCCAGCCTCCTGAAACACCTGAGTGGTTTGGGTCTCACAAGAAGGCTCCCATCAGAGCAATCTTTACTGCCTCTGGAGCTTTTCCTGATGCTGTCACTGAAAACCTTGCTGCTGGCCCCAAAGCCTGAACCCTCTTCTAACCTTCAGTCAGCACTGGAGTGGAAACAGCAGAGGAGGAGAGCTGACCAGAACACGGCACCTTTGTACATTAAATCGCAGTTATGCGTGTGTGCTTAACTTTATGGGGGTTCACTGAGCTTAGTTATTTCAAAAATCCTAGTCAGTGTTTCAGAACAAGATGAGCTCAACCCATTGAGTGCAATTCCGCAGTGGGTACAGCCACATTAGGCAGACCACAACACCTTTCAGTGTAAACTAGGGCAACAGAATGCATGTACTATTATTCTGTGCCATTTCTATATCTGTTTATGCATGGGGAAATAGTAACTTATATATGCATACATTCATGTAACCATTCGCTTGAGGAGAGACAAAATTATGTCAGCTTTCAGTATAAAGCTGGGTTACTAAAGGTGCCCTTTTAATGTTGCATGTTTCCTCATGGGTCTTTTCATATTTTCTACTTGATTTGCAACTAAAATGCAGCCGGCAATCGCCTTGCGTTTGCAGTCACTGAAAAGTCTCATGATTCCATGCCTAAATAAAGAAGCCAGCCCAATCACAAGCCTGTCCTTTCAACGAAAGCAGGGCAAGGAACCCTCCTCCGCCCCACGATCTGAGCACTGGGCACTGCACAGCTCCTCTCCAGGCTCTGAGCAGCCCGCACACCCACGCCACATAAGTCCCAGGAAGATCATTTCCCAGCAGACATTTGCAGACTCGTTACTAACGATCCAGCTGCTAATTTAGCATCTGCTCATGTTCTCAGGTTACCAGTGGGTACCTCCCCACCCCAGCAGCCTGCTCTGAATGGGTAGTACTCACGCACGGCTTTGCCTCTCTGAAATACAGGGGTATATTTAGAAACAGCCAGCAACTTCACACGGTAAGGCGGCGGCATGCTTCAGATTAAGTAGGTAAATAAAGCCCAGTCAAAAGCAATTAAAAAAAAAAAAAAACCTCAGACTTTTCAAGACAGCGTCTTCTTGATTTAGCCACTGCAAGAAAGACCAGAGGAAAAAACTTTTTATATTGCAACTTTATCCAGGGAAAAAGATACTTCTTTTTCCCTGCCCTTTCTCAAAAAAGCAATTTGCTGCCGCTTATTTCAAGTAGTTTCTTCAATATGAAACTAAGGCATGCAGGATATACTATATGTATATTTACTGCATGAAGTGAAAAACCTCCTGTTACTACATTCTTGTTTGATTTGGATTCAGATCCTAAAACATTACTTTTAACTCAGCTGGAAATGAATCTGCCACCAGAAAAGCTGTGCGCTTTCTCTTCAGACTAGGTCTGTGGTGTAGATGGAAAGATCCCTACTCTTCGTGCGCTCTGTGTCTTCATTTCATGACTAGAACTGAACTTCATGGCTTATATAATAGTCTCAAAGTTACACAACATACACTTGATTATTAGGTTTTGCGATGAGTTAAAAAATAAAACACACCAAAACTTTCTGAAGTACTAAATCACCATGACTCTATTCATGGAATACGTACATAGACGTTGAACCCCTTAGCGACAAAGAAATTAATGCAGTGAAGCAGTAAACACTACTTAAAAAGGAAAACATTTTTCACCGTAAAAAATAAATGTGTTACTAGCTAGTCAGCTCTAATAGAATACATTTATTTACGCAAGCAATAATAATGACAGCACATTATGAATTACAGGTTGATTCGAACACAGAGGCACACTCAGACATAATAAATGAGTCGATGCCAATATTTAGATCTGCAGCCAGAGGACATCTGGCTTGTTATCAATTTTACATAATTGCAAAGGTGCATATCAGAATACACCCAGGTTGTTTTAAGTTTTAAAAGAACTCGAAGCAGACTACGAGAACACATTTTTTCCCCTCTTTTACTGCAGGACATGAATCCCTGGTTAGACAAGATCAGCATGGAAGCTTGAAAAATGTCAGGAAAGAGGACAAGAACTAGCTTAAGGAAAGGGATTAACACAGCAACACACTTAGGGACATGGTTTAGTGGGTATGGTGGTGATGGGTTGACAGTTGGACTAGGTTAATGTTGGAAGAGACCTCAAAGATAATGACTCTGTGATTCTGTACCTTCACCGCGTGCCCAGCTGGGTCCTCATAGGTCCTGCAGGCTGTGAGACCTTACACCAGCAGGCTGCCAGCCATTTGGGCCACCAAAGGCCAGGAAAGTTACCACCTGAGTGGCAACCCTGTCACAAGTGGTGATTCGCAGAGGGGACGCGAGGGACCAAGGAGCAGGCAAAAATCAGCCAGAAGACAAGCAGGGACAGTGGAGGTTCCTTCCAGCTCCTTTAAATCCTGGCCCCTGAGCAGCAATAGCTTTACTGCAGCTGTAAATTGAAGGATGCATTTCTACTCTTCCATCAAAATCAAAAACTTGCAAGAGAGTTTGCAAAAGTGGCCAGAAAGAATAAACTTTTCTATGAAGGGAAAAAATGTTTTCTTCAAGACTTTTCTTCATTTGTTCTTAAAACCACAAATACCACCAACTGCTGAAACCTGCACACATCATTGGCTTTACCTACGACACTGACCACACAGAAGTCTGAGTCTTGTCTCATACACAAGACTACGCAGAATTTCATGTGATTTGGGGGACTGCATGGCTGCACCTCTGTCAGGCAGTAATAAAAGAAGTACGTATCCCTTGGCCCTTGCCTCCTATATGCATTTTGAGGAACACAAGCCACCTGCCAAATTTTGTTTCAACTCATAGTACAGCTTTTCTCTCCAAATAATCGGAACTTCATCAGAAAATCAATTTCCTTGAGTACAGCAAATTTTACAATCAATAACTTGCACAGTTTTTCAGACTATCATCCTCATAAAATCCATCGAGGACTCTGTACTTGTCAGATGTAAATGGTCCAATGACCAATTCTGAAAGGACCAGAACAGCCACACAATTTCTTAGACACACTGACTCTGGAAGCAAAGTTATCTGCCAAAGCATTTTCTTTCAATATTATTCAATACATATTATCCAAATTTTAATCTTCTATCTGACACTCCACGTGAAACAAACAAAATTAATTATTCAGAGATAAACTGAAGTTTGCTAAGAATCCTAAAATTGTTACACACTTGCATTCAAATGTCCAGGAAGCCTAGCAGGAAGATTAAAGAATATACTTCCCTCTAAGAGCAGTAAGTCAGCTCAATGCCAGGCAGTCACTCACTTTTGTGCCACAGCACAAAATCTCACAGAGACCAGTTGCACACTGTGTAAAAAGCATCTAAATATTCTCATCCTTCCTTAAACCAATACCAGCTAGTACATATACTACTCACCAGAAACACACAAAGTAGCCCAGAAGAGAAAAATCATCCACTTCCCAAACAAGCCCCATGTGAATATAACTATGGCTGCTTAACTTAATTAGGAAGAACGGAGGCATTTTCGTTAGGGTACAAATCACAATCACCACAGATTCATGAAGTCTTCATTTCATTCAGACCATCAACATCTTCGAGTTTTATACAAACATTTATCTGGCTGCTAGAAAATAATACTATTTTTACTCTCAGCTGCATCAATCTGGTACAGTTGATCGCCATTACACTTACTGGTTTTCTTTCCACTACAGAGTTGTGGGTACCCTTAGTAAAAGGTAAAAGTAGCACAGAAAAGTACGAAAAGTCTAGACAGTTTTAAGGTTTCAACCTTAAATAATGCTTGGTGAAAGCAATTTAATACAGGAAACTCCCTGTTGCTGATTTGGGGTTTTGTCTTAATATAAATAATGCTAATGAAAAATTTATAGATATTTGAATACTGTTGCATACATACAGCCAGGTGCTAAACAGAGCATGTGGGGTTTGTTTGCAATTTGAGCTTCCACATGTTTTTCCAAGTAACTCTGCCTAGCCTTTCCTGAGCAAGCTGGGAAGAGAAATTTAGTCCCCATGCTAGCAACATATCTGCTCCTACGTGGTCAGGACTGAGAAGAACCCAGATGATTCCTCCAAGATTAATCAGAAGGCTGAAGTATGAAAGATAGCCTACAAAAGAAGAGCAACAGAATATATTGCCCCTTCTGAAGAATTTGGGTCACTCTGCATGGTTTTTCTGCATCAAGGGGCTGGCACATACAGGCTGCCTAACCATGTGGACACTGCGTGCTGCCCAGTGTTCACATTCGGCACCCGAGCTCTGCAGGCAAAGACTATTTACATGAACACAGTTCTCTGTATTTTATATACTGCACAGAATTGTTTATCCTCTAATCATAAAAGTAGGTGGCAAAATAGATTTGAAAAGACAGACTAAGAACTGTTCGTATATATGTTTCTTTTAAAGAAAAGTTCATCCACACACACACAGAATATCCAGTACTGTTAATTTCTTCCCAGGTAAATCTAAGCTGAACTGCAATATACAGGCAATTTAAGACTTATATCAGTTCAATACTACACCAAACTTAAAAAAACAACCAAACAACAACAGAAAAAACAAACCAGAAATTATTCTCAGGTAGCAAATTAGTAATATAAATAATTGGCAATGCACTGCAAACAGTATTTCTTTCCAAGTAACTCCTTATGAAAATGAATCAGAATGGGGAATTTACGGTGCTTTTCATGGCAAGAAACCCAAGGTATCTGTACAAACAGGTTTTATACTTCAGGCAGTTTTATATTTGTAAAATACTTTGCCGTAGACTTGGATCCCATTTCTAATAGGAGAAAGTATGGAATTTAACCGCTTGAATGTAAAGAGATTTCATTCCAAAATAACTATGGCTAATTTGAGAACACACAATGAGAAACAATAAACAATGATATGGATGAGCAGTCGTCTTAAATACAGCTGGGGCAATGTCACGACAAGCTGTGGGCTTTTTTAAAAAATAAAAGTGAACACTACCCGGTCCTGTAAAAAGAATAAGAGCAAAAACAGAAACAACTGACCTCTTTATCTTCAACCAATTTGAGCAACTTATCTTTAGTGCCTAAAAGGTCTTTTGCTGTAAAGTACTAGTGGAAAGACAGCACTCTGAAGTTCATTATCATGTGAAGAAAGAAAAACAAGTTGAGAACAAACACAGACTACAAAGCAGAGCCCCGGTAAAGAGGCATGGGCAATGAGTACCTACAGCCAGTCCCAACGTGCAGGAGTGACTCTGTGCTGGTCCTTCTCCCCATCCGTGGTACAGCAGTAGATGCAGGCATTTCAGTTCTCCGTGCCCTGAGCCAACAGGCACACGGATGTGCCCTCTTTCCTCCCCACTGAGCGGGTCCTACAAATTCAAACTACTCCAGAGCGGCTGACTAAAGCCCCATTATTCAATATTGCATTAAATAATTATCCAGTGCTGTGGCTGAGCTTCATTTCCTGGCAGGTGTAAGCAGATTCATTCCCTCTGCCCCAATGGAGCCCAAGAAACCACAAGCATGGATTGACTCTGCCCAGCCCTATTACTCTCTTTGTGCAAAATGACACTGATAAATATAATGAATATATTAATATATATATATTCAAAATAACATATATATATGTATATATTTTTTAAGGCCCTGGTTTGTTTTATATAAGGGTGGAAGAAAATAATTCTTTTGAAAAAATGGAAAGAAATAACAAGAAATAACATAGCTGGAGGGTGGGTGTCGAAGGAAGAACTTGCAACTCCATCCTTTCATCAAGCGCTAAAACCACTATTTATTTACTGCAAAATAAAACTACCAAAAAAAAAAAAAAAAAAAAAAAAAAAGTAGTAAAAGTCTCTCATCTGTCATTATTTTTAACATACATAATTTGTCTTCTTCAGAGAGAAGAATTCTTCTCCAAAGGTATAATAAATTTTCCCTAGCAGATTAATTTTTTTCTTCCTACTTGTGAGATTGATTGATTCGTAATAGTTGCAGAATAACTACCTGTATTTTCAGGATGGTGTTCTCTTGTTTCTTACAAGTCCAAACAAGAGCTGGAAGGAGAATACAGTTAACTGTATTAACTGCTTAAATATTAAGGAGAAAAGCAATTTTACCTTCATCATGAAATAGCTTAATCATGAACATACAGTTCCAGGTCTGTACTTAGAGAGTCTTTTTTTAAATCTACACAGGAGGTACAATCTGCAAAAACTGAATGGGAAAATGAAAAAAACAACTAAATTTATGTGTTAGAAGTGCAGTTTAACTTTTTATCCTCCTAAGTACACAGTAATTTGTAAAATCCACAAATATCTTAATTTAACTTATGTTCTGTAATTACCCATGTAAAAGGCGATACATAGCTACTGTCTTTTTTCCATTTCTTTTATATTTTGTGTCCGATGCTAGACTCCATCCATCACATGTAGATTTGTCTTAAAATAGAAAACCCAGGTTTGGTAGGAAGGAAGCAATGTTGCATTAATACACACTCAGGAATAACAGACTCTACATGACGACAGGGTTCTTCAATTTACTAATTTAAGGCTAGAATTAAAAATACACTCCAGTGTTAAATCAAAGCTTTGATTTAAGGCTGTATTAAGTTGTCGAGTGATGTCCAGGCCAAACACAGCACAGCTAGCCTTGATGGATGCCCAGCGCACATCCACCATGGGAGGACAGGCAGCTCCCCTGTCTACAGATAGACTTGGGATGGGAAATCAGCCCCTGTCTGTCTGCAGAAAAGGAGCCATGGCATTCAGCAGTCCTCAAGGAGCAGCAAAGTGGCCACAAAAAGAACACACATCGCAAAAGGCCTGCAGTTATGGACACCAGGCACCAGAGCATTACTTCTGCATGCTGTGCTGCTCTGAATGCTATGAGATGACCAAATGATTCTCCAGTTCAGCACAGGCAAGAAAACAGAGGTAGTTAAGGGCAAGCAAAATAAATAATCGTGATTACAATGCAGCAACATGATCTGACCTAGCTGTAACTGTACGCAGTGAATTTGTAGAATCAGTGTTGGGAAGACCTGAAGGTGTCACCACTCCAGGATTTTAATCACTCCCAAAGCCAATAATTGGTATCCTTCTCAAGGAGAAAGTCTCAATAGCTGAGATTTGTCAGCACAACACAGCGCGGTCGTCAGAACAGCACTGATCCTGAAACATGAGATGCATCCCCTGAGAAACCAGGAGTAATTTCTTTGGTATCTGTGTAGGCTTTGGAAAGCGTAGGCTCGGTACCAAGAGAAGATACTAAAAAGTGTATATATATGTATATAAATCTGGAGTCAGACCAAGATATTCCTTTATCACTGTCCAGAACCACTGTCACACTGTTCAGAAACACAAAAATACAACACTGCATCAAGAGAAGATATAAAAAGAACACAGGAGAGGAAAGTTTCTTCCTCCAAATTTGGCTGAAACTACAGATTGATTTTGGAGACTGCCCTTATGGAACTGGGAGACAAAACCAAAATGGAAAACACACGTCCCGTGTGCAGTAAGAGCAGACTTGCTGCCCTTTGTGTATTTATCAAGATAGTTTTTTTGCTGCATATGCAAGATTGTAACTTCAAAAAATAAACATAATAAACAACTCTCATATGAAAGGAAGAAAACAAAAGAAGGAAAGGTCACTTAAGCACAGGAATAAGAACAAAAAAATAATTGTTTTATCCCAAAATAACTTGGGGTATTTAGTATCTTTTTGGAATCTACGAGACCAAGAAAAAAAAAAAAGCTGATTATATCCTTAAATAACTCTACATAACCTACACGGAAAATAAAAGAATCATGACTACTCTAAAGGTCTTATTTTCTCTTACAATGGAAGGATGCTGCCACAGGTCCCAAGAGATCACAACAATATTCCCCACTGTGTGTGGTGCGGGAAGAAAGTAGTGTGCTTTTAAAGCTAAAGTCACATAGACAACATAAAATTGAGCTCTTCACAGCTTTGGAGAAGTCAGCTTTGACTGAGGCCTTCCTACATCTGGCAGCTCCTCCATAGACAGCAAGATGAGGACCTTGGCCCAGCCCTGGAGGCCAAGTTGCTCCTTGAGTCGCCATGACACCATCTCCTACCACCAGCTAGCACAAGTATTGAGGAGAAATCCAGCAGTCTATCCCCAAGCAAAAAATTTTCAGAGGAAACAGAAGATGACATGCAACCAATATAAAAGGGTTTTTATATTGGTTGCATATCATCTTAATATAGATGGAGGCACATATGCTCACTAAAGCAATGTTTGAAAATTTAGAAAGCACCTCATCAACCAGCAACATTACTCAATTTAAAACTCTATGTAGTTGTGTGGACTTGAAAAAAACATAATTAATTATCACTTGTGGAAAAATAACAGTTCCACTCTGGCTCAACATAACGATGGTGTTTCAGTAGCAGCTGATTGGCTCAGCATGCATTTACATTTAAAAAAACCAACAACACAGAGATGGAAAACAGGTGTGGTGAATAGAGAATGGTAGTGCTTGTTAGCTGTCCTTACTGAAAACAGGAAGGAACTCTTATCTGGTGAAGTGCTTCTGGACTGGTGCTTGCTGTTAAACTTTACAGTATGTCTGTATTTAGAACACTGATAACATAAAATGTAATTTTTGTGCTCAAGCTCCATGCCAGCAGTGCTACTTTTCATCTTATCTGCTTATTTTATTGGGTAAGGGGGATTTTAACTGTTAGCACCACAAGCCAGAATAGCTCAGTAGGACTACTTTCTTCAGGCTTTGGCATTGTTGCTAGGGCTTGCAAGAGAAACACCAATTTCAACACAACAGCTTTGGGAATACCAAGAGGCTCATGTTTTTTTGGCTTTTACTCAAAGCAAAGGGGACTTTCAGGTGGTTTTGGCAAATTTTGTGTAGCAACAGTTAGTGCAAGATAAGCCTTCACCCCTCCCATGCACAGCTGGTCCTTGTATGTGGCTCTCTGTAAGCTAGCTCCCAAATGGCCTGGCTGCTGGTTATTAGGTGAGAGAATCTCCATCACACCTTAGCAGGCTGTGCTATTTTACACATATCACCATAACACAGAGAAACTCACAGACCTGCCTTCTAACTTCAGCACAGCTCAATCACCTTTAATAAAATATAACTTATCAGCGTGGTATCGTTTTTTGATTCTTACAGAAAGTTTTACAGTGCCATCACTGGTGTGATCACAGGAGACTGCTGACTTTTCCCATGCAGTACATTGCAAGGAACACATGAAACGCAGCTGAATACCACAATGAGTTTACTGGATTAGCAGTTAGAACTATTACTATTATTTTTGGTCCAATATACTCCCCCTATCTGGAAACCATAGTGATTAAAAAGGTTCATTAAAATCACTTTAGGTGTCTTCTCCCCCCTCCCCCCCCCCCAATCCCTGATGACAAACTGCACAAACACCCAGTGTTTTATACAGCTTTTCAGCTTGGGAATAATGAATCCTAAAAGCTTTCTGGCCAAGATTCTAAAAGCAGGCACTGGGCACTGTGTGCAGCAGCTATCCCCGCACTGCCCTGCCACTCAACCTCTGACTCACTCCTTGGCACATGGCTGGCATTGTAATGCTGAAACTATGACAACAATACACTATTCCCAGGATCCTTTATTTAATGATAAGCAGCCCAGCTCATGGGGCAATTGATAGCTCTGGAAATGCCCTATACGTTAAGAGGATTAGTATGTGCTGCAACATCCACTATCTGGAAATGCAGCTACTTCTAAAAGATCCTTAGGTCACAAATCTCTGTGGAAACAGAGATAGTAAGCTTTTTTGGATTCCTGGCTTCTAATGCAGGAGCCGGCTTAGCCCACTAAGCAAAAATACATTTCTAAAGACCTTTCAGTCTCTTAGAAGAAGCATTAAAGAGTCAAAGCTGTCGATTTTATGGAAATGACAATGGCAAAGCACCACAAAAAGCTGCAGTACACAGAACATTGTCATTGCCAGAAAATCAAGTGTTTGCTGATGCTGAGAGAGTAGCTAAAAGCCGAGCACAGGAGAAGGCTTGTTTAGGCTCTGAATTGGGATTCAGGGGGAAGAGCTCTGCCACAGGCCTCCTGGCAGCTCTGAAACAAGCCATGTAAGCACAGTCGCATGCCTGCCTGTATAACATGGACTCCCTAAGTCCACTTATATATTAGAAGAATGTTCTTAGGAAGCCTTCATAAATGCTTCTAAAGGAATTCAAGTCCATGACATTGAGTCTTAATACATACTTAAAGCATAATAGATGTTAAAGACTATATAGATATATTCAAGAAAAGTCTAATTCCTTTGTTGAATGGAAAAAGAAAAAAAAATTAACTACACACTAAGCTACCATATATTTATCAAACTGACTTCCAAATTATTTAAGAAGTTGCTTTTTACCTTTATGGGCAACATCATCTAAAACTGTACAAATAAGAATGGTCTAAATTGTAATCAAATCCCCTCTCCCAAGTTTTATCCACTGCAGTATTCTGAAAAGTTACCGTGATTGGTGCAGCTTGCCCTGATGGGGCAGTAAGCAAAATCTGTCCCACCAAAATGCAGTGCTACCCCTGCTGAGTACTTATATAAAGATAAGAAATTTGATCATGATGTAAAGTTAAAGAAGCAAAAGCTACAGAAAAATGAAGTTGGAATTACAAGAAAAAAGACATGAACAAATGAGACAGCAGAGAGTAGGAAAAGTTCAACTCCATCCAATACTGGCAGCAGTGGCATAAAAGAGAAAGATGAAAAAATATGGAGGATATCCATAAGAAAGAAAATAATGAGACAATTAGGAGACTGGGAAAGTGAAAACAGATCTTGAATTTTCTGGACAATCCAGAAATAACACTTTAAGAAGTAGACTTCTAGAAGAAAGGGAAAAAAAAGAAAAAAGAAATGAGAAACCAAAATTCAGAAAGAACAGCTGTTGGGATTGAACTGCACTGCTTTATCTCACCCTTTTGCTTATTCTTACGATTAGCTCACTTCAGCAATCATGAGATATTAGTCATGACTGAAAATGCCTATGTTTTGCAGGTCAATAGTCAGGTACATATAGAGCTGCAAAATACAGTAAAACCCGCCCTATTTCAGTTTACATAATGCAAGCTCAATTCCTCTGCTACTCTTACATGTTTTATTTTGTTGGGATTTTTTTGTTTGTTTGTTTGTTTTGTTTTTTAATGTGATCTATTTCCACTGACACAAGAGGTAATTTGAATTCGAATTACTTGTGAGAGGAGAACAGGGCTAACACTGGTGGTGGTACCTACAACGTACACACTGGCAGGAACACCATCTGATTCCTGCAAGAGAGGTGCACAGACAAACCAAAACACAAGATGAAGAATAACACCAGACAAGTAGCAGCCTTCCAGCTTGCCAGCAAAGGAATTGCCAACTTTTCTACCATGCTACCTACAATGACACGCAGTCATCGTCCTTTGCCATCCAGCACTCTGCACGTTATGTGAATGTCTCTCATAACACAAAGTAGGTGAAAAATTAAGTTGAAAAATGGGAAATTTTCAAGGTTAATTACATGGTTGTTTCCATGTACCTTAAATATTGTAACATCTGAAGGTGAGAAATGGCACAGCACAAGTTATTTTATGCTGACATTTACACACACGCTATGAGGACAGTAGTCCTCTCCAGGCTTTTCCATACAGCTATCACAAGTAATATGCTAAACATTGTTGTAGGCTTTTTTGTTTTATTTTTTAAAAGGTGGATGTATGATTTCACAATGCAACTTGATTAAGGAATACCATAAAAGGTAAAGGCTTCAGCATGTTCAGATATGTGACTTATGCTTTACCCAGGGGTTTGCTTTTCCAAGTTCAGCATGCAACGTCACTGCTGTTTTGCAGTCTTTATCTCACTTACACGGTCACATCAGTCCACTAGATAAATCACTCCAAAGCAGGTGTGTTTGCATGTGCCTCTATTTGTGATAAGATCCTGTGAGACAGGGAGGGAGTCTGCAGTACAAGAAATAAAGGTCCTACTCTAAACAAGTTGTATGGGTGCCTTCTTAATGTAGGCACTTCTCCCACCTCTGCTGCAGGTTGCAGAGACGCAGCCATACGCCATGAACTCCAGAGGGACGATGATGCTTGCACTCACAGAGGATAAAGCTCTTTGCAAGAGCTGATCCTGCAAGTCCCCATTTTAGGCTTGAGTTCTCTATGTCACTTACGATCAACATAGGCCAATGTTTTCCATGTTATAGTCAATAAAGTTCAGGAGATTCAGAGGCCTCTTCTCTGTTCTCCCTACAAAAATAAATGCAGCTGCATGCACTGAGGCTGTAGGTTTTCAGCAAGTGTTTTTCCCTCTTCCATGCTCCCATTGCACAACTACAGAGCAAATCCCATGTTCTGCTACTAGTATTCATAGACTTATAGTATCATAAAATGTCTGGGGTTGAAAAGGACCACAATGATCATCTAGTTTCAACACCCCTGCTATGTGCAGGGTCACCAACCACCAAACCAGGCTGCCCAGAGCCACATCCAGCCTGGTCCTGAATGCCTGCAGGGACGGGGCACCTACAACCTCCTTGGCCAACCTGTTCCAATGTGTCACCACCCTCTGTGTGAAAAACTTCTTCCTAATATCTAACCTAAACATATTCAATGTCTTAAATTCACATTCATAAACTAAAATAAATATTAACTAAGTAAGGCACTATGAACTTGATAAAGCTTCACAAAGCTCATGTCCAGCCATTAGCATTAATAAGATTCTTTTGACTGATGTCCACAATTATTCTTGAAACAGAGCAAAAGGAAAAACCCTGCAGCAACAACACAAACAGGATCTTTTCCTTTGCCATTTAAGACAAAAGCAAACAAACAAAAACCCATCAGCATCCTACTTTAAAACGTGCAATTCCCAGCAGCTGCACCATGAACACATGCAGCCAGTTTACCTATGCAGAGCACACAGCAGAGCTGCTGGACTATGCTGAATGATACATTAAATCAGCTCACTGTTTAACAAGGGAAACTCTTAACATTGCTGTTAATGATTTACATAGAGACAAAACAGCTCTGCCTAAATTTTGTTAAAAGTTATAAAGCTGGGATCACTTTAACTCCTTGCTTCCAGAACTGCCTGCTAACTCAATCAACAAGCTGGGAATGTGTAGTGCAGTTCTTCTGCTGCAAAAGGAACACATTTCTGCCACAGTCATCTAAAAATCCGTGCTCCCAGACAAGTTTCACAGCTGTCGCTAACATCTGGATCCCTATGGGAAGCAACAAGGACAGAAGAAGCTATCCTTTACTGGTCAATTTCCTCATGGAACAACTAAAACCTAATTAGGGAGCAAACATCCACTGATTTCCAATGCTGATGTTGGAAATTCAGAGAATTACGTACTGCTCAGTGAAATCCACAGCTGACAGCATGGGCACATCCAGGCTGAGATTCTACAGCTTCCAAGGAAAAGCAAGAGTACTTCAGCGTTTAAATGAGCTCAGGGCAGACAGTACTGAGTACACAACAGATCTGCCACCAGCATGCTGTTGTACAATATCCCAAGTGCAGTGTAACTTTAGGATAGGTTCTGCTCCTTGGACTATACTGGGAATTCTGTAACTGAAGTTAATGCACTTGCAGGAACTTCTGGCCATCCGTGCGGTATCCATCTGCTCGTGGAACAAGCTCCATGCTCACAGAGATGAAACTAGCTGTTTGTGAGTTCTATTCAATATATTGCTGAGCTGTGAGATGCACAAACAAGCAACTTTCTCATTCCAAACTATAACGAAACCCCAGATACCCAGCAAACAGGACAAGATTTTAATCAGTGTTACATAGAGAGGAGTGCTTCTTATTCTTCAAAGCACTCACAGAGAAAGCCAGCAGCCTTGCCTCCCAAGTCCAAGAAACATTACACACAGTTCTATTACTGCAGCATCTTGGCATCTTTCATCACCCACTGCCCCCTGTTCTAATTTTGAGTCACTCACTACAAGGCTTCCCATCAAATAAAGAAACGATGGAAATTAAAGATTAAAAATCAAAAAGCTAAGCTACCCCTCAAGCACGCACTTCAATGCCTATTTTTATTTAAATGAATTTATGACATAAATATTGGGACTTCAAACGAAAATTAAAAAAAAATAAAAAACTTCAGAACCAACCGCAGTTCTCCTTAGCGCGAGCGGGCAGCGCGAAGCAGAGCAGTAAACCGCACCGAGCGTTCGGCACAGCCCTGAACTCGCCTTACTCCCGGCTTCGACCAAAGCGATCGCACCTCGCTGCCGCTTCCTTACCGGTCGAACACCCCGACCCGCCCCTCCGCAACCCCTCGCCCAGTCGCTCCTGTCACTCGGGCCGCCCGCTCGGCCCAGCGGTCCCGAGCCCGCACCCCGGCCCCAGAGCCGCCCCACTCCCGTGCCCCGTGCCCGGGCCGGGCGGCACGGCGGGGCCCCGGCACCTGCCGGCCGCGAGGGCGGCCGCTCGGAGACCGAAGCCGGGGTGGGGGTTCGGGGTTCACTTACCCGCTGGGCGGCTTGCCGGCCGTGGGGCGGACGAGGGTCTCCATGGGCGTTCTGAAGGGTCCCGGCACGAGGAGGAGCGAAGGTCGAACAGGGAAACAGAGGGCACCGAGTGAGCAGCGTCTCCTCACGCCCGCACGCTTTCCCCCCCGGCCCGGCCGCGCTCCCGCAGCCGCTGGCGGGGCGGGGAAAGGGCAAAGTTACCGCTCTCCGCTCTGCGACGGGCGGCACTCCCGGGCGGGGGCGGGAGCCCGGCGGGAAGGAGGGAGGGAGCGCGACGGCCGCCCCCAGGGCCGGCACGGACGCACCGCCCGAACTGTGACGGCTCAGCCGGGCCCTCCTACCTGCGGGCGCTCGGGCGGGGAGCAGCGGGTGGCTCCGCAGCTGCCCGCTCCCCTCTCAGCGGCCCGTGCGGGGGCGAAGGCGCAAACGGAGCCGTTTCCATGTGAGCGCCCGGGACAAACACAAACACGGCCGCCCCCGCCGCCAACGCACCGGGCGGGGGAGCGGAGGCTGCTGCGGGGCGTCCCGGCAGACGCGCACCGTGCCCTCGGCGGGCGCCGGGCGAACCTCTCAGCTGCCTGCGGGGCCGGCGGCACCTTAACGCCTCAGCCGTGTCGAAAGCACTGCATGTCCCACAGCAGAGCAACTGTTGTCCTTGTACGTGAAAGGAAAGCTAGCTGGGGCTTATGTTACCGGAGGATGTGCTCATTCTCTGACGTGCCTCATTCTGGGCACCTTGGCCCCTAGCAGGCATTTCAGGAGTTTCTCTGCTCCTCTCCAAGCCTGTTTGCTTCGCTTTGCGTTCCGGGTCGTGATGGCAGATGGGCCAGGCCACTGCCAAAGCACTGAGTGGGAAGGCTGAGTGGGGTGAAAACCCCATTACAGAGCTAAGGGTAGGGGAGCTGCTTTGGCCGTCTCCCTTTCACAGTGTGAGGACTCTTCTCAGCTCCTGTGAGATAAGCAGAAGTTGAGAGCAGTTTTCTGTTTCCTCCTCCCCATCCCTGTCATACCAGGGTTTGGTGAGGGAGGCAGCTGACCATCCTGCCATGAGGAATGAAAACAATACAGAAGCAAAGCGTTACGGATCTCTGATTTCCCTGTTAACATGTGTAAAAGTTCATTGGGTCACCACAACTTGTCCCTGGTCATCTAAGGCACATGTCATGGTAATGAGCCACATATCTGTAACTTGTGCCCCTACAAAAACAGACTGGCTTGCATACGTTATTTTGCAAGGGAATTGGTCTCTCAGATGCAGTCTCCCTGCTATCATTTACCAGAGCTCCAGAAATGAATGGCGATCCCAGAGAAGCTTGTGGATGTCCCATTCCTAGTTGGATGGAGACTGAGCAGCCTGATGTAGTAGGGAGCATCCCTATGGGACTCTGAAATCCCTTCCAACTCAAACCATTCTATGATTCTATTAAACTGCAGGATCTCAATTTCACAGCACTATATATCAGGCATTTAGTACATTTTTAACCTCCCCTTTTCACTCCTAAATCTAAATGACCACTTTTTTACCCTAGAACACCTGCTAAAGCTGCAGAAACACAAAACCTCTACAAAACTCCAAAGATCTTCCCACCTCAAGAGCAAACTGCACTGTTCTGCTCCAGAAACCTGCAAGAAATTAGCACATCCCACTGTGCTGTGCTACACCTGAAGGAAGCTGTGCTCACCGTGCATCCACCCGCTGTTCCTCCACTCACACCCACCCATGTGTCCAGTGATGTCTTTGTGGCTGTCCTGCAAAGCAGCACTCTTGCTGTCGTCCCCACTGCCCACAGTCCTATTTCGGTTTCTTTCACCCTTTCCCATTGGCTTCACTGTATCACATTAGTTTATTCTTTAGCAGCATTGCCTAAATGTTTTCTGTTTGATAGCATTTTGTCTTCAATTCCTATAAAACAACATATATTTGCCTATATAGAGTATATAAAGGCTGCTACAATCCAGCAATGAACAACAAAGTAGTATTTGCTTATTATGTTTACTTTATTTTATACAGCAGAGTGAAAGATTGTCATAAATCCCTGAAAACACCATCTCCACACTGCTCCAGAGTGCGAGGAGCAGTAACAGACTGCCTACATCCAAAACTTTTCAGTCCCATTTCGCTGATGGAAGAGCCAAGGGGGGTTTGTGGAGCATGCACTGCGATGCAATGTAAGAACACGCCTTTGGTGTACAGGCTCCTTGGCACCCAGCCCAGCCCTCAGAAAAGGGCAAAGGCTGTACTTCTGGTATGCATTGTCATCCCACCATCAGGGTGCTCTGCTCAGATTTTAGGCATGTGGCTTTGGTGCTGAGAGGAGTGATAGAAGGGCTTGCAAAATCTCATTAAACATCATTCAAATTGAACATATTTACATCTTCCCCCCCCTCAAAAAAAAAAAAGGGGGGGGGGGGGAATTTCTTTCTAGTCTTTATGAGAGATCTGTCTTTATGAGTAGGATATTGCGCTTGGCTCCGTCTATAATGACATAGCAAATCTCAGAAAAGTTAAGGAACTTAGGAACAGTGATTTTGTTTTCTTTTGTGGTTTTAGAGACACTGTAACAAGTCTGTGATGTCATTTGGGAACCCTAAATAAGACAGAAATAATCAAAAAAAGGTACTAATCATGTGAAAATATGACAAAGAAGCTATCTAAAAAAGCACATGGATAACAGATAGCTATGTTATATTAAATATTATGAAGCTACAGCTGAGATAATTTGTATTTCTAGTGAGTTAACAGGTAATTACTCAAAAAGACTGAGCACCATCACACGCTGTGGAAGTATTATGGAAAGAGGGTGTCCTTTTGCTTGAGAGAGTATTTCAGAGCACGCATACAGAGCGTGGGATGTGATATACACTGGAGGAGAAAACAGTTTAAAACTGTGATGTTAATAGAGCAGAAGGAATTTCTGTGAACTCAGCCATCAGGAAATTAAAAGTGGCTTATATTAAATGTGGCTAAAAGCGGACATGGCAGACACTGGCATG
Organism: Lagopus leucura; assembly: GCF_019238085.1. Classification (NCBI taxonomy): domain Eukaryota; kingdom Metazoa; phylum Chordata; class Aves; order Galliformes; family Phasianidae; genus Lagopus; species Lagopus leucura. Next base: position 25,001,939 of record NW_024962263.1, read on the forward strand.
ACTCAGACTGAGCCTGGTATGTCTCTACAGTGTGCTGACACAGTCTTGAATCTATGAGTGGTTCACTCTTTGGGGATTTTATTTTAAAGGTTGGGAACTGATTACATGCTTATTTATACAATGTTCTTCTCTTTTCCCCCAAAATGTTATGGTTTGTTGCTTTTCCCCAAGATTTCATTCTGTATATTTTGTATATATCTTGTATATTTTGGACAAGTAATCTTCTATATCCTCTGTTTTCTACCAATTCTGTTAGGGGAACTTTTTTAGGATTTGAAACCCCAGCTCTAGTCTGCAGGTAAACAACCCTTAATGAAAGGATGTTTACCTGCACAGAATATTGGCCTCAGCAAGTGACTTAGACCTCATGCTCTTGGGCTCAGCTGTGGTCAGAGCCTTCTTAGGAAAGATGCTAATGTGAGATGCTTCCTAAAGTCAAGGAGTTATATCACTCATACTCATCTGAGAACAGTGTAGTGGAAGACAATGCAATTATCCAGGGAAAATATTGAATTATTCTTTAAGAGCATATCATACGACATGATTTAAAAAAAAAAAAAAATTTGGACCATTTTACCAGCTTGTGAACTAAACTGCTTTAGCTATTTGATGTAAATGTATCTTCCTTGTACTGAGGTGGGTAATCCTGCTTAACATGCTGTTCAGCATGACCCAGCTACAGCCATTACTTGCTGCAAGGATTTTGTTCTTTGTTTATTTTGCCAAGGAGCATCTGAAATTGTCAGAGCAGCATTTCAGAAAAGACTCACAACCTCCCAAGTACCAGTGCTACTGACACTCCCTCCAACATTACTACTTTCTGTAATGAAAAGACGTTGTGCTATGCTTAGAAACATCCACTCCATTTTCTTGGAAGAGAAGGAGACCTCTCTTTTGGACCACTCTGCCCAGCAGGACTAGCAGAAGGGGAAATTCAATTAGCCTTCAGTGTAAAGAGCCTTCCATTGGTCTGAAAACCGATTGTTTAGAAGCAAAATCATAGCATAGCACTTTACTTTGGCACGGCACTTCTCCAGTCATTGTAGTATAGACAGGCCACACTTTAGTACAGCAGGGTAGGACTGACAAAAAGATGGCAGAAAGAACATTCCATTATTGTCCCATGCAATAAAAAAGAATAGAGAGAGCTCTCACCGCATAAATTATTGACATGGCATGTTCCCTATATCCCTTATGCAGCACAGTGCACATACAGCAACACATGGCTCCACCATTTAAGCCTTCCTGAGCCACTCCCAGGCCTAGCTTCCTCTGAGCAACAACTGCTTGCACTGTAAATAGAGGCAGTGAGGAATGCCTTCTTTGAAACATTGACGTTTATGCAAGACTTATGCTTCTAAATGTGAAATAAATTAGTCCTTGCAGTGACCAAATGTCTTTATAAAACAATTCTCAAGTGCCTTATTGTCTGCACCGAATATTCAATACCAGAGTTTCTATTTCAAGAAGGCTATTTCTGTTTTCATATATATAATGTAACTGAGCTATAATCAGAAGAATTATATCCACTCACAGTCCTCTCTATAAAATATCAAACACTGAATGAGGATTATCTTTATCAACAATGTCTACAACTATTTTTTACCTTACAGACTGAATTAAAATTAAACACAATTTTACATAGATGTTTCACTGCAGTCTTTCACTGAAATTCAGGAAGTTTTAGTCTGTAGTAAGTAGTGGTATCTCAAGGTTTCAATCTGAAAGTTCAGGACGGATAAAAAAGAACCGGGATCTTGTAGAGTTTCAAGATTACCACGTAATTCTCATTTTATACTTGCATCACCTGGTGCACATTTCATTTAAGATACTTAATCTGGATTGATAGCAGCATAAAATGAAAACAGGATTTGGTTCTCTATTTAAGTCAAAGCTCATATGCCAAAGATAGGGACATACATGTTTGAACTTATGCAAAAATTGAAAAGTAGCAGGCTTTGTCTGCTGGTATATTTATTAATTTGTATTTGCCTTAGGTGAACAACACCTTAAAGCACACAAAGATTTAGACACGTGAAAGTTCACCGGTGTTATGTTGAATTTATATTTGATTCTTTAGAAAAAGCAGGACCCTTTGACATATTATCTCCAGAATTCTCCACAGACTGAACGTATACTTAATAGATACATGCTGTTAAATGTGGGAGCTACATATGTACCCAAAGGCCAGAATCACTGAATTATAGCAATACAAGAATCAGACCCCTAAAGGATAGACTTTCAAAGGACACTGTTGTCAGGAAAGCGCCAGGCAGGTGAATTGTGAAGACTGACATACATAAGACCTTATATGTATTTCATACCAAAGTTACAAAGGAAGTAAACAACAAAAAGCTTACTTTGAGGAATTCTCACTGGGCATACTTGGATTGTCATCATGTACAATACATTTTGTAGCCACTACCAAGTCATGGAACATTTTCTGGTGCAGAGGCTGGTTTCCCTACCACCCTTCTTTCTGAGGCCTGCAAAGCTTTAACTCTCCTTTCATACATTTCAGAGGCTCATTTCATTTCATATCATCACTTTTTTTTCTTTTTCTTTTTCTTTTTTTTTTTAATAACATACCTTGAGACCAATGCTGCCGCTTATCTTTGTTTCCAGAAGATACAGATTAGCTGAGTATAGCAGAAGAAGAACAGAGGTCTTCCAAGGATGTCCAGTTGTACAGATCCAGAAGAAGTTGGGCTGAGGTGATGTATACAGTTGCTTCACCACAGTGTCACTGGACAGCTGCAGACACAAGAAAAGGTAATGCTTTACTCTTTAGCAAGGGTTGTGGTCACCTTCCTCACCCTGCTCCTAAAAGCAACATATGACTAGAAGCAAGAAAAAGTCTGAATAAACAAGAAAGAGATTGGATAAACCAGTCAGCAAAGAAGGGTTGATGAAATATGATCAGGTGAACATAACTGGCCTGATCTATATCCTGATATTAGCAAGGTTTTCTACAGGCTCTGTTTTTTCCAAATTTTTCACCTCACTTGTAAACATGGGCGGTAATGACTGTGAATTTTACTCAGCCTTTATTCTCATTTCCTCTTCCTCTTGAATGTGAAGTTAATCATATCTTAACCATACCTCTAGTCACTTGTATTAGTACACCCAGAACAGTCTGTAACTACATCAACTTGAACAGAAACCTTTCACTTGCCCATGAAGACCAACATCAAAGGAGGTCTTCACTGTGCCTTGAATAACCTGCACCTTGTATTAAGTGATTGATTAACCTTTGGTGACTTTTTGTTTCTCTGTCCTCTCCTGGTTTGTCAGCTCTCCTCACTCTGCAACCTCAGTGTACGGGAGGAGTGTAAGTTATGACACAGTTAAACTGAAACAACACTCCCTTTCTTTAGGTGAGTCATACGCAGTTATCCAGAAAATGTGCAGCATGAAAATTACCTCCGGTTTGGAGGTATTAAGAATACAAAGTAATTACTTAGACTTACTTCGGAAAAATAAATATGGAAAACTTCTAATTCATAAATAAATAAAACTAATTGCCTACCATTCATGGTAACTGACTAGAACAACCAGATTAAAGAGCCTCTTGTGCATTTGCAACCAGACACTGCTGGATTGCTTGCAGGACAGTACAGAAAGCAAATGGTGATGCAAGGAGCTACACGGGGTTTCTCGTCTGCCTTGTGGCAAGAGCATTGCCTGCAGTAGTCTGGCACTGCACTCAGTGTCCAGCCTACTGGCACAGCTCTGTCTTCTAGAAGAACAGGCAGCAAGCCAAACCCCTCCTGTTCTCCACCTTCTCTCTCCACAGAGAGACAAGAGTAGAAAACAAAAGTCTTGCACACAGTGCAAGAGTTTTCTACACGGTGTGCATAAGACAGAAGTAAACTCACTCTTTTTAGTAAATATACATGTATCTGTAGAGATTTAAAGGAATACATTGGTTTAATTCTTATACTGATTCATAACCTGAACAATTATTAAAGAAACCCACCAATTTATATACAACTTTTTTCTTTCAGCAGAAGATGACAAACAAACTTATAAATCCTCTTAAAATGCATTAGATTAGTGCCTGTCACGATGATTGAGATGCTTTCACAGCACTGATTGTTGTTTAAAATCTAGTTGTCACAAATTTGACTTCAATAAGCACAAGTGAACCAAAATGGGCATGTAGCTCTTTGCAAATTTTTACTCAAACCATATTTTGAAAACAGCCCGCAGCTTCCTTGCAACGTGATGAAAAACAAGAGCAACGTTTTGACTGATCATATATGCTGTGCTTACAACACATTATACAGTCCCAGTATTTACTGCTCGAGAAAGTCGACTTGTATGTACACAGGCAGTAAACCACTGTGAGCTCTGCAGCAGCATTCGTGGCCTGGGGCATGGCTTCTATAGAGGTTTCTGACCAAAAATGGAGATTATCCAAACTGAAGGCTTTCATGCACTCTCACACAGCTGCTGCAGCTCAGTTGTTCTGAAACTTCTTCTCTACCAGATTGCCCAATCTCAGCTGAATTGTTGCCAGCTCCCAGGCTACGTAGTAAAGCAACAGGTCAGCCTCCAGTACCTGCACAGGTACAGCTTTCTCATACAGAGATGTTTGGGTGTCAGAGCATAGGGAAATAACAGAACAACTTGTGCAACTCAAGCTGTGGTGTTTTTAACTATTTGAAAAAGAATGACATTTGCAAAGGTATCATTGCAAGTTAAATATCAAGTTTCAAATTTAAATATTTTCTAGATTTTTCAGTTTAGCAAGTTATATGTGGTTCATTTCTACATGACAACTGAATTTCCAAACTGTTGACTAATACAGATATTATCTATTACATATATTGTCTAATACGGTTGCTGTAAATTACATTTCTTACATTACTGCTTTATGAATACCTCATTCCTTATCAATGAATAAAAATGAATAATGGCTATACATTTATAAATGGATGTAATACAAGCTGTAAAATACATATCTTTATGAATATACATATATATGATTTTCTGATTCCCGAATTTTATTTTTTCCTTTTATCACCCTCTGCCTTATTTTTTTTTCTTCATACTGCCTCACTTGGAAACTCCAAATACCTGTGGCTTCTTGATTGCCCAAATGAGTACAAGAGCATATTTGGGTATGCATATTAGTGCACCCAAGCAAGATCATTGCATTTATTGTTGGTAAACTGAGATTCAAAAGTGAACTCTGAGATTGAGAACTCTTATTCCTTAACAAAAGTTTTTCGAGAGAAGGAGAATAGGGTTCAACAGTTGAGCCAAGAAATTAGATAAGAACTTGCCCTTTGTTTGAATTGGAAGCACAAAAAGCAATTGAGTTTTGCAGTGCTCTGGTAAGCAAGAGTACAAGGACACCATGAAAGCAAAGCAAGAACAATCCTCAGTTTGATTCCTCTAAAGGACTGAATTTTGGACTTAGCTCAAAAATCAAATAATTCCCCTATCTACCTTGAACTCTGAGGGGAGGGAAGCCCCAGCAGAAAAGTTCTCTTTTGCCATTCATAAAGGCAAGGAGGAGTTGAACAGAGAGCAGCAATAGATGTGCCCTAAATATTTTGGGGTTTTTTTTTAAGTACATTATGTTAGTGTGCTTGAGAGGCGTTGCACAGAAATGGAGTTACAAAGTTTAAAGCTATAATAATAGCATTTATAGTTTCATAACTTGTTTGCAGCTTTGTGAAATGTATCTAGGGAAACTGGTGTCCCAGTCAAAGGCAACAACCAACCTCTGGCAGCGAGTGCAAGGTTAGCAGTGAGGGAAGTCATGAGTTTTGTGCTACAGACTACACAAAAACTGAACAGTCTGTAGCATAATTTCTGTGTCTTCTTGAAGGTCTGTATCCATTCCCCACTCAATTCACTTCAGCTATGGCTAAGATCTGTAGAAGTCATGGGCCATGGTTATTTATCTTATAGGGGCCTGTTTGCTAGTGCCCATGGGCTTTGGAGAGCTGGAAGCATGGCTGGCAGGGAGGTGAACAACTGGCAGAACATCACTTGAAATGGCTTTTTATCACCCAACAAACTCAGCTTTGACTGATTATGGGGAAGCAACTGGAAATTTCTTCCTTACAGCTGTTAGAGCTGAAGCATAGCTATAACATAAGTTACTATTACTCTGTTTATCTACTTGGTCAAATTCTTCATTTTTTTATTTGGTTTTTTGTTGTTGTGTTTTTTATTTTTTTTCCTCATAGAAAACCAAAAAAACACCTCACCAAACAACAAAGAAAAAAATCTGTTAGCCATTTGATTTGTGTTTGCCAGTAGGAAAAATTACTTAATTCAGTGTAATTTTCCCAGATGTAGCCTCAAGTCATAGAATTATAGAATGGCTTGGGTTGAAAAGAAGCACAACGTTCATCTAATTTCAACCCCCTGCTATGTGCAGGGTCACCAACCACCAGACCAGGTTGCCCAGGGCCACATCCAGCCTGGCCTTGAATGCTGCCAGAGATGGGGCATCCACAACCTACTTGGGCAACCTGTTCCAGTGCATCACCACCCTCTGCGTGAAAAACTGCTTCCTAATATCTAATCTAAACCTCCCGTCTCAGTCTAAAACCATTCCCCTTGTCCTGTCACTATCCACCCTCGTAAACAGTCATTCCCCCTCCTGTTTATACACTACCTTCAAGTACTGGAAGGGCACAATGAGGTCCCCCCGGAGTCTTCTCTTCTCCAAGCTAAGTCACTGCTTTAGGGGCAACTCCCATAGATTTGTACTCAGACCCTGCTACTGCCAGTCAAGTCTTGGCAGGAAGGCTGCATCTGAACAACATGAGTAGTGTTTCAGCTAAATGACAGCATTTCTTTTCCAGAAGATCCCTGCTACCACTTGTATGTAGGATGGAGGCTAGTCTGTGGATATGCTGACTGTGTAGTCTATGTCATTAGTTGGAAAAGGAAGCAAACAATGAGATTCCAGGGAGAAAAAAGGGCAATGTTGCATTAAAGTAATTAAATGCCATCCCAGGCTCCAACAGACTCCTTGGCTCTGAGTAATTATGAATAATGCTGTGTGCACAGGATGAAACTTAATTTAGTCTACAGTTTCATAGTCACTTCAAGCTAATCTAAATTGGCAACATTTATAAAAGAAACAGTCTCGCCGTCCTATCTTGTCTGTCCCCAGCAACAATATTCCCTCTTTTTTTTTTTTTCTTGCTGCTGCACCATTCTGTCTTTTCTCCCCCTGCATGCACAGAGCAGCTTTATTTTTTTCTGTGTGGCATGAAGTGGGGTAAGAGGCTTGTCCACTGCCTCCTGCTGTATCAAGCATGCTTACTACAGCACTGTAGGAAAAACAAACAAAAAACCCACCCACCCAAACCAACAAAAAAACAAACAACAACAACAACAAAGCAAAACAAAAAACAACAATTAGGTCACCAAACAGACGAACAAAACAACCAGAAATAGCAGAGAAGAGTTCATTATTTGGTTGGGATAGATTTGAAGAGTGCTGCAGCAACAAATTCAAGCACTTGTGGAAGTGTGAAAAGTGTGGAAGTTGGGTTTTGTTTTTTTTTTTCCACTAGTATGGTGAAACTGGAGCAGCGAAGACACTAGGACTTGAAACACACTCAAAACAGCATTAATTCTAGCATATTCTAGCTTAACATCATTTTAAATTACTGTTGTGTAACATATTAACTTCTAGAGGTCACAGCCCCTCATCCCTGACCCATTGGTCAGTCATCCAAGTATTGGCAAGCAAAATCCTATTTATTGAATCTGGGCCTGGGCAGGCTTTCTTTCTAGCATTAAAATATATATATACAATGTTTGGCCTTTTAAGATTGACACTCTTCCACCCTTGTGAAAAGGGAGTTTATTTTTGGATGTTATGATAGGAGATTGACTTTAAGAGCTGCCGATCCCATGTCAGGAAGCCTAAGCTGAACTCAAAAAGTTCAGCTAAAATATGTGCGCTACTAATTCTACCTTTTGTGAATTTTTTGTGTGTTTTCATGGATGCAAACTTAATTTCACAAATTAACATCTGTGCTTGTTCTTGGGTAAACACACAAGACAAAATGGTTAAAGTGCAGTAGCATTTTTTAAACTTAAACTGCATATAAAAGAATGGAAATCAAATATTTACCTATGATAATTTCTAGTGTCATGTGCTCATTCTGTTGAAGGTTAGCTTTGTTGTGCCTTAAAAGAATAAAATAACAGTAAAGAAAGTATAACTCAAGTGTATATTTTATTGAGATGTGCAATATTGTAAGAAGTATGCAAAAGTTTCCCATTTAAGCAAACACTGTTTACAAATGCCTTCTCAGTAGTGGCACTCTATTGTTAAACATTAATTCTCAGGAATGTGTATATTGTGCAACCTTTTTACATGCTGTTTGGAACTGTTAACAATTTGTAAGGATATTTTCAGTAATTTAGGACCAAAGCACAGGTTTGGAGAGAAGTTTTCTACACAGAATGTAGGAATATACACATTAAAGAATAAAGTTTTTCTGTTTTGTTTTTAATTCCCTGGCAGTAAAGGTGCTCTGAATTCTGTGTAACAAACATTTAGCTGTTAAAAACGGGGAGCAAAAAAGATACTGAAAACTTCATCTCTCTGGTATGTTTGCATTCCACCACTGGAGGAAAACAGGCGTACAAGTGCTAAAAGCAAGCTATCAGGGAAGGCTGGGGGAAATAGCCTAAAATTTGGGATCATTCCTAGAGATACAAGCAAGCAACTGCACTATTTTTAATGCAAGCTTCCTGTTGAAATTGTCATAGCTGAGAAGTTGCTACTCCACCTGTTACAGAAGAGGAAAACAATAAATTCTCCATAGATAATTGTGATACAAATTGAGTGAACACTCATATTTGCCCACATCTCTTAGGAAGTGTGCATCAGTAGTTATGCATAAGCTGAATTTTCTTTGTCTTTTTGAAGGAAATGAATCAGAATCCAAAGAGAATATTTCTCTCCCTCCCCTTCCCCCCCGACCCCCCCCCCCCAATAAATAAATAAATAAATAAATAATCTTTCCAGCAGGCTACCTTGTGTGATCTATGGTTATGACTTCAGAGGGATTCATGGACAAGTGTACCTCACTATCCAAATCTCATACAGAGGTGCAGAGCTGTGTGTTTGTGCTTTTGGGAGAGGATTTTAAGGTCTGTTACTTTGGAGCACTTTGATTATTGGTGATGAAGTGACCCTACCAGGCTGGGGCCGACATACCAGCAGTACTGCATTCTTTAACAACAGAGAGGACTTAATGCCATCCATTGTTTCACAGACTTTTCTGCTTTTTGCTTATCCCAAGTTGATAGCCTCAAAGAAGAATGTCCAATTTGCTGAGCATTTGGACATTTATTAGCTAGTAGAGTTATATGCCAAGAAGCATTCCATCTGGCATCATTACTTAGCAGTTAAAGGTTTGTTTTGATGATTCCCTGGGATATTGGGCATACACTTAAATCTTGTCTGTGGGAGAGCAAATCAGTGACCAGCAGAAAAAACACATACACACACACACACACACACACACACACACTACATAAATGGCAGCATGTTAAAACACTTGTGTAAGGAGATTCAAGCTGACTCTAGCAGAACAGAGATAGCTAATGTACACTTGTGTGATCTATGGTTATGACTTCAGAGGATTCATGGACAAGTGTGCCTCACTGTCCAAATCTCTATGGACACTTTCATTCTAGTACAGTGAACGCAACAAAGTTCAGTGTGGTGTCCAAGTATCAGAGCCAGTCCATTCTTTTATATTCTGTAACCTCAGTCCATTCTTTTATATTCTGTAACCTCAGTTTTCCTATAAAACCACACCATCTCATCATCTTTTTGAGGGCCTGATTCTTCTTGGGGACATTTTCCAAAACGCCTATGATAGAAAGAAATTTCCCATCCTATATCTGAAGCCAAGAAAAAATCCTACAGGAATCATTGTGATTCAAGAATAAACACTCTCTGCCAAACTGGAACAAGTTCTAACAGAGCAGGGCTTACAATCAATTCATTACGTAAACTTCAGATAAGGGAGTGGCAAGAAACTTTCCTGCTGCCAACCATGAAAAATAGTCAAAGGAAAACAGAGCAGCCACTGCATCTCCTTTTAACGATGTACTCAATCTCAGTAGCATAAGGGCCCCAAAGAGCCTGATGGAAAACACAGAAGAAATCAAAATCAGATATTAAGCTACTGTGCTGAGCCAGAGTGTCATTTCTTTTAAAATCTTCAGGCACAGTCTGCAGCTGCAGTTAAGTAGATAGCCTTAGGAAATAACTTCTTAGTGCAACAAAGCAGGAGAAAAGTCATTTTATTTCCTCACATTCTTTTTGCAGTATGTGTTGCTTAAGTTACAAAACTGCTATGAAATATAAGAATAAAGGACAGTTCTGTGTAGCCAGAAAAATAAGACAAGTTAACTAGCGTATCTTGATCCCAAGCAGGGTCCCACATATGTTTCCATGAGCTGATGCTTTCTTTGTCATCATACCACTGAAATGCAGGGACACTACTGCTCCATTACTGGTAGAGCCTCTGAGTAGAGCTCTCAGTAGAAGCTGAATGTGTAATGCAATTTGATGCTCTCTTTCATATCAAATCTGTCATACTTCAGTTCTTTGTCTTGGCTATACATTAACATTAATGGCCAGAACCCTAGTAACAGTTATTACATGGGCTGTGCTAGAAAATACTGTCAAAATCTAGGTGTAGAGAAGGCATTGAACTGGATGTTCATTCAGTGAGATAAAGATACTGATTTCACTGGTCTACTTCTTCCCAAGTGAAAGGAAGTTTTGTGTGTGAACAATGCATAAAAGGATCAATAGATGGGATGAGAAATGCGATCAGTGAAATATCACTCCATTAACAGAATGCATTATGTGCATGACAAGTGAACCCCAAAGTTTTTCCACATGTATCATGGTGTTTCTTCATGCAAAAAGATACGTCTTTCCAATTCTTTTTCACTATCACATAAGTGCTCAAATGTGGCACTTAAAAGTGCAAATCATACTAAAACTTCCGTATAATTTGGTTAGCTACAAAATACCTTAAAAACAAAATTATTTAAGTAATGGAAAGAACCTATGGTAAAGTTAGAAGAGAAGAGTACAAGATACATCTTAGAAATAATTAATCTGATGATGTCTTCATTCTGTCTTTCCACTTCCTTCATGGCCTGGTTCAGGCCAGGGCAACAGACAGGGCTTAGCTTGATGCAAAGGAATTCTCCAGCTAAGTGTCCTAAGTCAGAGCTGAACAGTTAAAAAAAAAAAAAAAATTCAAAGATCTAAGCAAACAAAAAAAAACTTCCAACAAATACAGTTTAAAATAAATAAATAAATATATATATATATATATATATATATATAAATTATAAGTATAACCAGATTAGCTCAGGCTGAAGATCATCTTTGGAAGAAAGTAAGATCAGGATAAAAGTAAAATGGTAATTGCAGGGGCCTCAGTAAATGTTCAGCTACCTAAGTAAGATAATACTTCATTTACGTTTAATTGAACTCTACAGTCTTTATAGATGCACCTTTTTTTTCCTAAAATGAAGGAATAAGGGAGAGAGGAGGAAGTTTAGCAACACTATAATTAACTATTTAGGGTAAATCCTCCCATCAGATTCACGAGACAGATTTCAGATAAGCAGCTCAAATGAAGGATTATCTTGCTAGCAATGCGGAAATGCTGATCAGCTTGATATTTCCATTCTGCAGGCTAGAGCTCATACTGGCTGTTCACTATTTTCTGCAAGGAGGTAAATCTCCACAAAGGTAGCAGGTCTGACCCAGAGGGGATTTTATTTTTAAGCCCGTCATGTGACAATCTTCTACTTGTCAGGTTTCAGGGAGAAATGAGATGTGAACATAAATGATGCTTTTAGCCCATTTGAGCAGGGTTATTAGGCAGATGAGTGCCCTAATGGTGTGATGGATGGAATGGAGCATATTGCATATGTGCTAGTATTGTATCTTAATGCAAACATTAGCGTTTGCAAGCATTATAGGGATCTCAAGTTTTCTGGAAATATTAAGTTCAATTAAAAAATAATCATCTATGACTGAGACAACCCTCTTAGCATATGCTTCATGGCATTTTAAGACAAATGGAACTTATGTAACCAATACATTTAAATTTCAAGGAAAACAGTTCTTTCCATCATCAGGAATCCATTGAAAAAAGCAAACAAAACTTAAGCCTTCTGATATAATTAGCCGTCTTGCATGCACCAGTCTTGGCTGGTGTCTGGGCTAATAAATATGACTAAATAAGGGATATACTTCCATTCCCAGTGGAAAGGAGACATAACATTTTGTGGTGTATCATGCCTGTCTCTCACTGTGCCACTGTCAGTCCATAGGAGGGGCTGCTATCAATTACTGCCAGCCAGACAATGCACTGCAGAATATTTCAGCATTGCTGTCTGTTTTTCTTTGCAGCCATTTCTCCTGATGGCAATTATATTGGCATAGCAGGTAGCCTGTCAAAGGATGAGAAACTTGAGCTATAGTCTGAAACTACCTTCCAGGCAGACTTTGAGAAACTAGTTTTTTAGAAGATAGACATGCATGTCTGATGTTGATCTGCGTTAGGAAAGCAGTGCAAGCATGTGCAAGTAAGTTATTCTGTACAGCTAGGACACTGCAGCCAGAAAGTTGTGAAGTCAAGCTTTGATCAGAAAAGTGAGTATTTGCTAGCAAGACCTTATCATTCTTCAAGTCTGATTCCTTCATTTACTACAAACCAGACATTACAGGAAAACTGGAAGCCAACAGCCCCTACGGGGCAGGCAGTGTAGGCATCTTTTCTACAAGATCCTATAAAAAATTTACACAAACACAAATAGGGAGGTCTATCATAATATTACTTTGGCATCTCACGGGTAACAGAAGCTTAACATAAAATACTGTCCATCCTGACAAAAGAAGAAGTGCTGTAGTCATGCCTCACATTTTCTCCATGTCACAGGTGTTCAGAAGAAAAATATGACAGCAAAGCATTCTACCTTTCTTCAAAGAGAAGGCTGTTAATTTAAAACCATGACAAACATCTTGTTAGCTGCAACTTTTGTTTTGTAGCGATAGAATGAATTTGTTACAACAGGAAAAAAAAAAAAAGTGTTTTAAACTAGGGACTCAGCCCTGCTCTATCTTTATTTATATAAAATCCCCCTAAAAAAATCCCCCAAACAAAAATTATTTTTCTTGAATGCATGCCTAAACAGATAAGCCTCATGATGAGATTTCCAAAAGTACTTCGGGGACTTAGATATGAAATTCCCCCCAAATAAATTAAAAAAAAAAAAAACAACAAAAAAAAGCCCCTTTTCCCTCCCAAAGCACTTAGATAAGATCACACGTAGACATAACATCATGCTCAGCTTATGTCTGTACGTTTAGCTCTGAAGTGCTCTTTTCACTTCTAGAGATGTTCAGTTCTGGGCTCCCAGGCACATGAGCTCAGTCTGAGTTGTACGCTCCTGCAGATTGCTATTTCCCCATTCACAGACCCGTACTTAATGCATCATGGCTGATCTCAAGAACACCAGCAGGGTACCTCACTGGTGAGTGAGAAGGATGCCAACACTGATGCACAATATAATTTGAAGCCCTACAGAGCAAACTCAGCACTAGCATCTCAACACAGCTGTTGCCTTTCAGGAAGAAAAAGCTCAACATGCTCACAGAGAAAAACATAGCTATTGTATTTTTATTTTTGTATTTTGCTAGCTCTGGTTTCAGAGCTGGTAGAGGGTAGCCCCATTTCAAATATATCTGAAAACACTTTTGCATGGCACTATGGAGACCCATAATATGGAAAACAGCCAAATGACATAAAAAGCATAAATAAATCCAGTAGCTGTCTGTACCATACACACAGTAACAATGATCACTTGTATGCTCCCAGGCATACTAAATGTAGAAGCCAGATGAACAGGTAAATTGTTGATCAGCCCTCCAGCAGGAGAGTCACTAGGTGGGATCATTTGTATTATTCTCCTTAATCTTAATCAGTAACCATGCTACTGACAATGAGCACACCTGTAGATGCCTAGCTTCCTTCATGGACAATAACAAACCAACCAACCAAAAAAAAAAGGTAACATCTCAAGCAACTTTTCATTTTTCTTCTCACAGGTATGTACATGCAACCACTGAAAAGCAGTTGAGTCCCAGAGGCAGACTCTGTATCTCCCCTGCAATGCCACCAGGAAAATTACAGCCTCCATGACCCTAAAGACAACAGCCTAAAAGGATTTTTGGTAAGCATCCAATGTCAAGATGGATTCCATGATATTGTTTTCAGGCAAGAATTATTCCATAAAGAAAATGCCTTACCTATAGGAATAGTTTAAGGCTCACAAATGACAACAAAATACTGGATTATTTATTTATTTATTTATTTATTTTCCCTATGCTTAACCACTACTATTTCAGGCAGCCTACAAGGCTCAGCTTTACAGCAGCAACAGCTCTGGATACAATCCTTTTCTATCCTCATTCCTCCTACAGACAGCTCTTAAGCTGTAAAAAGCCACTTCTCTAAACACTTATACATAAAGTAAAATTTATGGTGAACATTCAAAACAGTTTCAAACAATGTAGTCTGTAGCTTGCCTAAAATTCACTAGATTGTATGAGATCGTTGCAAAAAGTCTTACTTTCCACAGGAACAGTGTATAAGAGGAGTGGGAAGCTAAGAGGAGAGCAATGCTCTCAAGCTCTGTAGCTGCCCGAGGCTTGGCTGTGACTGCAAAGTTCCTGTTCAGTCACATTGGTGTTTGCAGTAAATCTAGTTCAGTTTGCTCTTGGGAAACAATTTGTACTTCCCAAAGGGGAAAAAAAAAAAAAATAAAAAAATAAACAAACCTGTAAAGTACAAGGGCTCTGCAAAGTCGTGTTTACTGTTTGGTAGCTGCTGGTTATCTCATTTATTCAATAACAGATGGAGCTTTCAAAGACCTAGATACTTTTTATGTGCTACTTAATACTCTCAGCTTCTACTGAAATTAGTGGCATTAGGGGATTGTTACCTTCAGGTGTTTAACTTAGGTAACCCAGTTTATCCTCTCTCACTTTAGACAGTGCCTCCCAGAGACAGAATTCTGTTCTGAGCACTCCAGTTTCTTGATTTGGAGAGAAAGCTCAATCCTTCATTCTTTCTCCATTAACTATAAAGGGAGATGTTATTTTCTTACATGATAAAATGTATGTCAGACAAGTGACTGCATCACAACCTCCTTGTTGTTAAGATACAATAAGTAGTAATAAATAAATAAAGTTTAGTCCTGATAATACTGACTTTGAGCAAGAACACCAGAGAAAAGGTCTTGGCAGGTCACTTGTCTGAAAAGCAGTAATTGTTCTCTAATGTCCTTGTCTAGACATGTCATATGGTGAGGAAGGTAGTCCAAATAAGGGGCAAACACCAAAATATTTTCTTCAAGCATAAAAAAAAACAGAAGAAAGTTTGTTCAAGTCTACAGTAATAAAGTCCTTTACTTCAGCTTCTCATCTTTGAATTCACTCCACTCTTTGGTGTTATACTGTGCATTTCTTTGGCAGAAGACAGTCTTTGCCGTCTTACTTGATTTGTAAATAAGTCACATTTATAGACCTGAAACTGTATTTTAAAAGACTAGGAAAAAATGGAATACCTTTGTTAACCAAATATGCTGCTTCACAAACACCAGTTTGATAATGAATTCACCAAGTCAAATTCACCAACTCTCTAAAGCAGCTATTGAGAAAATAATCAAATGGGGGAAAACAAACAAACAAACCAACTTATTAAGAACAGCTATCTCATGTAAGATACTTCTTACTTGTTCACTAATGATTCACTGGAGGATTATATTTTTGATATGACTTCATATTCTGTCTTTCCTGGCACATTTTGTTTATATTCTTCATTCTCTAGTTGAGCTATTTTCCAGCATAGTCTTTCATCGAGGCCAGCATCTTTTCACAAACTATAATTCCTAGATATCATTTTTTCCAGCAGCTGTAGCTGATTTCCAAACAGCTCAAGGGAAGACGTGGATAATATTGCTCTTCCATGTAATACAGTTAACGCAGCTAAGGTAATTTATGTAATAGATGAAATCAGCACTGTACATCTTGCTTATTTTCAACTAAACACTGTGTATAAAAATGTATGAACTCAAACATAGGGTGGATTTTTCTAATAACTCTATGATAGAGCGTCCATTTTTTTCTGAAAGTTCACAATCTTCATTGTTTCTATAATATTTTTAAAGCATACTATTCTTTCTATTATTACTTTCTCTGTTAACATTGGAGAGATGTGGGTTTGGTGGATGAACTATTAGATGGATGAGTAATGGTCTGGATGGCCACATTCAAAGAATTATAATCAATGTCTAACTGTCCAAACAAAAACTATTCAAGGGTAGCATCCCTCAAGGGTCTGTACTGGGACAAATATTGTCTTCAGTAATGACACATGTCATGGGATTGAGTGCACCCTTAGCAAGATTGTGGAGGACACCAAGCTGAGAGGTGCAGATGATATGCTGAATAGAAGGGATGCCATCCAAAGGGAAGTTGATGGCCTTCAGGGGTGGGTTCATGTGAACCTCTTAAAGCTCAACAAGATCCTGTGGCTGGATCACAGCAATCACCAATAACGGTGCAGACTGTAACAAAAGGATTGAGAGCAGCTCTGAAAAGAAAGGCTTGGAGCCATTGTGAATGAAGATTTAGATGAGCAAGCCATATGCACTTGCAGCCCAGAAAGGCAACTGTATCCACTGTGACAGTGACATGATTTCCCCCTGCCTCTGCACTCATAAGCAATTGTCTAGAGAAATGCATGCATCTCCGGGATATCCAGTGCAAGACAGACATTTACCTATTATAGCAGGTCTAGAAGAGGGCCACAAAAATTATCAGAGGCTGGCTCACCTCTCCTGCGAAGAAAGGCTGAAAGAGTTGGGTTTGCTCAGCCTAAAGGAAAGAAAGCTCCAGAGAGACCTTAGAAGCAGCCTTTGAATACTGAAAAGGGACTTACAGGAAGGATGGGAAAGGACTCTACCAGAGCATGAGGTGACAGGACAAGCGATAATGGTTTTTATACTAAAAGAAGGTAGATTTAGATTAAACATAAAGAAAAAATTTACAGAATCACGTAATTGTAGGATTTGGAACAGACCTCTGGAATACAACTCCCTACTAAAGCAGGTTCTCTACAGCAGGTCACATAGGTAGGGATCCAGATAGATATTGAATATCTCCAGAGGAAGCTTCACAGCATCGCTGGACAGCCTGTTCCAATGCTCTGTCACTCTGACAGTAAAGAAGTTCTTGCTTGTGTTAGCATGGAACTTCTTGTGTTCATTTTCTGCCTACTGCTCCTTGTTCTATTGCTGCACGCCACTAAAAAGAGCCCACTCCATCAACTTGACTCCTGCACTTCAGATCTTTATAACAGTTATGAGATCCTCTCTCAAACTTCTCCAGACTGATGAGTTCCAGGTCTCTCAGTCCTTTTTCATATGGGAGATGCTCCAGGCCCTTAATCATCTTTGTTGCACTCCACTGGATTCTTTCTAGGACATCCCTGCCTTTTTTGAACTGAGAAGCCCAGAACGGGACACAGCATTCCAGATGCAGAATTCTGGATGCCCTGCCTCACCAGGGGAGAGTAGAGGGGAAGGATCACTTCCCTTGACCTAGTGGCCATGCTCTTTTGAGTGCACCCAAGGATACCACTGGTCTTCTTGGCCACAAGGGCATACTGCTAGCTCATGGCCAACATGTTACTCACCAGGACATCAAGGTCCTTCTCTGCAGAGCACCTTTGCTCCTCTCCAAAAGGTCAGCTCCTCACCTGTATTGATGCATGCAGTTATTACTCTCAAAGTGTAGGGCTCTACGCTTGCCCTTGTTGAACCTCATCAGGTTCCACTCTGCCCAGCTTTCTAGTCTGTTGAGGTCCTGTCAAACAGGTCTTGTTGTTTCAGTATATAATCACTCTCACAGTGAACATGTTGCCCAGTGAAGTGGGTATTCCATCACTGAAAGTATTTAAAGACAGGTTGGATGGGGGCAACCTGACATAGTGAAAGATGTCCCTGCTCATAGCAGGGGGTTGTAATAGATAATCTTTAAGAGCCCCTTCCAACCCAAACCATCCTATAATTTTTAATTCATTTACCAGTTTCCTTCCTTTATGGAATTTAATAAATATTAGAGCAACTTGTATGAAGAATTCTGCAAATAATGTAGCATACGTCATTACTATCTAATGACAAGGAGCTTACAGATGACCTAGGCAGTTACACTTTGTTCATACCCCTTTTGCTGACATTTCAGAGTTCATAGATATCAATGAGTTCAGTGCTTTTTCCTCCCCCCCCCCCCCAAAATGAAGATCCTGTTTCTGTTATTCCTAGTTGTACAGACAAGATCTGAGGATCTCAATGACTAGGGCTATCAGTGGGCCAGGTGACAAGGTAACTTTGCCTCAAATTTGATTAGAAAAATACAGGGTTACACATTCAAAGTATCACCCTTCTCTCTGGATAGCCACATTATTCTCCAGAACCTCACAGGGCAAGTTTCCATTCACAGTAAATAGAATGTATGTTGGATATTTTTTTTTTCCTTCAGGAAAATATTTAAACCACTGATCCCTATTAGTCACCAGTGTGAATAGAATGCAAGACCCCCTCTTCCCCCTCCCCCCCCCAAAAAAAAGAAACAAAACAGCAAACTGAACATTCCCGACCATCTTCAGAGACAGAATAAAGCTTTGATACTGAGTACAATCAAATACAACAAAAAACAAAAACACAGAAAACCAGATTCCAATATCTTTATTAAAACTAAGTTAAAGTTTTAGTGTAGTTTTTAAATGATGCAACTTTTGATCAGCCACAGTGTAGAAACATTACTGTCTGGTGCATTCAGTTTCGTTTTCAAAGATATCAAGTACTTCAAGTACATTTTTACTGTTTGCTTGCTGTAGTCTGTGAGAGCTTTGCTACCTTCTTGTAGTTTCATACACTGCCTGATTATTCATTACATCCCCTCACATTAAGAGAATAACTCACAAGAAACATGCAGGAAAGAATTACTGGGAATTCCCATTCCCATGGCAAAAAAAGTCAGGAAGATTTAATCTGGATCATGGCTGGGAGAGTGAACAAATGGCTGTTTAGTGCTAAGCCACCTGCCAGGTTCAACCACAATGCGTAAGTGATATTCCATCTGCATCAATGTAAGATTAAATAAGAATTCTCTGCAGATATTAGAGAATTGGCCATGACTTGAGCTGCAGGAGCAACTTGTGGTTTGAGAGACTCTGTGCTAGTTAGCTGAGAAAGCAGCTGCTAGGAATTCAGCACCAGAGTCCATGCAGTTCAAAGACAGCATTCAGGACTCAAAGTCTATTACAATTAGTCTGCAATTAATCAATAGATGAAACTGAGGCCGTGTTCTTTGGAAAAGAATCATTCCTACTGCCTGATTCTGTCTGAAATAACTGCCAGTTTTCAGATCTCTTAAGCAACTCTTTGTCATACAGAGACTGTTCTGCTAAAATGGATGCATCTTAGTCAGAAAGGCAGCATGCACTGTGTGCTGAGACCATGGAATATAACAAACAGCAGCACTCGGAAGGCTGCCTCTAAAGTTAGCCTTCCTCCACAACATATTTAACAGTGCGTAAGAGAGTCTGGTATAATAATCATAAGCAAAAATGACATTTGATGAAAACTATTTTTTTTATGGAATAAGTAGGATGACAGGCTGGAAAAAAAAACATTTTTCTCTTTTAAAGGGAAGTGACTGAGCTCTTTCTGTGAGAAAGGGAAAGCATGCTTAATAAAAAAAAAAAAAAACAAAAACCAAAAGCCTAATCCAAAATCAGCTCTGCAGTATTATATGCTTCAGCTAAGATGATACATTGCCACAAATTCCTTCTGTTATTTCTCACACAAGTTGCTACTGTTAAATTCTTTTTTTTTTTCAAACTTGTTTTTAACACATTTTAATTTAGCTAGGGTTTATTCCAAGGAATGGTGTCACATCAACTAATGACATCAGGCTATCAAGTGTATGAAGCACATAGCAGATGTGCAAATGAATATTCTTTGCAAGCCTCCAGGCAAATATTTTAAATGAGGCTTTGCTTTGTTCCTGCTCATACAGAAAAAAACTGTTCTTACATCTCAGCTTTGTGGCAAGGCCAGCAGCATGCGACCAAAATGGTTGTGCTGCTCATTGCCAGCTCTGCAGGCCGCGGGTTTGTACATATGTTCTCCCACACCCTTGGATCAATCTCCAAATTGTGATCTGGATATGAGTCCTCCTCTACCACTTCCATTCAGCTCCAAGGGCTGAATAAGATAGCTCTGCCTTCATGCTGGTAAGAAGTGAAGGAAGATACAGGCAAACAAGCACCAAAAGGGCTGTAAGAGAAAATGAAACTTTCGAACTGGCTGCTGCACTGGATTGTCAAATGCAGCAAGGCTGTGATTTATCTGATTTATGACACTCTCTTTTGCATCTGTAGGAGAGACAGAGCTTACTCCTGTTAAGAGCCAAAACCACTAAGAGGATACCTTGCTTTTGTCTCAATTCACTTTGAATCAGTCCCTGAGTATGTGTTAAGATGAAGGAGGGGAACATGAACAGAGCACACAGCTGTGCTTGTACCTCACAGCCTGCAGGCAGCTCACAACAAGCCTTTGTCTGTGAGGGCTGTTGGAAGGCTGCAAATGCTGGTGGCCCTGAAAACTCCTGCAGCAATGCCACTTTGACTCCAATTGCTAATACAACATCATGCCATGTGTATAGCATTCATCCTGCTCTCATGCCAGCTTCATGGCTGTACCAAGATAAGCAGGGTGCTATAGACCTTCCCCAGGTGAAGGTTTGGATTTTACTCAGCTATATGGAATTTGCACATAAGATCAGATCATAAGTAAAATGCCACAGCCATTAAAAAGCTGTGTGGAACTCCGAATGCTGAAGGGCATGCAGATGACTCACTGTACTCGGCTAAAACACAAGACATCTGCTTAAAGATGTTTCCTGACAGTCCTTGTGGAAATAACAGGCCAGCGATTCTCTCCTGCTCTACCAGGCCTGGCACCAGCAGGCTGGAAAACTGCAGTAGGCTGTCTTCTGTGCTTCCCTTGGAATGGAGGCTGTTGCTGTTTGGCTACTAAAGTGACCAAAGGAGAGCAGAAGCACAAAGCTAGTTCCAGCAGCCGCTGCAGCTGCCCAACACTTGTCCGCAACGCTCCAGCCATGCCCATGGTCCCACTGCTCCCCCAATGGGAGCATCAAGGGAACGCAGAGTCATTTCCATTGCATGCCCCTGCCCTGGACCTCGCTGCAGAAGTCTGTTGGTCACATCTCCGTAAGAGGCCATGCTTGCTTTCTGCTCAGTTCTTGTCTTACGTGATCACAAAGTGTTGTGACATCACAGTTTAGCACAGCAATGGCTGCAATGGTTCCAGCAACACAGCAATGCCACTGAAATTACAAAGGCAATAATTTCCTCTGACAATAGAAAGTAAAACACTTTCAAAATAAAAACCAGCAATTTGCTGAAGCTTGTGTCTAAAACCTGGCACTGAGCACACAGACTTTGTGACACAACCTGACTTCAAAGACAGCATTATCATATAAGAGACACAGATATGCACCACTGTACAAACGTGAGGAACAACGAAGCAGTCATGGCCTTCCACGTAGAAGTTCTACCTTAAGAAATGCATGCCATCATATTTTCTCTCTTCTTCTAAAGGGGCAGGCTTAATTGTGCTGCTTTGAGAAGTCAGCATTTCAGCTACAAATGAGCTCTCAGAACTATTTCCTGTTAAAAATAAACTTTAAAGCAAAGCACCAGATGCTGCCTTGGAACATACCACGGAGCTTTTATGCAATGAGTGCATCCATCCAGCCAAAAGAGTGACTGCTTCAAACAAATTAATGCCTTTTCAGTGCTGAGAAAAAAAAAAA